>NW_005841873.1:3445435-3479195 GCF_000455745.1 Alligator sinensis
TGGTCCAATCCTGCAGCCATTGGTGGAAGTTTTGCTTATGAAGAGATAAGAGACCTTCAGGCCTTTTATTGCCGCTGCTGCTGGCATTTTCAGGATCACACTGATGTCCATAGTTCTTCACACAAATTTTACCTCTCCATTTAAATTAGCTGATGTCATAATTTTGCATTTATTATTTTTTAATAGGGCTTTCTTTGGTAGGACCAGTGAGATTTCCACCTTTCAGGTGGGGGAAAGCTTGCAAAATGGTCAGTATTACCCCTTTCTCTCCTTTCCCACATACACCTGTTCCCAGTCCCTTTTTCTCCTGCAGTGGATACTTCCCTAGTGAAGGCAGAGCTATAAGAACCAGATAGGTCAGCAGGATTTATATATAAAAGCACTTTGGCCTCTAAATCCAAAATTATAGTCCCCAGGCCATTTCCTCACTCAAATTATGCCAAACTCTGGAGATGCCTGAAGTCTATACTCTCCTAAAGCCTAACCTCCTACGTTAGGGTAAGGGTAACGTTGTAGTGGTGAAGGTCCAGACATTTATGCAAGAGGCAAGGAGTTGGGGGGCTTTTGAAAGCCAGGAGCAGATTGAATCCCTCTCCCCGCTTTTGATAGGCGTTGATCTCCCAGTAATTAGTTTCTTTTCTTCTGCTGTGTGTCTGCTACACCTGAGATTTTCTCAGCCCCTCCCCTAGGCTGTGCTTCACTTGCTGTGCCTAGCTTCCTATAATCAGAGACCCAAGGAAGAAAGTCTTACATTCAAAAGCTTGTTTAACTTTATCCCAACTACATCTTAAGAATGGTCACAATTCAAAAAGGATTTGGAGAAGCTTGAGAGAGTCCAGAGAAGAGCCACGCGCATGATCAGAGGTCAGGGAAACAGACCCTACGATGACAGGCTGAGAGCCCTGGGGCTCTTTAGCCTGGAAAAGCGCAGGCTCAGGGGTGATCTGATGGTCACCTACAAGTTTATCAGGGGGGACCACCAGCATCTGGGGGAACGTTTGTTCACCAGAGCGCCCCAAGAGATGACGAGGTTGAACGGTCATAAACTACTACAAGACCATTTCAGGTTGGACATAAGGAAGAATTTCTTTACTGTCCGAGCCCCCATGGTCTGGAACAGCCTGCCACCGGAGGTGGTTCAAGCGCCTACATTGAACACCTTCAAGAGCAAACTGGATGCTTATCTTGCTGGGATCCTATGACCCCAGCTGACTTCCTGCCCTTTGGGCGGGGGGCTGGACTCTATGATCTTCCGAGGTCCCTTCCAGCCCTCATGTCTATGAAAAATCTATGAAAAAATCTATGAAAGAAATCCTTGCCTCTCACATCCTACATTGACACTGAAGTTCCTAATATGTCTAAAGTTCTGCTTCTGGGACAGCCTAGAAGTACCTCTGTCTACATGGCTGAGCAGCTGAGCACGTAGCTCACACGGGCATGCCTTTAAGATTAAATGTTTCACTGTCTGTCAGTTGAGGTACTTGATCTGAGCAGACCTGGTGGATCAGGCTCTACACAAGCCAGCAGGGGAGATCCTGTTGCTATGCCTGCTGTTAGATAATGACTTGGTACTTGGCGTAGGAGAGTGGGGTTCAGTTCCCTTTCCTGTCTGAAGGGGTTCAAGTCCACATCTTGAACACTTTGTGGTGTGTGAAGCTATTTCACTTTGCATGGGATATTTAAATACTGATTGTTCTGCAGACAGGGAACACAGTGAAGATGACTTGCAAGGTGCTACACCTCGGGAGAAAAAACCCGCATCATACTTATAGGCTTGGTAAAGCTACACTCGCTAGCACCATGACTGAGAGAGACTTGGGGGTCACGACTGATCACAAGATGAACATGAGCCACCAATGCAATGCCACAGATGACAAAATAAATAAAACTCTGGCTTGCATCTACCAATGCATCTCAAGCAAGACCTAAGATAGACATAGGCTTTGGCTTTGGATTTGGCTATGGTTATGGACATCAGGGCTGGAAGGTACCTCACAAACTCATTGGGTCCAGCCCCTTGCCCAAGGGGCAGGAAGTCTATGTCTGTGTCTCCCTGTCCCAGTAGTTACCAGGAAAACTTCAGTGCTGTGATGCTCGAGGCCTTCTGTGGAGTTAGTTCTTATTTCCTGCAAAGGCTGATTACTGGAAGGGCTAGCTGTCCTCCTTTCACCACCCCAAGGATACACTGCAGGAGGTGTAGTCTCAGGCTCCCCCCCTTTCCTGCAGGGCAGCTGCTGAGGAAAGAGTTACTCCCCTGAAGCTTCCAGTGGGGATTTTCTTGCCCAGGCCTGCATGGGCAGGTCTGGAGAGCGTGTGATCCCAGCAATCAGGCACTGACCCCGAAACTCTGTTACACATATGAGAAATGGCTAATGATGAAACCAGAAGCCGGGCTGCTGATCTCCGTGGTGACAAAGGAAGCACCGTGCACCGGGTGAAGGTGAAAGAGCATCTGGCGATGCTCTGTGCTGTGTTGAGGCAGGCTCTGTAATGCATCAGTCGCGTGCATTTTGTTAATTATAGTATTGGTTTAAGATCAAACATGGAAACATCTTTCCTACGCTGATTCTTAGAGAAAATAACAGATCCTGCTTTAAAACTACAGAGACAATTGCCAGCTTCTCCCATGCTGATTATTTCTGCTGATTAGTACTTCCTCTGTCACAAACCATGTCAGCAGCCTTCACTTCCCTGCTGAGAAGTAACAGCAAAAATGGCAGTAAGGCTCATTAAGACAGACACCAGCACCACTCACAGTTCTGGAGATATGAAAAGGCTTACTGTGATCTCTAAAATGTGTTGTTGACTACACAATTCTTGGTGCATGTGTGCTTCTACAGTGAAAACAGGCCTGCGTGGAAACCCTGGGTCCACGTGCACCTGGGCTGAAGCTCTGGATCTTAATTTTGCAGCTGCCCATCCTCGTTTCAGCAAACATATAGGTTTTCTTTTCTTTCTTTCAGACTGCATCACTACAATTTTCATATTTAATAGAACTGTGCACTGAGCTGTACTGTGCTGTATGCATAGCTGACCTGAAGCTTGATTATTCACTTGGAAAGGATGATGGGAAAGGGAGGCATAGTCTTCCTCAACACTTTATCTTATGCAGTAGGGAGTGAGCACGCTGAGGGCACAACTTGGAACTGCTGAGTTGTAAGGCTGGCTGTGACAGGAACGTGCAGATCTAAGGGTGACTCCTCTGGTAGCCCTAAATAGCTCAGGCCAGGTAATCTGTTGAAGGCCCTCTCAATATTAGCTGGCATTGGTTGCATGTGAAGCACAGGAGGAACAGTAGAGCCATGCTAGGAATCAGTCTGGTCACTATTGGCATCCCTAAGTAAGTGCATAGACACCCCTACAGGGTGTTCACCATTATACTGAGGTTTAGAGAAAGTAAATGAGCCCCCGGAGCACATTCATATCGCTAACGTACAAGGACAGGTAGCAGTGTATGGAAACACGCTGCCTTTCTCTGCAGGTACTGCCTCCTGAACTGGATGCGGTGTGCCACCGGCAGAGCAGGTGAGCTGATTCCCTGTGCTGAGAGGCAGAGTTAATTTGCTTAGGTGCAGCGCTGGGTAAGCATGCCTACACTGTTTCCAGTCCAGATCTCGTGCATGCATAGTGCAGCCAGCTTTGACACACACTGCCTGGCAGGGTGAGATCGGGGAATGGACAGCCCAGGGAGTCTATGGCAGAGCCAGGAATTGAACTCAGTTTGCCCAAGACTTAGCCCACTGCCTTAATCACAAGGCCACCTTCTTCATGACCATATGAAAACACATTGTCATGTCAGGAAGTTGTCATGGCTTTAGCCTCCAGGGCCTTTGTGACCTTCCCTCCACCCATTGCAAGACGACAGCCTCCCAGCTATGATATTACTCTCATAAGGGAATTTTTTTTTTTTTTCCGAATAGGGCCCTAAAGATAAATGTTCCCATTGAATTTGGTTCTTCATTCTTCATATGGGGAGGTATTTACCTGGTTGTTGCCGTTGGACATTTGTGTTGTGCAACCTGAGTTCTTAGGCACTAATAACTCCTTCCCTTGGGACTTGGGGATAATGAGCCTGTTTTAGCCTTTTGAAGTGAATTGCAATTGTAATTGGTATTTTGGTGGCTCAGGGTAGCTAACATCAGTTTAGGCAAACTCAGTACTTGTCAAGACAATAAATATTTAGGTCAGATGTCAAACAAAGTAAGACTAATAAAGCACTTGTGGAATAAAGCTTGGGAAATTGGTTCCCTTTGAATGACATCCATGGTGACCCTCATTGCTCTTCTGAATAAGTATAAGGATCTGAGGTAGCTGCAGAAGAATATGCAATTTATTGCACAATTAGGATGTGCGTCCTTGAGTACGAAGGTCGGGTGTTCAAACATGAAAGGTTGTGCTGTATTCGTGGCTGGTATTATTGTTTAACAGTGTGTGTCTTTGCTCTTTGGGACTGACAGTTCCTAGAAAGGATGGAGAGCTTATTCCTTAATATGATAGCCTGCCTCAGGTAATTGCTCGACAGCACAGTTAAGATAGATATCTGGTGGTAAGAGAAGCACGGTGTCATTGAAAATGTTCTTTCTCTGCCCAATGGTGTACAGAATATATCTGATACAGTTGCATTAATATAGTTCGGTGGTCAAGCAGGGTTAGATGAAAGGAAGCAAGTTCTTGCTACGGACCCTGATTGTGATTTGCCCTGAAGTCCCGTTAAACCTTTCACTTGATGGTCTTTCTCACTGCCAGGCAGGTATGGGCAAGCTTTGCACAGTGCTGAATTACACTCCTAAGAGATAACTGATAATCATTTGTACAAAGGAGCCAGTCCCAGGTCTTCAGAACCATTTCAGCCCTAAGAAAAGGGTTTAAGTGGCTGCAAGTGGTGCACTTTAAGCAGTGCATAGGCATTGAGTTGGTCCTCGGCATGGGGATGAACTGTACTCTGGATGTTTTTTGCACGGACCTTGTGTTGTGAATGCATCTTGAATGATACGCTCACATCTGGTGTGTGGACACTTTAAGTGAAGGTGTGATTGTGGCCGAGGCAGGCTTACCCTAGCAGCAAAGATGCAGTGCCACGGACATCAGCAGTGGCTTGTGTTTGTTTTTTTTTCTGAAATGACTTTTATTTTATTAAAATTGCTTTTATTATGTTTGCAGATCCTAGAATCATGGGAACACAAGAGAATCCGTGCTTTGTTTTTTATAGTATATTTTTAAGTTTTTCTCTGCAACATTGAACGGTAGAAACTTGTCTAGTAAAGAAACAAACCCAAAGGCAAATGAGAAGACAGCTGATTTATTATTTTTAAAAATGATTTTTTTTTTAAACTTAATCTCTTGCCTTCTTGTGGAGAGGGGGTAGAGAAAACTCAGGCATGTGATTTGTGAATGTTTCCAGATGCACAGTGTTGAGAAGGTCAAACCCTTGGTTATCCACACACTTTGTACAGAGATTCTGGTGTGCAGATTGGTCACCTGGAGTCTCTGCAAGCAAGCTACAGTATGCTAGATGTCTGGGCTGACTACAAGGACATTGTTCAAGGTCCTCTATGGCATAGTTTCTCAACCTGTGGTACGCGTGCCCCTGGGGCTACACGAGACACAGGCAGGGGGTACGCGGGTACCCCAACACTCTCTCTCTCGCCCTCTTTTCCTCTCAAAACTATGGCAAAAAAATTAGTGCAATTTAAAAAATGAAATTCCCCAGTAATAATCTGGTGTTCAGCCCTCCTATCTTTGGCTGACATCACCTGTAGCCCCGGTACATACTTGAGTTGTGCACCCCTGGTGTAAAAGGTGGCAACCCTACCCACACCAGCTCAGACATCTGTCATATCACAGCCTTACATACACAGCCCTTCTTCCAACATACGGCACACATTAGTCTGTACATGTAAAATCCCCTGGAAAATTGAATGTTGGGGTATTTATTACAATTTTCAGAAGTTAGTCGCTACTTAAAAGGTTGGGGAACACTGCTCTGTGGAAGCTGATACTAGACAATTTTAGGCCAGAAATAGGGCACCAAATTTTAAATTTGGATAATAATTTTAAATGAGGATAATGTGGGGTGGGGGTCAAGGACTCTGATAGATTCTCTGAGACTGGTGATTTTGAAATCAAGATCATTTTTTTGTGTCTTTTTGTTGATGTGGTGCAGTTCAAGGAGTCATTCAGAGAAGTCCTTATGGCCTGACTGGATGTTGTGGGTTTATAATCTCTGAATCTCCAAAACCATGCTGGGATTATATTGCTGTGGCCCAGTATCAAAACATTTCTTGTTGCATTCTGCCAGGTGCCAAGGGGCCAAAACCAGGCGAGTTACTGTAATGAAACTGGAGCTTTTGGGCCAGGGCTCTATAGAAACTCTAAATTGGTGATTTTAGCCTAGCAGAATCCAGCCTTCCATGGCAGGAAACTTGTCTACATGCATAGACAGTCTACAAAATGACCATCCTAATGCCAGACTCCCTAGTCATCTTCTAACCTCTCAGGGGATACAGGAAGAGATGTTTGGAAGGGCAGTTAAATATGCCGGGAGTCTGCAAGGGTTTTTCCATGGCTCTAAACCAGTGCCGTCTGCAGGGGCTATATCAGTATGCTGATCTTCTCTCCATCTTTTAAGGTTTAATTATGCAGGTCTTTAAAGCAAACATAAAGATAGCACAAAGGAATGCCATAAAGTCTGCTGGCAGCAAAATACACGCAAATGCTAAAAGCACCATTAACTAACAAGGCTTGAATCCCCCCAGTGCGTTCTGTGGACTATTTGCCACCTAGGTTTTTTGAAATTTTCTCTGAATTTGGATGGTTTTCTAGTGCATGATATCATGCAGGGGAACAATCCCATGCCATTCTTTAAAAAAAAATAAAAATCAAATTCTAGGTGTAGTGGCAATGGGTTTTCAATGACAATGGCTTGCTGCTAAGAAATAGTGCATAGAGCCAGGATAAGGTCTAACCGAAGGACTAAAATGATGCTTTAGCAATTCAGCTTTTTGCAGTAGGGCGGTTGTCACCCCAGAGGAAGGTCCGTTCACTGGATAGTCAGATGTCCTGTTGGAGGGAGAGGGCTTGTGCTGTATCCACAGGCTTGGAGGTGAGAGGAGCTAGGCCACTCCTGGACATCCTTGGAAAGTCAGCCCTTGGTTACTGTAATGATGGGTACTGGAAGGCAACTGCTAGCTTGATAGACATGAACAAATGGTTTCAGTCCCTGGCAATGAATGAATGCACATTTAAATGTAAGTGCATGTTTGCAACTAGAACAGGCAGTGTGGACCAGCGGATAAATCACTGGACTGTTTTCTGGCATTGTTATTAATTGCACTCATAAGTTGCTGTGTGTCCTTTGGAAAACCACTTTACCTGTGTCTGATTTTCCTGGTCTTAAGTATTAAATCTTGGAGGCAACACTCCTTTTACCTTGTTTGCATACCTTGTATAATGGGGCCCTGTCTTGATCAGTGCCACAAAGTGCTCTTACTAGTACTTTATTCAGCAGGGGGGTCTCCAGGTGACTGTCAGGGTACATCTACATGGTTGTGCAGAGATATTCAAGCTAGGCGGGGTACCAGAAGCAGTATAGCTGTGGTAGTGCAGCAGCCTACCCTGGAGCATTGCCTTAGTGGAGCTATGCTACTTGGGGTACCTGAGCTATCTCAATACGGCACTGCATTATACCATGTGGATGTACCCTAAGATATTTCTATCTACCCAATTTATCAGAACTCATGAAGCATGAGGCAAGAAACCCAAAAAACAGCCCTTCTCCCCCAAAGTCAGGTCCATAAATTGCCCTCTGATTTTTCCGAACAGCATAGGCTGTCGTGAGAACTACATCGTCCTTGTGATTGTATGAAGGGGATGGGGTTTCGATGGCTTCCAGATGCTGAATGTTTTCAACTTGGAGCTTCTAAAGTCTCCTTTTCTTTTAACAGTGACAGAGACTCGAGGGATCCTGGAGAGCATACAGAGATTTTCCTTGCTGCCGACTTATTTGCCCGTGAATTATCATATCCACAATGCAGACATTTCCTTCTTTCTTAAGGAAGCCAACCAGGATATCATGAGGAACTCTAGTTTGCAATCCCGGGTGGAGTCCTTCTTTATCTATAAATCCAAGAGGCCACCTGTATTAAATGCCAGCTATGGACCTTTCTCCATTGAACAAGTAGTGCCCCAGGACCTAATGTCATCTTCAAATCCATTTGTATCCACCAACAAATTTTCCTTTAACTGGAAACTTAAAGCCTACATCATGAACAACAAAATTTACCTAAGCAAGCCCAAAGTTCAAGTCCTCTTCTACATCCTGGGCAGGGACTGGGATGATTACAGTACCACAGAGCGGCTGCCTTGCCTGCGGGTGTTTGCCTTTCGAGAGACCCGGGAAGTCAGAAGCAGCTGCAGGCTGAAGGGGGATCTGGGATTGTGCGTGGCAGAGCTGGAGCTTCTGCCGGCCTGGTTTAACCCTCCCACGGTGGTTGCCGGCCGCAAGAAAATAATGGATCAGTCTGAAGGAAGCCCTGTGGAACTGTATTACGCCATCCAGCCGGGTGATGAGAAAGGGGAGTGCACTAAGGAGGACACGAGGAAAAGTAATGGAATCAGACCAGGGCGCAATGACATTGATGAGTCAGGACCTCCCTTGCAAAGGATTGGAAGTGTTTTCCTTTACCAGGCACATGTTGGCCCTTCATTAAGCGAAATGAGGTTGGATAATAACATCGCTATCCAATACATACCAAAGACTGTCAAACAAGGTGATATTCTGACTTTCCTTGTATCCATTGCTAAAAACTCAACGGAGGATCAGTTCACATTGAGGTAAGTCCAGTCTAAATTCCCTTGGTCATTTACAGGCAAAGTGGCTGTTTGTGGGATGCATTTATATATGCATATAACAGGGGACCAAATATATATGTGTGTGTATACAAATATATACATATATATACATATATATATATATATATATATGTATGCATATGACAGGGGACCAAAAAAGAATATATATATGTATGAATATGTGTATATATGTGTGTGTGTGTGTGTGTGTGTGTATTTTAAGTGATTTTTAAACTAACAGAAATCAACAGTAAACAAGGGACCAAAAAGGGGGGGGTGTGTGTGTATATATGTATGTGTATATATATATATATATGTATATATGTATACATACATACATACATACATATACCTATATACACACACACACACACACACACACACACACACACACACACACACGTATACATATATAATGGATATGTGTATGTGGATATGTGTATATAAATTGGGTGTGTGTATATGTGGGTGTGTGTATATGTGTATAGATGTGGGTGTATGCATGTATTTATATTCCTTTTTGGTCCCTTGTTTACTGTTGATTTCTGTTGGTTTAAAATTTACTTTCTCAAGTATAAATTAACTGGCTGGAGCCTTCTTACAATTTCTGCCTCCTAGAAGAAATTCCAACATTATCACTAGTTTGATTCTCTCTAGTAATACATTGTCTCCTTTCCTCTTTTACCCAGACAAATATTGAATGAACAGTATGAAAAATAGCCTCTGCAGGGAAAGGGCAGCTGCTGCTTGAAGCTTTTTCTTTGAGCATCTTCAAGGGAGTTTAAAATAGTAGATTTGAGAGCCACTCATGTGCCAATAAGAGCAACTGCAAATTACCGTATGAGCTGGAATTTGCAGAGCGCCTCGACATGACCTGATGTCATTACAAGCCTCCTGTAACATTACTAAGGCCCGAATTCAGAAACGCTTTTAGGGACCTAGTTCCTATGGAAATTAATTGAATCTTTCTGGATCCAGACCTAAATGCCTCACCCAGATGGCCTGTAAGCCTTATTAAAGTGATAATATTTTCTGCTTAAGAAGCCCCAACCCCTCCCCCTGCCATTATCAACATAAGGAAAATAATTTTTCTTCAACCCGATCTAGGAGTTGCAGAATTTAGAAGAAGCCAACCCTGTCATTTGCAGTGCAGCATCGTTCTGTTTTACTTGGTTGCTTCTCAGGCACTTAAATGATAGTGATGAGCTCAGTGTCAGAACCTCTGTAGAAGAGTAGGAGAGCTGGGAAATGCCGGGCCGCGCCGTATTGAACCGCGAGTGCTGATGACACATCGGAAGATTAACCATGAGGCTTCAGCGGCCAGTAGCTGTGCACTACACGCAACTGAGGTGGTCCCCAGTGGCTGCTCTAGTTTCAAGCTTGTCACTGAAGCCGTGCCAACAGCTTACGCTGGGATTGCGCTGGTGACAGTGCTATGGAAGAATGGTGCAAAGGGCTAATTTCAATCTATTATCCCCTACCAAGGAGTGATGTCACTTCTCTTAGGCCTGGGGGGATATGTCATAGTCTCAACTTGAGCGATCGGCTGTGCTTTGTGCTGTGTTTTCTTTTGGAGTATGCTCTAGCGACGAGCTTCAGCTCGTAGGCTGAAGGAACATCAGGCCCGCTGCCTTCACGAGAAAAGACACTTCCCTAATAGCAAGTAGTTCACTGGCCTCTGTAACAAATGTCAGACAGATACAACACAGTCAGCAACTAAAGCGCGCTCTATAGATGCCGGCAACAGAGCTTGGCACCTTCTTCTAAAACACAATCCAAAGCCCCAGTGCTCTGACTTGAGATGAAAGGCGATTTCTATTCCTTGCCTTTGTATTAATGCAAACCCTAACTTTTGTAGCTCACGTTATCTCAACCTCTTAGAAATTGGAATTGCAACAACAGCACAAGGCTGCAAATGCATTTTAATCTCTGAAAATGCTGAAATATTGGGCTTAAGCCTTGAATCACTTGTGCTGGGGTGTAGCAGGTGGAATTCAGGGGAAATCAGTGGGGTGATGTTGGCAAGAGTGAGTGCAGAAACAGATTTGGTAGCGTTCAAATCTTTCAAGTGCTGAACCCAATTGTCTTCTACTCAGACGGGTGGGATATATGAACTGCTTTGGAGGAGTGCTGTCTGCTGCCTGATCTGTTTAATGCCAGGAAGGTGTGGTTACAGAACGAGTACTAGTAGGGCATCCTACTATTTGGGCAGACTGACTAATCTCTATGCTGTTAGCTATTGGGAATTCAAATGGCCTGTCTGACAGGTAATTGTTCAGCCACACTTTCCTAGTTATTTGTGTACTTGTGATTTTAAAAGGATATAGCTTCAGAGGCATACAGAAATTGCTACTACGCTTGAAAATTGGTTTAACAGTAAGTATTATAAACCCTTTCAGTCTAAAAGAGAACAAATGCATCCAAAAATTGTTTTTTACCTTTAGAAATAAGGGCCTAAAACCTGATATCAAAGCCTGTATGGTCCAATGAATGGTGATAACTTGAAAGCGGAGCTGGCTGGAAGAGAACAGGTCCATTGTGTGACAGATTTGGAGATTTCAGAATTTGGCTTTGTTTCAAATTGAAATGGACCCTGGGCATTTCCAAGTTCTCTAAACAAGAAAAGTCGAAAACAATTTGTTTTTGATCAATTGAAATGTTTCGGTTTTGACTGTGACTGTTCCAACATAGAAGATGATGCAATGTTTTAGAGAAATGAAATGTAATCTATTTTACAAATGAAGGATTGAAAAGCTTCATTCCAAGAATATGAAATGGGGCATTCCAACATGTTTGGAAGGTTTTTGTGCGGGGAGTTTTTCTAAAAGGCACATTTCCCAAGTGATGAAGCGTTCTGATTTCAAGATGGACGGGTTTCTCTGGAGATAGCTGCAACAAAGTCCTTTGGCCAATTTTACTTTAAATGCCACTGTAATAGCCGAGTGGTTAGGACTGACTTTTACACTGTAAGAGGGGTTGTAGCTTGTACTAGGTACTGCCAGAAGCCTCCCTTCCCTCCCAACTCTGCCCACCATGTTTCCCAAGTGTTTCTGTGCGTCTAACCTGTTCTTAATACTTAAGTCATCATTGTAGCATCAGTGTTCTTCTTTTGCCTCTCAGTGCAATGATTGCAATGCAAGCCCTTGATGGTTTGTCTGTGTCTTATGGTTAAGCCGATAAACAGCCACTAGGTCACAGTGCTAGGAAATGGCAAATGTTGTGGTCTGTTAAATGCTTTGGGTAAAATTCACCTCTGTGATGAGAGCTAGTATTATCCCAGTGGCTGAGCAGGGAGTAGTGGTCTTGCCAGCTCTCTGCACAGGGCAAAGCGGCACCCTCTGTGCTTACATGTTGAAGCAGCACGATGCAGAAGTTGCTCTGCCTGTCATATATTATAGTCTAGGGAGGGAAGGAGAATTGAAGCAGAGGCTTTATAAGGGGGGCTATGGCTTTGGATACCCAAGCCTTATAGAACTGGATGTTTCCCATAGGACTGGGTCATTCATTTCCTGATGTAGCTTTGAGATTCCCACCTGTGGTGCGTGTCTAGACAAAAATGGATCAGCAGCGGCTGAGTGCAGCAGCCAGCCAGAGGCTCCCTGGTGCCCGGTGGCCAGAGCATTCACTTGGGATGTGAAATGTCTGGTTTCAGGTCCCTGGTCCACTGAATACTTAAATAGTTATACAGTGTAGGCCAGCTCCAGCAGGGAAGATGTAGAGACAATAACCTGATGTTCAGAGCCCTCCCATCTGGGAGTTGGAAAAATGGCAGATGAGGGACTTGATCTCTCACATCCCAACTGAACGACTGCTAGGCTTTTGGCTATTTTGCCCCCTCGCTTTTTTTTGTCCCCAGCTTTAGCTCAGACACTCTCAGAATCACATTTTGCAATAAATAACTTCAAAATTCATGGGAAATTTAGGCTGTATGTTATGTGCGGCTTCCCAATATTGAGCAGGATTAGATAGTATAACAATACGGAAAGCCCAATCTCTTGGGCTGTTTAAAACTAGATTGGCTATGTACCAAAAATATTCCGAAGGGAGCAGTGGTGTATCATTCACCTCCCAGGAGATGGATAGCCTGATTTAACAGGTCTTTTCCATCTGTGATGTTTCTGAGGCTATCAGTTTTGCACACCGGGCTACACTGGAATGAGTGCAGGTATATATAAATATCCTGCTAAGCATTCATTTTGCTGCTAGTCTAAATGCTAAGGGTTAAAAGACATTAGTGGCCTGGCAATTTTAATCTTTCTGAAACCTGCCCTGTGACTGAAGTTACGGTCTCCTATAATAAAATAGGACCTGACATGTCAGTCTAGTATATCCATTATTTTGCGTAACCCTGCCTTGCACATTGCCAGTTACACAGAAGACAGCACTGATAATATGCAGCCTAGCAGGCTATTCTGATTTCAGAACGCACAGTGCAGCAAGCAAGTAGTAGAAGCCATCAGAGGCCATTTCTTCAACCTAATTGTGTTTAAAATTCTCTGAAATTTATAAATGCGCTGGCTTGCAGAAATACAAACACGGTGCAGCTTTGAGCAGGGACCTCCGGCCCTAAAAAATTGGAAATATGAAGGCATGCATAGAAGTGTAAAAGATGTGTTCATTGCTCCTTAATCCTACCATTTAGGAAGAAAGGAATAGGAAAGGGAATGGCTCTGTTGATTCCCATCACTGGAAACTAACAACTAAAAAATGCAACAATCGTTCAGCTACTCAACATAATGCGGGGGGAAAGAATAGCAAGAGCAGAAGCCGGCAAGCATGACAGTGCCCCTCCCAGTCATGGATGTAGCCCTGAAACACAGGAACTTCCTTTACCTTTACTTCCTCAGTGCTTTTGTGCTACTCTGCAACTGGGAACACGGAGCCAATGGTTTAATTAGATCCTTGAAAACTGTCTTGCCAAAGTGACTGTCAGTTTTGAAAAATCCCTACCATTTGCTTACTAGTAGCGAGCCATGAGAATCCGGTTGGACTGATAAGAGTGAACAAACAGAAACACGACCAATAGGAGTCGAATGTCAGACCTGGATTACATTGTTCGCATGGATTTATTTTTCTAAGACTCTCTTCCCCTCAATGAAAATAGAATGAGGGCAGATTAACACTTAAGGTCTGCCTTCGCATACTAATATCTGTCCTATCAATGAATGACATTTCAATCTTCATGCTGCACATTGCAGCCCCCCCCCCCCCCCGAGTGGCACCTTTGGGTGTGCAGGGAGCTCCTAATGGGCATGCTTTTTTGCTTTGCTCTATCAAAAGCAGTGCAGACATTGTATTAAATGAACAATTTTTATTTGATATGATTTGAGAGAGAGATTATGAGGGAATTAATTGGGCACAAGAATGAAGCCCTAGTGCCACTGCCCCAAGCCATTTTTTTTCCATGTCCAGCCTCTGCCAATGGACAGTAACCCTGGCTAGAGACATATAAACCAGAAATATACAGCAGCACATGGCAGAGATGTGCAACCAAGCCTTCTGAGACTCACTTCTAGCCTCCGACCCAGAGGCAGTTCCCTACTCTTCTCCCTTCTTAGCCGCCCAAGCACAACCCCAGATTCTGCATCGATTGCTCTTGATCTAGTCACAGCTTTTTCTTCTCAGAGGTATCCTATCCATGGCAAGTTCTTCTGCAAAAGGATTCAAGCCTTTCTCCACTCTGCTAGCTATAGGAAGTGATGGGGTTGATGAGGAAGTTGCTGGATGAGGTTCCTTGTCCTGTGTTGCACAGGTAGTCAGTAGGGGTGTGCGAAGCAGGTTCTATTCGATTCGGATTCGGCCTGAATCGGGGACAGTGATTTGATTTGTTGATTTGGATCACTGTCCCTGATTCGATTCAGCCGAATCCGAATCTGAAGATTCGATGCTGATTTGGAGAATCGGTGATTCAGACATGGACACAGCTTCAAATGTTTTTTCTACATACCTCGAGATATGAGCACGGCTTGTGAATGCTGTGATGCTGGGGCACGTGGACGGTCCCACAGCAGTGCAGGGGGGCCCTCCACATGCTCAGCGGCAAACCTGGAAGTGGATCAGAAGTACTTCTGGTCCACTTCCAGGTCCACCAGGAAGTGTGCCGTCCCCCGTCCCCCCCCGGATTGGCCATGGGGGGACCGTGGGTTCCTGCCCCCCCCCCCGACCCAGGAGGCACCAGTCATGGAGCCAGAGGACCGTGGGAGGGGGGGACCCTGCATGCTCCCTGGTGGACCTGGAAGTGTCACTTTTGGGTCACTTTTGGTGGACCTGGAAGTGTCACTTTTTGGGTCTGCTGCTGAGTGCATTAGGGAGCCCCCCGCGCTTCTGTGGGACACTCCATGTGCCCTAGCATCGCAGCATTCACGAGTCACCTGCTAACTAGAGGTATGTAGAAAAAACATTTAAAGCTGTGTCTATGTTTGAATCTCTGAATCTTTCCAAATCTCTCCAAATTGATTCAGAGGGTTTTGATTTGGTTCAGAGAGATTAGAGTCCTATGATTCGATTTAGATTTGGAGATTCGGCCACCAAATGAGGGCGAATCTCCACCAAATCAGATCAGGGACCAAAGCTTTGCACAGCCCTAGTAGTCAGACTAAATTGCAGTAATGGATTGAATATTTGTCAATCAGTGACTGGGGAAAGGAATGGCGGTAATATTTCATCTAAGCTCTGTCAGCAACCAAGTACAGTTTGACATTTCTGTCACTGCAGTGGCAGGGTATTGGCAATGCCCTCATCTTCCCTGCCTTTATCTAAGGCATGTGACATTTTGGTTTTGTGCCTGGTATGGGAGTTTCAGGGGACAACTGGGGGGAATCTTTGGAAAATGGTTACCTGCACATGTGGGAGCCAAGAAGGGGTTTTTTTGGCCTATGCTTGTCTTTCTGCTTAAAGAAATGGACAATGAAATAGTTAATTGTTGGTTCTTACTTTGTTGTCATTATTTTCCAGAGTTCAAAAAGATTAGACCCAGCATATTGACTGCTGCATACTTCTGAGTGTCCATATTTACAAGCATACTTGTAAAGTTCATAGAGGGACAAAGAACTGATGTATCCAAGCAGCCTGAATGGGAATAAAGACATACTCTAAGAGAAAGATGCTTTGATCAAGCATACCTTAAGCTTAGTGTTTGAACTTGGAACCTGAGAGATGCATTAACCTCTTGAGTTACCTAGCCTTGGATATCTCCCTTTTTTCATGACTTTGCCAAATCTATCATGCTGTTCTGTGAAGTTGAAGTCTGGTGTTAGATACATGGGTTTGAAGTAAACCCCAGGTAGACCCCTGTACCTGTATGTTGATGGCTAGAAAATGGCATTTAAAGGTTTGCTTTTGGGAACTGACTTATGGGTAAACTAAATATGCATTAAAATAATGGTCCAGGGCAATGGCAAGAGTTAATTGATTTCTAAAACCCTGGTTGTTGCACAGTTTCACAACCTTCAAGGCAGACAGGGATAGACACACCGGCTGAGAAATTGTAGGCATGTTCCACACTGTTCCATAACATGAGGTAAGGTGGCACCAGGTCACAGTGCCAAGCTAAGAGCCCTTGGGCTTTCTGTTTTGGGGGAGGAGACCAACTTAGGAGGACACCAGGAAAGCCCAAATTAGGGTGTGTGCATGTGATGGGTTTGTGAAATAAAGGAATGTGCTGACAGAACATGGACAGCATGACAACTGCAGAGAGACCAGTCAGCAATGCCCACATATCAAGAGTCATCAGGAGGAGAAAAGAATAAAAAGAAGGGATTTAAAGATTAAAAAGAAGGGATTTCAGAGCAAAAAAATTGCTTTTTCTAGAAACACTGAATAAGAAATTAGGAGCACTTTTATGAGCCTTAACAAGAACCCAAGCTTAGATCCTCTAACTTTGTGTTCTTCTCATTAAGACACATTTATTTCCATTGATAATGTTGTTCTCCTGCTCTGCTCGTCCCGGATCGTGCACTGTTAACTTTCTATTTTCTAAACAGTATCATTCCTTTTTATAGCTTGCAGCACTGTTGTTTGAAGAAAGAAATAATGAGCCAGGTCTTCAACCTGCATAAAGTGAAAGTTGATATAGGTGGTTTATATATTGGTCCTTGCTCAGTACATTATGGTCTGGCAGCAACCATGTTCTAATTTCCAGTGTTGCCAGCTCTTGTGATTTTTTTTTTTTAAGCACAAGATTTGAGATAGCTGGTATTTTTTTTAGAGCCCCAGCTCCAGGTCTCAACAACCACAAAGTAAAAGGCTTTGGGGCACTAATACTTCCCCTAGCTCCAGGAGGAGGTGACTTTTCCTGTACCCTTCTCTCTATTCCTCTTGTCCTGTATTCTGTTACAGTGTCCTTCTGCTTGGGCAGAGTGAATGGCTAACCATTTGGCTTCCCTGTAAGCCCTGGTAGTGGGAAGGGAAACCATAAAATGGAATCCCCATTCATACAGGTTGCTTTTACAGCTGAGAGTTTGCCTACTCACCAAAATTTTACCAGTGGTATCATAGAAAATAAGAGCTGGAAGGGACCTCAGTGGATCATCTATTCCCACCCTCTGCTCAAAGCAGGAACAACCCCAACTTGATCATCCCAGCCAAGGCTTTGTCTAGCCGGGTGTTAAAAACCTCCAGAGATGGAGATTCCACCACCTCAGAAGTATCTGAGCTGTTCCAGCCATCTCTCTGCCTACACATAGGAGATAGGTGTATGCAAGCTACATTTATTTTGCACATAAGGTGTTACTGTGCTTCTGGCTAGCATTACTGTTGCCTGTACTACTGTTTAGCATTGCCTTGTAGACTGCTCTGTGCCTGATGAGCTTGCTGCAAAACCACATTCTATTTTCTTATATAACTCAGCAACTATAACAAGAGACATGTGAACAGCTAGCTGCACTGAAAATATAACCTCTAGCCCTTAAAACTGGGACAAAGAAGAGTTAAGAATGATTGTTAGTCAAGAATAGAGCGGAATAAGGGGGAGAGCTTTTTTCCCTCACTGTTCTGAATGAAAACATGTGGCTGGCATATAATCTACAAACCAAAAAAATGTAGGGTTGCATAATAAAGCCATGGGCTGGGTTATTTGTAATGGGGAAGGTAATCGAGGCTACAAAGGAAATGTTTCAGGATTCCTTGTGTCATCAGTGAGAATTTTTTGAGTTTGCTGTCAGGGTTGCACATAGTCTCCAAGAAGCTTTTGGCTGTGTCCCAGTTAGCTTGTTTGGAGGAGGCTAGAACTGAAGTGGAAAATCCGTGTTCCCATCTACATTCCTGGAGAGAGGGATGCTTTCTTGCAAAGGTGGGGGGAAAAAAAGTCAAATGCTTAGCCTGAGCCCAGGTGCTGCAATGGGCTGAGGTGGTTGAGAAACATCAGTTTCTCATCATGCATTTGCCATTGGGGCAGCCCTCCGCGCATGTCTGAAGGAAGGCTTGCACTCATGTGTCTGAATCAGTAGAGGCACCTTGACTGCTCTGTTACCATGGCCTCTTTTTTTTTTTGCAGTGACAGTAATGATGATATCAAATGATCTAGAACTGCTCCTGGCATTGAACACAACAAGCAGCCATGCTTCAGTTTTGCAGCTAGAGGGTGTGGGGGATCTTTCTCTCTCTCTCTCTTGTGCACACACATGATTTCCATGTTAAATCAATGTCAGCTTGGGGTGTATCCCAAAGATTGGCAGGACGCCGTGCACTCCAGAGTCCTTTAGCTTGTCCTATGCAAGTGGGGTGAGAATGCACAAAAGGAATTGTTCTGAGTTGGAGGAGGTAGGAGGCTTGGAAAAACATCACTGTGCAGGCCGGTGTGAAACCAGTGAGGCAGGCTTCAATGCAACAAACATTTTAGAAGGATAATCTTATGATTAAAATACTGAACCTGGACTGTGAAGATGTAGATTCAGTATCTGGCTGGACTACAGGCTTCCTGCATGATCTTGAGCAAGACAGCTAACGTGTATGTCCTTCAGGTCCTCATCTGTATAATGGGTATAATAATAGAGCCTTCCTCCCATTAATGTCTTGTTCATTTGGACTGTAAATTCTTCAGGTCGGGGTACTGTCTTTATAATGTGTGTACACAGTGCCTAAAATGCTGGGATCCTCCTGCTACTAAAATACAAATAATAATATCTCAGGGCCTGCATGCCTGCCATTCATACCATCAGTTAATACCAAGTGATATCCATGATATAGGGACTACACACGTTATCAGAACGGAGAGTTTTTCCCCTTCTCTAATGGAACTGAAATACGAGTGAACAGTATTGTTTATTTTATTATTTGAAAACTGTCACTAGTTTTCAGAAGTCCTGTCTTGAGTGGCAGCAGGACTTGGCATCCGTGTTCATCATTTGAAGCCAAGGGCTTCTGGCAAAAATGCTTTTACCATTGCTTTTGCTCCAGTGGACTGGAAATCATACTTTGAACAGATGGAATATATAGGCTGTACAGGTCAAAAACGAGAAAAGACAGTCATGCAAAACAATCACAGGTCAAAAACTAGTGTTTGCTTCTGAATAATTTTTGTTCCAGAGGAGCTGTGTTAAGTTTTTGGAAGTTCCTTCACTCTGATTTGGGCCAAGAGGATCATTCTTCAGCTGTTATGCTATAGATAGTAGTCCTTGCTATTTTCCATGGCAATTGTTGTTCGCACAGTGGAGGGTTTAGACTAGTTAGATGTGAAATTGCTGGGCAGCCAACATTGATTTTTGCGAACGACACAGCCCATAAGATCAAAGCTCTGTTTTTATGCACCGTAAAGACTAAAATTAGCTATTCGAATGTGTGTACGTGCAGGGGGAAGTGGGAAGGAGGACTGGGGGAGGGAAAGGCCTAAGACAGTGAAGAATGGAGTAGTGCTTTGAGCTATGGCTTGTGATCAAAGCACTAAATTGGAAGCCACAAAGAGCTGGGTTCTCATTTCAGCTTTCACACTAACTCCCTGTCTAGTCTTGGTCAAACCACCGAGCCTCTCTGCACCTCAGTTTCCCTACTGATAATATTGATAACACTTTGAAGATGAGAAGTGGTATGCGAGTGCTTAGTGATGCTGTACAGTGAAGTCTAGCAGGAATAAATGCCCATCGCTGTAAGAGACTGAATACTCTATGTCCATAACCTACTGTCTTCCTTTTCTTTAGCAAGCAAGTGAAAATTGTGGATTCTGTTGTGTTGCAGCAGAGCGCTTGAAAGTCCTATAGAGCAGGGAGTGCTGGAGGATACTGTGCATAAAAGAAAGTGATTGCAGAAGAAACATTGTGGCTTCAGAAATCACAGGACATTAGGGTTGGAAGAAGTTTCAGGAAGTCACCTTGTCCAACATCCTCCCAAGGGAACATCATCTATGTGTAAACCATTCATCAAGTGTCTGTCAAATCTGCTCTTAAAAAAGGATTGGAGATTCCATAACCTGTCTGTCCATAACGTAGCCCATTCTTAATGCTTAACCACCCACAAGAAATAGAAGTTCTTCCTCATACCCAATATACGTTTCTCTTGCTGAAATTAAAGACTGTTACTTTGTCTTGTCCCGTGGCCATAGAGAATAGTCTGTCTTCATCCTCTTTATAACCATTCTTCAGGTATCCAAAGGCTGTTATCACATGATGTGATTCACATCCCCCTGTCTCCCTCAGGAAAAAAGGTTGGAAGAAAGGGATTACTCAGAAGACTGAGTCATGTTTCCTAGGGCGTATATGTTTTTTGTTGCTGTCTGCTGGACTCTTTCCTATTTGTCTAAATCTCTCTTGAAGTGTGATGCCCAAAACTGGGCAGAGTACTCTAGCTGAGGCCTCACTGGTGCTAAATCAAGTAGAGGAGTCACTTTCCCTGACTTACAGGCCATACTCCTGCTAATACAGTGGACACCATTGATTCACAGTTCACCATTGATTCACAAGGCTCCCTAGGTCCTTTTCTGCAGTGCTACAACTTAGCCAGTTGTTTCCCAATTTGTATTTGTGCATTAGAGTCTTCTTCCCTAAGTCCAGGGGTTTGTATTTGTCCTTAGTGAATTTTATTTGTTTAATTTTTAACAATTTTTCCAGTTTATCGAGATAATTTTTCATCCTAATCCTACCCTCCAAAGTGGCAGAAGCTCCAATCAGCTTAGCATCATCTGCCGACTGTGCTCCCAATCCTATTATCCAAGTCAATAATGATGATGTTGAACAGTAATGGACCTCTTAGGAATCCCACTTGATACCTCCTTCCAACCAGATGTTGAGCCTTTGTAGACTATTCTTTAAGCAGGATGATTCAACCACTTAAATATCCCCCCTTAAAGTACTTTAATCTAAAATGTATTCCCTTAGCTTACCAATGAGAAAGTCAAGGGAGACGGTGAAAACCTTTGCTATAATCAAAATATATCCCATCCGCTGCTCTCCCTCCGTCCACAGAGTACATCACCTCATCACAGAAGGAAACAATATCCTCTTGCCACAATGGAACAATAACATCTTGCTACCACGATGGAGGACAAAAATGCAAATGTTGTCTTATGCTGCAGCTACTCCAGTTTTCAAGAGTTCACTGTACTTATTTTAAATTCCAAAGTAAATTTGTGTTAAATTCATTATATTATGAGGAGTCTGTAACAGGGACCTGGCTGAGCCCTGTACTTGCCAGGGCAATGACTGCCAGAGTGCTCCAAAGGCACCGTACTCCCGGTTGGACCCAAAGAAAAGGGTAAGCCTGCGGGCCAGCAGCACACTCCTCCACACTCCTGCTCCCTGTGCGGGATGGACATCCAGTGGGTAGTGCACTCTCCATGGACCTATTCCCTAGGCCAGAGTGCAAGCCGGAAGCTGGGCTCCATACGGGCCCAGGGCCCAGCCTGAGAAGAGGGCAAGCAGCTGGCACCACCAGCACTGCATCACCAGCACCTAGAAGTCCCAGTTACAGGAGCTGATGAACCCCTCTGGGGCTCTCAGCACCTAGCAGTAGCCACAAGACAGTTGGGGGCATGCAGGGGCCTGGGTTGGCCCTAACTTCTGCATAAGGCAGCACCAGCCTCAGAAGGGGGGAAGCATCAGTCCACATCATGTCCCTACACCAGAGCCAAGGACCTGCAATTGAAGACCAGCTTGACAATGACTCCCCCCACACAACCCTGACTGTCATGCAGCTGCTAGAGGTCAAGTACCTTTAGGGGATCCACAGCGGGTTTTAATACTGATGGCGCCAGGCTACCCACTCTGATTAGGCTCATATCAGGGAGTGAACCCTGAAGAGCCCCAACCACCTGAAGAAAGGCAGCCGCACGCTGCTGGGCTGAGGCAGGGCCTGAAGCAGACACAGACACTATTATTTAAGTTATATTAGTTTATTCATTTTCTTACATGGTCTAGATGCCATTGACCACAGGTCTTTAACAAGACCCCCAGGCTCGGCCAACTTATGCTGGCCCCAGGCTGCTTAGTTTTCTTCCTTCATGGACTTTTCTACCTAGCGCGTGAAACCTAGGGAGAACTGGTGCCTACTCTGATCACCAACAGAACGCCTGAGTAGGAAGGGTAGGGTGTAGGGGAGATGGAGCCCCACAGACGACTCTCAGATATCATGACCCACACTGGTCTCAACAAGCCCTATATGATCATGTACCACCTCCTGATATCCTTTATAGTTGCACTGAGTCTGGCAGGCGAGATATAAAAATAGAAGAATAAGACACCTGTTGTGAGTGCGGCACCTGGGCCCCATCCCAGTATGGCCACTCAGCCTGCGTCCCTCTACAGTGTCTGTTCCCTGCTAGTAGAACGTACAGGATGCATCGGTCTCCCTTGGCCTCCTACATAAACCCAACTTCCATGTCCTTTCTTCAAAACTTCCAGGTTCTGCCAAAGGTATCTGCAGCTGAAGGCTGGCAGTAATGAGAGTTCATTTCATTGAAACATGCTGTATTTGAACTCTTACGCTGCTGCATACCTCAGTAAGACTCTAGAGGAACAGTCCATTTGTAAGGCCCACACTTGTGTGCCCCAGTGTAGTGCATAGTGTTGGAGATTGCCTTTAAGGCCTGAACTTTCCTGATAGAAAGTCTGGGCAGAGTGCTCTGTGACTCCTGTGCGCTTTCAGTTGAAATGTGACCCAGAATAAAGCAGAGCTCTTGTGAACTTCATCCCCATAGTGCAATTCCTGAACACTACAGTGACGTATTATTTCTTTAAGCAGTTCCAAGATTAGAAGTTCAAGGTATAAATGGGTTGCAATGAACACTCAAAGCACCAAGTCTCTCAAGTGGCTCTCCCTTCTATGAAAATTTTATATCTAAAGGTGAGATGTATGCTTGCAACCAAACCTACTGCCACCCCACTGTGCAAAAAGCTGCAGTTTCACTCACTTCATCACTCACTTCATCAGCCAAGTGCATGCTTTTGTCTGGTCTACTAAGGACAGCTTATTTCACATTTCTATAGTCCTGCAGGATTTGTAAGAGATGGTGGCATAAATGGAGAGTTTGCTGTACTGGGTAGGAGTGGGTAGTAATGCAATGGGGGAGTGGGAAAGGAATGACTTTAAAGGAGGTTTTATTCCCTACAAAGACTTAATTTTCAGAGACTGGCTTTATATAAAACTCTAAATGGGAGAAATATGCAACGGTGCTGTTTAAGCTCTGCCTTTGTTTTTGTCTCTATTCCTACGTTAACTAATGTGCTTGAGAAATGTGGCTAGAACCTTATAACTAATGGAAGTGACTGGGAGCCAGGAGATGTGGTTTCTATTTCTAGCTCTGCCCTATCAGGCACATCATGTAAGATTTTTGAAATCTGAGTCCTTTAAAGTAGGGCACCTAAGCTCAGTGGAACAAAGGTCTGGTCTCCTTTTCAAAATCACGGAGCATATGCAGCTCCCTGTGAAATCATGGGGAGCTCTGGGTTCTCATTGCCTCTGAAATGAAGTTATTTTTCTTACAGATGCCTAAATATTGATGCGGGTGCCTAACTTTTGTTACTTAAGTTTGAAAGTATCAGTTGTATCCTCTTGATGTGTTCATTTCCCACATCTGCTAAACAGACAAAAACGTTTTCCTTACTGAACTTTAATGGTTACTACAGTCAGATTTATAAAGTGGTTGGAGATCGTTGGATAGAAAGTGCTTTGCAAATGCACAGATTTGTTATAATCCATCAACCCTTCAATTTATCCATGTAATAGCGATTGTTTTAATTGTCCTTTTGTTTTTGAATTCCACCTCTATTTTCCTGGATAAATATGTCCGGTCTATACTAGTTGGGACATTATTGAAATAATTTAACAATTTCACAGTATCTTCCTTCTAACATATACATTTTTTTTCAATAAAATTGTCAAATAGGGTAAACTGGTTATTAGTGGAAGATATTAAGAGAGGGACAACATGGGAGATAAAGGCACAACCGTGTCATTTATTTCTTCACGTTCTTTCATGTTTTCAGCTTTGCTTACTGTATTGTCGTCATTGGGATATCACACAGATCTCCAGGTGGTGCAAAAGCAGTATAATTCTATGGACAGCAACGAGCCACTTGATTTTACACTAATTGATAATTTGGCCCACTCCAGCCTAATGTAGCTATAAATAATATTTGGTCCTCCGAAGGCATTGCCTTTTACTGTCAAACTCCTACGGTCTGAGAAGCTATGTTGTCTGCCCTTGCTTTCCCTTGGACAACTGGTGTTGGTAACAGTGCTAGGTGCCATCATTTTGAGAAGATGTATAGAGTAAATAGTACTGAAAACCCGATTAAAGTTAGAGGGGTGTGAGAGGAAAAATTGGGGTTTATTCCATGTCCCTTCTGGTTTGGGGTTTGAAAAAACCTTTCCTGCATTCTTTGCATTTGTTCAGGGCTGGGTGAGATCCAGACTCCAATCTTTACAAAACACCTGGACTTAGGAAGGCTGGGGAGAAAAGCTCCAATGCTGCTACATGTCTAATTATTGTTAAAGAGGGATCCACGGAGAATGCTGGAAGTGCAGTGGACAATGTGAAATCATGTTAGTGAAGAAGCAGTGCACTTTGATAATTGTTAAAATGTTTTGTTTTTTTTTAGAAGGCCTTTGGGGTTTAGGTGACTCTGACTTCTTTTATTTGCCGTGTCACCTCACAGCCGATCAATAGTAAGCCAGCAAACATGAAAGAGGCTGCATAAATACAAGAGGTAGCAGAAGCAAGATCATTAGTAGTCAATTTAAGAAAAATTTAAACAAGACTGACACATTTTGCAAACGGCTCGTGCGCTCTCAGCACTGAGCAAGATCCAATTTTATTCTTAGCACTGAAATAAATCTTATTCGAGTAGGAGAAACAATCAGGCAATGAAGGGCAATGAAGAAGGTTACCACCCGCATAAAACCACATAACGGGGAGGGCTTCTTCTTAGGCCTTGGATTATGGGGCTATTTTCTGGCATCTCAGCCTTGATGGTACCTCTGCTGTGAGACCACAGGTTGAATGCTTTTCTTTTGTCGTCTTCCTTAGCACTAATCTATTTTGTCCCTTGCATGCCTCCTTCCCCAACTCCAGTTCCTATGAAGTGCAGTGAATCCCCTCCCTAGTCTGACATGTTGTCTATGGCACCTTCTTTCTGAACCAGTTCCCAACTTCCCCTTCGTTGTCTTCTTTTCCCCATTATCAAGGTCGTTCACAACTCTGCCCTTCCCTGGTTAACTGCTCTTTGGTCTTATCTTGTCTGTCTGGATATGAATGAACCCTAATGAACCGAAGTAGTGACCTTCACGGATATCCC
Organism: Alligator sinensis; assembly: GCF_000455745.1. Taxonomy (NCBI): domain Eukaryota; kingdom Metazoa; phylum Chordata; order Crocodylia; family Alligatoridae; genus Alligator; species Alligator sinensis. Next base: position 3,471,007 of record NW_005841873.1, read on the forward strand.
TGCAAGCTAAAATGTCTGGGTTTCATGTATCTCCAATTTATTCACGGTAGACACAGCAAAAACTGCCATGCTTCAGAAATACACTGCATAGCATTACAGAGAAGTTGGGCTGGAAGGGACCTCTGGAGGTCATCTAGTCTAACCCCCTGCCTGAGGTAAGATCATCTTTATCCAAACCATCCTATACAAACCATAATAACCATAATATAAAGTCGACATAAGACTACCATCTTCTCTGACACAGCGTAGACCTAACGTCCGAACCTGCCGCACAGAAAGCAGGAGAACTATGGCAGCCAACGTCTTGCTTCTGTGAAATGTTGTCAGTATGTGCTCAGGATATCCTGGGTTGAGGGCCATGCCTGCTGCTACAGAGAAAAGCAGAAAGCCCCACAGCCCATGCCAATCTGACCACGGGGTAAAACTCCTTTCTGACCCCAAACCTGGTGCTTGGTCTGACCCTGCGCGGAGGGGCAAGACCATCTAGGCAGGAACTAAAACTAATTAGTTGTTCAATTCATTTGCCATAGGAAAAGACATCCTCCTCTCTGCAACCAGAAAGAAAAGGTGCTTTCCCTCTTCTTTAAGGCAGCTCTTCAGATATTTGAAGACTGCTGTCATGTCCTCTCGTAAGCGCCTTTTCCACAATTTGAACATGCCTAGCTCCTTCAGCCTCTCATTAGACGACTTGCCTTCCAAGATCATTTTTGTTGCCTGCCTCTGGACCCTCTCTGACTTCTCCACATCCTTTTTAAAATGTGGAGGCCAGAACTGCACACAGTGCTTCAGATGAGGCCTAACCAGTGCTGGGTAGAGAGGCACCATGACCTCCTGTGTCTTGCACCTGTTGATGCATCCAAAACCCCATTCACCGTTTAGCAGTTGCATCACACTGCAGACTCGTATCGAGTCTGTGATCTACCAAGCCCTTTTCCATAGTGCTGCCAGGGGTCACCCATTTTATGTTTGTGTTTTTGATTATTCCTCCTGCAGGGTAGCACCTTGCATTTGTCTGCATTGAACTTCAACCTGATAGCTCTAGCCCAACTTTCTAATCTGTCAGGATCCTTCTGAATTGCACTCACATCCTCTAACCTGTTCACAATCCTTCCCAGCTTTGTGTCTTCTGTGCTCTCTCCTAGTCTCCTTCTCCTCCTGTCTCCTATCAGTCATTATCTCTTAAAATTACTGTGTAATGTTGTAAGGAAAGCATATTTTCCAATTTTCTGGTTGGTTCTTTTTTTAAAAACTTCTTAAACAGCACTTGTAAATCACAGTCGTGGTTTTATTAGTTCAAAGGATTCTCATCTGCACAGAGAAATCGGTACATGCCAATAAAAAGCCCTTGGGTCGAATTGCAGTGAAACCGGATGTTTTAAAATGCATTAGTTCAAATGGCCTCATGCCATGCCAGACGCTGTGGTGGCATCCTGTCTTTTTCTATGGCAAATGAATTGAACAACTAATTAGTTTTAGAGCTAATGTCTAATCTTTCTTCTTTCCACTTCCTTTGGACGTTATAAAGAGAAGTACTTTTTCATCTTATTTTTCCTGCCAATATTGTTTTTGTATGATTATATCATAAGCTGTGCTAACAAGGGCATCTGGACATATTCAACTAAGCTCTTGTTTGGGCAGGGGGAAGCTATGTGGCTTTTACAAGGGCCCATACTTGCTCTCCTTTCTGTGAGTAGTATTTAATTGGATGAGCAGTTCTATTAGTTTTGGAGGAGCTTCTCACATGAGCAAAGTTTTGCAAGGTCAGGACCTCCTCTCCAGCATGAGGAAGAGTCATAGGGTAGCAATACAAAAAATGGCATGGCACAAATATCTCTGTACTCCTCAGAGCTCCCATCTAATGTGGCCCAATGAACCCTACTGAGACTTGACACTTGATTTCTAGTCCGTATTCTTGGTTCTGCCAGTAGCCTGCTGGATAACCTAGGGAAAGTTACTCTGCTTCTTTGCTTCACTTACACCATCTATAAAATGGGAACGATGATTCTGACCTCTTTCTTTGCAAAGCCCTTTGAGATCTATTGATGAAAATCATTGTAGAAAGAGCTAGGATTTGTTACTATTCACCTGTAAAAATGCACTAGACACAAACTTCAAGAAAGGGTCCTGCACTGGAGAAGAGATTGCCTAGACAGCCATACCAGGAGTCAACTTGACAGTTCACTCATTGTACCTTTAAAATCCTGTGAGCTAGTCTTCTCATGTAGGCTCCATCACGTGAGGTGAAGCTTAACCTGGGCAAATTGGGTTATGCCAGTATAAATCCTCTTTATGCTGGAGGTGCAGCTAACATGTTGGCTACAGACCTAGAGCCCAAGTGTACAGCAGGCCAGTGAAGAATTAGGAAAAAGAACAACAGTTAAACAATGCTTGAATGACTCGACCTGGAAATCTGAAGCAGGTTGCTCCTCAAGGCTGGTTACCCAAAAGCGAGATGATCCTCTATGCTGTCAAACAGTATTCAGTGCAAATCTTTAAATGCACAGCACTTGGAGCAAGCTGGGATGGGGTTATTCGTTTATTTATTTGTAGGTAGTTTTCACTTTCCGCTCCAAGGGAATGAATTTATTCACCACCAAAGCAGAGGTAGGTGGGGCGCTCTGTTCCACGCCTCTCCCATTTACACGCTCGGTAGCTGGAGTGCAGCCACAGCCAATGCAGTCACTGAGCAAAGCTGGGAAACTGCATAATGATTCGTGCCATTTTACCGTGCAGACGCCCGGCACTCGGTGTCCTCGAGTGGATGTTTGTTTTGCTGTGCTCTGCTGTCAGTCGCACCGTCACTAGCTGCTCGGAGCGGTGGGAATGATTCTCATGCTTGGCTCAGAGGAGCCGCAGAAGGAGGTGCAGTCGTGTCGAACTACTCATATTTTACCTCTGCAGTGGGAAGGCTCTTACAGGTAAAGGTTTAAAATGAGAACCCCCAAATCTTGTGGAGAGTGAGGCAGGGAACATAGAGTTTGGTAAGGAAGGTTAATTGTTCAGTTTTTAACCACGTCAGGCCAGCTCTGCAGCTGGCTGCTAGGGTAGGGTGAAACACTACCGTTTCATTTCAATGTCCATTTTGCCATTTCAAAGGGACACTGTTTTGTTTCATCATTTTGTTTTGTGTCGAAGCGCTGTCCCGTTTCGTTCTGTCAGAACTGTTTCACTGTTTTGCCCGTAGGCTATAATGGGGAATCATTAAAATGCCTAAAAGTTGTCATTTCTTGCCTGATTTGGATGAAAAGAAAATTGCAGGGATGGTAGCCCCTTCTGAGGCCATGAAGCCTGCCTAGTTTCAAGGAGACAGGTGCAGAGGTTTCTGGGAAATTGCACATCAAACTCTTCAAAACACAACTCCTGACACTTGCCGGCAGTGGCAGCCTCCCCTCATCTGGCGCACAGATCTGGGGGCCCGCACCCCCGGGAGTAGTCTGGCACAGCCCGGCAGCCCTCCCACAGGATCTGCACCCCAGATGAGGAGGCTTCCCTGTCACCTGGGACTGGCACTGGGTGTGGGCTGCACCCAGCAATGAAGAAAATTGCTGCTGCCACCTGTCACAGGCAGCAGCAGCAGCCTTCCCTCATCTGGTGCACAGATCTGGGGGCTTGCACCCCTGGGAGGGCTGCCGGGTTGTGCCGGTCTCCTCCCGGAGGTGCGAGCCTCCTGATCTGTGCACTGGATGAGAGGAGACAGCCACTGCCGCTTGGGACTGGCACTGAAGCCAAGTAAGCCCAGCTTCGAAACTCAAAATGTTTAGAAAATTTCAAAACATTTCAAGTGCCCTGTTTTCATTTTGAAGCTGTTTCAAAGCCCTTTTTTTTTTTTTTTTTTTTTTTTTCATTTCGATTTTGCTGTTTCGAGCTCGAATACTGTTGAAGCAGCTTAGAAACGAAACACCCAGCGAAATTTCGCACAGCCCTACTGGCTGCCCGGCTTTGATGCCAACTTCACCAACTGAGGATTAACTCCAGAGGATTTGGTTAAATGTGGTTGTTGAACCAGAAACACCTTCCATCCCCAAATTCTCCATTCTTTCATGTTTCTGATCTCTACGCTGCTGCTGGTGCCTTCCTGGTGCTTCCTTCCTCCCCTTAGACTAGAGGTAGCAGGATGGCTAGTCCAAGAGATGGGGTCTCTCTCTCTTCACTGGCAAAGGGAATTTTCCACTGGCCATTTCAAGGCTTTACACATCATACTATGCTATTTGCTTGCTTTGAACTGAACGTGATGATAACCAGATTCTCAGTGGGTGCAAATAGGTGTAGATCCATGGCACTCAGCTACATTGGAGATAAGCCATTTTATATTAAAAATCAGGCCCAGTGTCCTTGGAGAAGTGTGAGAGATGTCCAGAGCACCACAGCTGGTGACTTGGCAGATTTCAAATACTGGAAGTATTTTTCATCTTCCAGGGAGAGAAGAGGCAGAAGGATCTGGTAATGTGTTGTAGATGACACTTCTCTCTCTGCTGTAGGGAGCTACTGGTTTATTTAGTTAGGCTGAAGCAGTGCTTGGAATAGCCAAACATATGCACCCTTCCATCTGAGGGCAGGATTTTAAACAAGTCTTTTAAAGTATCCCCAAGGTCTTCATGTCTAGTACAGCTTAGTTTGACCTTTAAAAAAAGGTGGCCTTTAAAACAAGGTAGATTTATTTATTATTTATTCCTTGATACTGGTACTACAATCAGGTTTATGTGTTGACCACATATAGCACATGACACCTTGAACTCAGCATGTGGGGCTTACATATCAGGGCCTGGGAAAATGGCGTAATTTAGATACCATTTTTTTTTTCAGTACAGTAACCCTATCCTGGTGATGGTAGTATTGTCCAAAGCAGTTCTGTAATGCTGAATGGATGAAGATCTTTCACAAAATAGTTCAGTTTTTGGAGTGAATTCCTTATGTTCAAGGTAACAGAAAGATGTTAATGATCCCTTACAGCCTGTCTGAGGAAGGCAAGTAAATGTAACTATTCCAAGGTTATAGACTGGGGAGACAGAAATGCAAGACAGTGAATTGACTTGGGTGAAGGACTCAACCCTTTCTAGTGTCAAAGCCAGAGTCGGTCCTTTGCCTCCAGGATGCATAATCTCCTACCTCGAGTAATGTTAGCATCTTATATTAAAAAGAATAATGGTTCTTCATGTGAGTGGCCATGGTCATGTGGCTGGTTTAAGATCCTGTGGCCTGAATGGCTGAGTCAGATTGACAGAGTAGGTAAACTATGATGCCTGGTAAAAGCTGAGGGTCCAATCAAGCAATCCATTACTCACCTGAGTAGTCTTCCTAGCTGGTTGTTGTGGGACTGTAGTAGCACCTAAGAGCCACGGTTGTAGACCCAAACCGATTAATCCGCATGGTGATCAAATGCAGAACAGAAAGGCAACCCCTGCCTCCAAGAGTTTACAATCAACAACTGCAAGGACGTGTGTGGTGGATTGGACCCTCGGTGGCCGATGGACTTCCCAGTGGTGTGACAGTCTACTCGTAGAGTAGTCTAGCAAGAAAAAGCACTTCCCTTTCCCTTTTCTCCAGTCTACTTAGCTGTTGCAATGACCTCTGTTACTGTTAGTGCTGTGCTGGCCCCAGTGCAGAGCATTGCTCTGTAAAAGGGCACTCCTGGGAGCATGAGTGGACTGCACCATTGTAATCCTACCTGAACTCACATGGACTGTCTGTCTCTACCATGCATTTCTTTGGAAAGTGTTCCTGTTCTCATAGTTCCTTTATGACATTGTGGTTTGATTTCCTAATAAACACAATCAGTTTGTTCTTATTTGTGTTCAAGGGAAGCTCTCTAAAGGACATTGTGCCCCATATCATGCTTTATCATTGTGGTGCATGCCACCCAGATGCATAGTTTCAGGTGAGTTAAATGTAGGGATGTGACCCAACCTGGGCATTGTCTTCTAGCTTATGGGCTGCAACAGCAGCACTTCCACACCTGTTGCATGGGATATTCAGACCACTGATATGTCAGTTCAGCTGGTGACCCTGCCCCGACCTGGCCCAGCCGAACATCCTGAACCCCAAGTGGTCTTCCACACCAGCTATGTCCTGTAGTGCACAGAAGGAAGCATGGTATTCCCACAGCAGCCCGGGAGGAGGGATCCTCTATAGCAGGATGAGTTTAACCTTATTAACCAGATCATCAGCTGGTCTAAATCAGTGTGGGTCCATTACTGGAGTTATGCCATTTTGCACCAGCTGAGGCTCTGACCCAGTGTAGCTCTTGCCCCAGAAGCTGCGTGTCCCTTTGTGTGTCCCTTTACTGCCATTTCTGAGCTTGATATGTGAAACAGGAGCGAGATAATGTGTTTTTCCCAAGCTATGTGAATGCAGAGTCAGATTCTCAGTAATGCCCACACCCATGTTTGAGTGCCTGAAAAGCAAGCCTACAGCCTTTCCAAACTACCTTCCTAAAATCCTCAGATTATCATGCAAGATGTCAAGCAGTGAAATAACTGTCATGTCTCTGGCGGGTGACGGTGTCAGTGGAGGTATTGGTGGATACTGAAATGGTGGGAAGGTAGGCAGCATGTTTTGACAGATTATTTTGCCCAGATATTTATTTGCTGTCCTTGCTCAATTTAATAATTTAGAACTACGTAATGGGAGAGAGCACCTGACAAATGAAGATGGACGATGTCCTGACCGAGCGGCCTGCTCTGTAGCTGCTGGTCGTAGAGTAAGGACGCTAGAGGAGGAAAGCCAGTGGCTTGCATAGCCATAACCATGCCAAAGAACAGAGGCTTACATGGACAAAGTGTTTGCTATGGGGTCCACACCTCAGGCAGTCAAGGCTTTTTCAGTTTTCTTCTTTATCCTCCTCTGTGTAATTTCAGAACACAGAGAAGGTGTTCGAGCTGTGCTGGTTTGAGAGGTGGCTGGTGCTTCATCTCTTCCCCACCCCTACTCCCCATCTCTCACCCACACTAGGGACAGACATTACACATAAACTGGTTTAAGTGGTCAGAAACTGGTGTAAACCTGTAACAGAACAGATGTTCAGTGCACATAAACCAGTTTAAAAATAGTTGAAACCGGTTTGAGATAAACCTGTTTGAATATAGTATCAAACTTAACTGATTCGGGTCAAACCCATTTATGCAGTGTCTGTCCCAGACCCCATTGACTATCTCAATTTACATTTTTAATAACTGGCTTTCTTGCATGCATACTGGCTTCTGGCTTCTTTACTATTCCATCCTGGAAGAGCTCAGACCAACTGCAGGCGCTTCCTCAGCCTGACAAAGGGCATTTGTACCCAAAAGCTTGTAAAGAAGAATTTTTCCAACTGTTTGAGTTGGTCTAGTACAAGATATCAGATTTACCCAAAGAACCTTGTCTGAATAAAAGCGCGGCATATCGGCAATGAACAGCATGCCAGCACTTGCTCCTTTCATCCTGACCACCTGCTCCTGCCATGCATAGAAGAAACAAGAGGCGTGTGTACACGACACTTTAAAGCGGGCTAAATGCTTTTGCGCCGCTTTAATGGTGTCGGTGTTTGCACGCCTCAGTGGCGTATTGTGCATTAATTCCAGCCATTATAGGAAATTCAGTGGCGTAATGCTCCTTAAATGACTTGGGGTGCAGCAAACTAAAACTCCTTTGAGGACTTTTAGTTTGCTGCCCCTACAGCCGTGGAGCGAAGCACTGGGCTCCATGCAGCTTCACGGCTCTGCAGGCAGCCTGGCAGCAGCCTGGGAAAGCAGGCTCTGCCCAAGAAAAGTGATGAGCCTGATCTCCCCCCTCCACTCCCCAGAGCCTGCCTGCCTGTATGAGCTGCACAGGGGCCTGGTGCTTCCTTTCATGGCTGCGGTGCCCCCTGGGACTGCCCGAGCTGGGTGCCTGAGGGTGGGTACCAGCCTCCCTCCTTTCGTAGCCCAGGGATTGCTTTGCCTGCAGGCAGCTCGTCCTCCCCTCCCCACTGGAGAGGTAGGTAAGTCAGTGGGGTGTGTGCACGACATAGGGGTTTAATCAGCCCTAAATTGAAGTGGTGTTTTTTAAAACCCACCACTTCAATATAGGGCCCCCGTTTTGTCTACACATGCCCCTAGGTACTGAACACTTTGACACTGCAGACAAAAGGAGTTGAAGGTACTGTGTCCTCCCAGCAGAGAATTTGATAACTGTCATAGGAAGTTTTATGCATTCAAGCAATCAAAGCCTTGTCT
>NW_005841873.1:3479226-3536578 GCF_000455745.1 Alligator sinensis
GAAAACAGGACTTTCAAAGACACACTGTCCTTTAAAATCAAGGTAGTGTTTTTATTTAGTGCTGGCTCAGAGGGGAGAGCACCCCTGGCTTTTGTACTCATTTTTACCCATGTAAGCCTCTTCACATTCCCACAGTTGCACGGGGGAAAATGCAGCAGGGATTTGCCCAGCGTTTCATCTTGGTGCCCCTTTAAGTGGGAACGCTTTGAACAACCTGAGAGAGGGAAAGGCACAAGTGTATGAATAACTAGAAAATTCCCCTGATAAAGGAAAACTGAAAAGTAATTAGATTGTGCCACACACATCAGCAAGCACTTTTCTAGTTTCGGGGATGTGTTATTTCAAAACTGAAATGATTGATGACATAAATACCTCAATATAGTCCAAGCAATATATGTAAAAAGGAAAAAAATCCTGCATGCGTGTGATTTTAGATTACATTGACTAGGAGAGCTTTGCAGCTGATCCACAACTTCATAATTATTGTCCCTTCTGCTGTGCGGAGACATCGGGAAGTTGGATGAGGGGAGAAGCATTTTTCAATATAGTTCTCAGCATCAGCAGAAATCAGCCAAAGTAGGTTAAGGCTGGAAAAGTGTGTGTGCGCGTGTGGTTTTTAAGAAGATTTGTGGTTATACGAATTAAACCTCTGGATTCGATGTCTTTGGTGGGTTTTGTTCCTTCCCTATTGCTCCCCGGTCGTCTATAGAGAAAACATGAGTGGTACCTCTGTGGTAAGAAAATGAGACAATATGAGAGAGGGCTGTCAGGTCTGCGCTAGATAAATGGAAGACAGATGGTAAGTGTGATTGGCACTGACAACGTGTGAGGAGCCTTGTTTGCAGGTGCTGCTCTCGTCATCCATCACACTTTCACCTAATAGTAAGAGATGTCACTGTGATGTACTTAAATTCCCAACTGACTGATAAAGTGAAGCCAACAGGAGGAAAGGCCCGGGTGAGGGCATAGTGCTAGGAGATGCCTGGCTCTAAGGTGTGTTAACACGGATAAAGAAGCATCAAACATTGGTTTTTGAGATAACCCACCCTGTGTGTATTGTTCAACGAGGCACGCGCTCTCTCTAAGGTTGCATTTGTTTTGTGCGAGGTTTGTCACTGTTTAGTTAGGAGCGGGAGATAGTATATCACCTGCCAAAGTCTCTCCTCTGGGCTTGGTGATGCAGTCAACTCACACAGTCAGGCACCCGCCCCTTTCCCTTTCCTTAGAGATTTGGGTATTTACACCTGAAAGCTTGCTAAGAAGAAATTTTCCAACTAATTCAGTTGGTCTAATAAAAGATATCGGATTTACCCAAAGAACTTTGTCTGCCTATGTCCTGAGACCAACACGGCTACCACCTACACCCCTGTGTCATCTTGAGAACGTTCTTGGCTTTGCACAGCTCATCCTAGGCCTGGAAAAGCAAGTCCGCTGTGAGAGCCGATGGCTCTGACCAAGGGTTGGCTGGTTCTGCTGTATCTTTAGCTCTGAGTAGTACGATGTCTGCTTCTGCTTAGGGCCTGATGCAAGTTTGCTGAAATATTCCTGTTGAATCCAGTGGGCCCTTGGAAGTCTATGTAACAAAGGCACGCAGGACGAAAAACTCTGACAAATACAAGTCAGGGTAAGAAAGGGTTTGTTCATCAATAATCTTACTGGAAGAGCAAGCTGTCATAGAAATGTCTATGCTGGTTTCTTATACTACCTTTTTCTCAGGCATCTGTTAATGAGTATAGCTAAAGCTGGGATACTGGACTTGATGGAACTGGTGTGGTGATTCCTATATTCCCATTGATCACTTATGATTACCTGACTGTTGCTACCTACCCCTTACTCGTAAGATTTTCTCTCCTTTATAAGCTACTTGCTCAGCCCATGCATGTGAAAACTTCTCTTCTTGGTCACTAGATGACTATATTTTCCTTTGCTGTCCCATGATATGTCTTGTCACTTCTGCAATGGTCTGCAATCCATGAGTGAGCAAACGTATTTCAGGCTAAAGCCATGCCTCCTTTCAGTGTCTCCCATGCCCCTATCCCTTCTCTACACAATGCATGCCACATCTATTTATCACCTGTGAAGCCTCCTTTGAAGATGGCCTTTGCTACTCGGTCTTCATTAGTGTGTGGGATTACAGACCTAATTGTTAGTCCTTGGAAGAGTAGCGATCCATCAGTTCATGGCTTCCCAGTAGCAAGGAACGTTGACAACTGCAGCATAATGGACATATTTCATAGGTTTTTGTTGCAGCCACTTGTATATATGCTGAAATGAAATATTTTCTATAATTTTTAAAACTTTTTCTCCTCGGGTTTTTAGGATAATTTTTAGAAAAAGTTGAGCACTTCTGGAAACAAAATAAAACCAAAGAACCTTGGTTAAAAATGTCAGAATGAAGTATTACAACTTTTTTCCCCTGCTGTTTTACACAAAAAATAGCCTGAATTGACCCAAACTTGCAAAATGTTTTTGTTGACACACAACTGGATCTTTCCAGGAAAAATATTTAGTCTGAGAACTTTTCCTAGCTCTAGAGGTCAATTTCAGCCCATTTAAGATTCACGTGTGGAGGTTTTGACTCGTTGTATAAAATATACATGCAACCTTACTGCATAGTTGATTTTCTACTACTTTATCAAGGTTTATCTGTTAGGGGTGTGCGAAACAGGCTGTTTTTGACTTGGATTCAGATTTGGCCCAAATTGGGGACAGTGATTTAATTTGTTGATTTGGATCACTGTCCACGTTTTGATTTGGCTGAATCTGAAGATTCGATGCTGATTCAGAGAATCAGCGATTTGGACATAGACACAGGTTTAAATGTTTTTTCTACATACCTCGAGGTACCAGGCGTGGCTCGTGAACGCTGCGATGATGGGGTGGATGGAGCATCCCACAGGAGCATGGGGGAGCCCCCCGCGTGCTTGGCGGTGAACCTGGAAGTGGACCAGAAATACTTCTGGTCCATTTCTGGGTCCACGGGGAGCACGCAGGAGGCCCCCCCATACCCCTCCTGGCTCAGCGATCAGCCACAGGGTGACCCTGAGTGCCCCCCCAGGCCCAGGAGGCACCAATTGCTGAGCCAGGGGGCACAGGGGGCCACCCAATGTGCTCTCCAGTGGGTCCAGAAGTGCTTCTGGTCCGCTTCCAGGCCTGCTGCTGAGCACACTGGGGAGCCCCCCCCGCGCTTCTGTGGGGCACCCAGCATTGCAGCATTCACGAGCCACCTGGTACCTAGAGGTATGTAGAAAAAACATTTAAAGCTGTGTCTAAGTTCAAATTGCTGACTCTTTCAGAATCTCTCTAAATCAATTTGGAGGGTTCTGATTCAATTTGGAGAGATTAAATTGGTTAATTTGGTTCTCTAATTCGATTTGGATTCGAAGATTCGATCATTGAATCGGGCCGAATCTCTGCCAAATCGAATCGGGGTCCAAAGCTTCGCACAGCCCTATTATCAGTTCGCGTTGTTTTTCCAGACTCAGTAACTTCCCCTCAAAAGTTCACACAAGTCACCCAATGCATCTTTTAGTAATTGTGAAAACTTTGTACCCACAGATCCTTTGCAATGAGTGATGGTAAAAATGAAGGCCGGATGAGTAATGCTCAAGCCGTAGCACTATCTTTGTAATTGCATTATGATTTGCTCGCATCATCTGTATCCTGCCCGTTAGCCAGGTGGGCTACTGGAAGATTACCATCCAAGCACGTTGCTCAGAAAGATCCTATGCCAAACAATATTTCTTCAACCAAAGGAGGAATCTCTCATAAGGAGATGCAGCGGTGTTTTGGTCCAGAGCACTTTCTTTGTTTCCTTCACTGTTGGCATGACCTGGCATTATTCTCTTCCCATTTCAAGTGCCCCAGCCTCTGAGGTAGTCAGCGACAATTTACACACGCTAGACGCTTTTTGTCTTGTCATCCGCCTGCTCTGCCTCCTGCAGCATTGCCTCCCTCTCCATCTGGCTCCGGTATTTCAGCCAGCTTGCTCTCTCACTTTACTCTCTTGGTTGCCAGCCATAATGCAAGTAGTGTCACTTAGATACTTCCTGTTGCAGTCTTCCTGGCACAGCTACTGCCTTGAAGGATACCTTTCTCTATCTATTCTGATTAGCAGCTCCAAGCCAATGTTCTGTTTATTTTCTTGCTCTGCCCCTGAGCTCATTTGCAATCACAGTGTGTTAGTCAGCCAATATGTTAACTTCTCTTTATTGCTACTCTCTCTGATTCCTCTGTCCTTTGCAGCTGTGTGCTGTTTTCTTCTCAGGTTGATACCTTTCTCTAAGTTGTTTATACTTAAGTTGTTTCATTTTCCATCACTAATGAGAATGCAGTTGATTCTCCTGGACCTTGTAAGCAAAGCTGAACAAATGATGTTTTCCAGCTAACAAAACCAAAATAATTAAAAAAAAATCTTATTGAAATTTGAAGCAAAATGTTTAGACTCTTCATCCATCTTTGGCACCTGAAAGTTAGATATTTATCAGGGAAACCTGTCAAGCCCTGTAAACTTTCAGCTGAAAATTGCCAGCAATCTTCAGTTTTCAGGTTTCCACTTTCAGCAAAACTTTTTGCTTCATCAGAACCCAATGTCGATTGTAAAAATGTCACTACACCATTTTGACCAGTCCTACTTGTTCGGGACTTACTGGGCAAGAACCTCTGCTTATACATGTATCCACATAGTTCCACTTAAGCCATCATTTTCCTGTACGCTCGTATTAGCTTCTTCATGATATCTCGTCTCAACCAGTTGGTCCATTCAAAGCTTGGGAAGAATAAAAGAGATGTTGTTTTTTTCCTCTCGTTGACAAAGAAGCATTACCTGTTGCCAGTCCGATGATTTCCATTGTTGTTTCAGTCAGCCTAATTCCATCACGTCAAAAAGTCCACATAGTCCTTGACGCTGAAATACTTCGTAAGGATGAAGACATTATCCGTAATTATCTTCTGCAAGTCCTGCAAACTTTTTGCGCTTTGCTATGAAATGACTCATTCCCATCCCCTCCGGTACTACGGTGGTGAATTAAGCATAAGAATCTAACTAGAATAGAAAAGGCATATTGGTTGGTGAGTAGGCGGCATGGACATCTCAATACAAAACACAAGTGCTGTTCTTCGCAGAGCAGTATGGGAGCTCAGCCACAGGGGAGAATTTCTTTGCACCTTCCGTTACCTAGTTTTGTGTTCGGTGACTCTGCTTGCTCTTGTAAACAATATTTCACTCCACAATACGGTAACCTTACAGCCCTCGGTGAATCCTAGTCTGACTCATCCCATTAATCGCATCTCTTCCTGCTTATTTGCTTTGCACCTCTTCATCTCCTTTACATTTCAATAGCCCTTGCCAACCCACTGCTCTGCAATGTTGTTTTCTATATCTCATTGCTGAATACCCCTTCAGGAGCCGCTGCTTCCTACTTGAGAATCCTTGGAATATAGATGAGAGCAAAGCTAGAAATATGAAATCGATGCACACATTATCTGATTTATTCACCTCAACACAAAGAATACCAATAACAGTAGCCCGTGGTGTGGATATTCCATTACACGCAGTAATAATCACTAACACATTGTAGCAGGTACGGTGTGATATAGACTTCTAACAGTTAATTTAAAATCCCAATGAAAGTAAACACTGCCAGGTAGTCAGCACAAGAAATACTGCCCCTAGGAAATTAAAAATCCCCGAGACTAGAAATTTAAAGATCTTTAACCAAACAGATATAGTGCTCTTGACATTATTGCAACATATATTTCATTTTGATGTTTTTAGAAACAATGCAGCTTAGCTCCAAGATTTATTATATATTTAAGATTATATGGTTAATAATACTACTTTGCTCAAATACATGACAAGTGTGGTAGCATACACGGCTCTAGGATGTTATATTTTATGTATTGTGCATACTGCGAAATCACAGAAATCACTTTCCACACATCTTGAACATTTAGGAGGCATGGCTTTTGAACTGCAAGTGAAAGCAAAACCTTTTGATTTCTGTCAGCTGCAGATGATTATAATACATACATACAGGCTACAAACTGCTATAGGTTTCTTGCCTTCGGTGGAGCTAATTTAAAAGAAGCCCTTCCCTGGATAAAACCTGATTCAGTTAGGGTCTTGTCCCACTGGACACCTAATATGTGATAAATCTGTGGAATATCATGCAGCATTGAAGTTAGAAAAGGAACAAGCCCTACCTAAACAGCTTGCAATTTGCTGCTAGAGGCTGTCCTCCCAGCATGCCATGCTGAAATGACTTTTTCCCATATTTCCAACAGCGGCTGAAAACAGCTGAGCGCAGACAAAAACACGGATCATCTGAGGTGAGGTGAGGATGCCAATTCCAGTCCCTCTTTGACTGACCATTTGAGCTGGTATTGGATCTCCAGGGGTTTTTTGGAGATGACCAGTGGTGGAAGGGAGCAAGTCCTTGCCTTGCCCCCTCTAATCCACAGGCACCCTGTGCTCCTGGCCCTGGTGAGGTGCTTCTTTGAAGACCGTGATGCTGCCATGGGCATCATGCTGGCCCATTTGCAGGTGGCACAACACAACACCGTGCAAACTGGGTAGTTGTGGGCCCAGTATTGGATGTCACTTTGCCGCTACTCGGTGCTATCAGTAAGCTAAGAAGGGTAGGAGCAGTTTGTGGTCAGACGGGCAGTGGCAGCAAAATTTTGGTGATCTGGAAGCAGGCAAAAATTGATAGCGTCTGTTCTGTCACCAGTCTGTTTGGCATAGAGCAGATAAAGGCGATGATGGATATGCGTGAAGTGTGCGGTGCCATACTTGAGGAGCTGTTCATGTACTTGGTTCATGTACTTGGTTCATCCAGCTTAGGAGCCCAGAGCAGGTCATCAGAGATGGATTTCCCAAGCTGTGTGAGGACCATCGATGGGACTCACATAACCTCAGATGATATAAATCATAAGGGGTTCTTTCAACTTCCTATTAGGAAGGCACCCTCACCCCCCACGTCCTAACTTGTCTGTCAGCCCTTGTCTCATGGCATGGGTTCTCTAGCCCATGTCTCCCTAACAAGAGTGTCCCAGCAGCACAGAGAAGAGCTCTTCAAGCTTGTTAGATGGCAACCCTGCAAGATATGCCCTGCAAGATATGAGGTCCGGCTCAGTTCTCTGATTTGGTTCAATTCACAATGCTACGCGTTCTCTGTTCGCTCAAGCAAATTGGCAGGTCTCGGTGAAAGTTGATATCTCAGTGGGTGCTCAGGATGCTGCCATGTGGACTGTGGACACCTCCCCTGCAGAGAGGTGACGGTGTCGCCTTGAGGTCAGTACCACCTCCTGGGCAATAGAGGTCACGCAGACGCTCCCCTTGGAATGGGAGTTGGGGCAGTGCATTCTGGGATACAGAAGGACCACAGATTGCTTGCATTATCTCTGTGGAGCTGGCTGATGGTAGTTTACCCTATGTTACTTAATATGATCTGGAGATGCTCCTTGCCCAAAACGTCATAAGTTCACTATGGTACAGGTAATGTTAGAGTGATATAGCTGTGATGTTCCAGTAATTATGTGAGGGGCAAGGGTTTTTTTGGGTGATATCTTTTACTGGGGCAACTGCAGAAAAGACATGCCCTACGACACAAGAGCGCTTAACATGTATTTTAATGCTTGAATGCATGGACGCTTGTGTTTTAAGTGCATTTAACACATACTAAGTGTCCCGTGTGGTGTGGCCCTTTGGCAATTAGCCCCATTCACACATTTTCTTCACATGTCTTCTTTAAAAAGGAACCAGCACCGAATTAATATACAAAACTTTACATTTCTCTTCCTCCAACTGCTATCTTTCCAATTCCCCACTGCATTGTATTATCCTCCCACTTGTTGCAAATTGGTTCCTATTGAAGGCCGTGTCTATAGCCCTTTAAACCCAATGGAGGGAGATGCTTCAGTGGCATGTGAATTTTCTTAGCATCCAGGAAGGCTAATAGGTTTGAATCAGGCCACCCTTTTTTTGTTAAAGAAGTCCTATATTAGAATAGCTTTTCCAAAACACTGCAGAGTTTGTCTGCGATCTAGCTTTGGCAGATGCAGTAATTGCTTTGCCAGTCTGTAGGCAGGAGCAATTGCAAGGCCTGTAAGAATAATGTCAGTCTCGACCAGCTGAACGCACTGTTTGGGGCCAGATTCAACCTGAGAAAGGAAAGTCCATTTTCAGCGACCCGTCTAGTTTGCAGGCAGATGTTTAGCAGGCCTACCAGTATTTCCGTGGAGGGGGAATAAGCAAAGCTTCCAGTATACACATTTCTGAGACAGAAAAGGAGTAATGATAAAGGGAGGAAACCTAAAAGCAGGTGAAAGGAACAATATAAACTTGTAAAAGCGTTGTTTGCAAAAGCTGTTATTGTACTTTCTCTTCTTTCATGTGTTTCTGGCAGGCTTTCCCTCCCCTCTTTGACTAAATGTCTTTCTGTGATAACATTGTCTGCTCTTATTGAAGCTGTCAGCATCATTTCCCTCCTTCAGCAGAGATGCTTGAGATGCAGAATGCAGCCCTTTTATCAAGGGTTCCTAACATCCAGACAAGTGCTGGATTCAGCACTCCAAGGGAGACGTTTTTATGGTCAAGGTGAGTTGAGAGGGAGGGAGAAGGAAAGAAGGCAAGATGTTCAACTTCAAGGCCAGAATGAAGTAAATGGTTTGATCAGTCCTTTAATGCGTGTTAGTTATCCAAAATCACAGACTATGTCCGGCTGCAGTGTGACTGTGGTAACTCTAACAATAGGATGTTATATATATCTGAGACATCAGAAGGATTCAGAACTGAGTGGGGAAGTCTTCACTCTCACTCTCGCTCACACACTCACTCTCTCTGTCACGCTCGCACAATGATTTTAGTACAGTAATGTACTGGATCTGAAGGAAAGCAGGCTGTTGCAGATGAGGCATTTTCTTTGGGACGGCAGAGAAAAGCACGTGAAAAAAATGCGTGTGCCATTTTGTTCCTTGTCAGCATCTCTTGCAAATGTAACTGCCTGTAAATACCTGTATGCACGTATAAATTAGCATGTTGGAGATGGGGTGGAGACAAATCAGCCCACGCAAAACTGAACTTTTAAACTTGTTTAGCATATTTTCCGTAGAAGAAATTGTAGGCACCTGTTTGAATATTCAGCTAATGCCCACAGCACGGGATGCATCATCCCTTTCTTCACACCAGAGCATCAAGCACCTGGTTCCTTCTAGCCCCGTGCAGGGGACAGACGCAGCGTTTGTCCTTGCACGTCTCCAAGCTGTATGGCAGTGGCCTGCCACCTACCAGAGC
The DNA here is from genome assembly GCF_000455745.1 of Alligator sinensis. Lineage (NCBI taxonomy): Eukaryota > Metazoa > Chordata > Crocodylia > Alligatoridae > Alligator > Alligator sinensis. Next base: position 3,488,522 of record NW_005841873.1, read on the forward strand.
TCTGCAGAGGACAACTACGGTGTCCACCTTCCTTGTCCCAAGCTGAATGTATAAAAATGAGGGGTTTTTGGCTGGAGCAAACAAATTAAGAGAGGGAAGGGAAGGGGGAAGAGATGGAAGAAGGAGATTCCCCAAGATAAATTAGCATCTTTGAAAGAAGGCACTTTAAAATGTATGCTAATTGGCTAAATGTTTCCATATTCAATTAAGTAATAAGTCCCAAGCTGGCAATCTCATCCCAAAACATTCATTTACTAAGTGAAGCCCCTCCATCGGGATAGCGGGAGAGCCATAATGATCTGACGTGGGCAGTAAGACATGATAATGCCTACTTCAGAGGGAATTACCACTTTCATAATATGATTGACAACAGGAATTTAGTTGTTAGAAGGGTTTTTTCCCCCTCATTATGACAGTGTAATTATGACTCTGGCGGTTCAGAATAATTCAATTGGAGCAAGTTACCAGGGTTTTTGTGCTAAATATTTTCAGGCACTTACAACGTGGGACTAAGTGCAGGCTTTCATAAATAATCAAAGCTTCACAGGACAGCTACAAAGCTGGCTACTTAAAGCTGATCTCATCCGTTTGACTGCTTTCTCGCTCTAAATGTATGCAGTGTTCTGTTTTATTATTTATTATTATTTACCCATTTACCCATTCGTACAAATTGACCTTTGCATAAAAGCATATCTACTCCCCTGGTGTAAATCAGCCCAGCTCTATTCAAGTCCGTAATAGTAATGCTAATAATGATCTAGTTCTTAGGGACCATTTTTCTTCTGAAGATCACAGAAAGCCTTTACTATGGAGGTCAGAATCGTTGTCCCCATTTTACCTCTGTGGAAGCTGAGGCAGGGAGAATTGGAGCGACTTGCTGGACATCACCACGCAGGCCTATGCTGGAGCTGGGACTAGAACTCAGATTCGGGGATTTGGTTTAGTGCTGTGTCTCTCAGACCACACCGCTTCCTAGGCATCGTGGATGTGCAATGGAGCTATGACATTTTATGGCAGCTGAGGACCTAGCTCATCAGAATTGCTTACAAGAAGGAAAGGGCCCAATAACAAGAGGGACCTTTTATCTTATGGTGCAAATCCAGGAGTACAGTTATATTGCTATAAAGCAGGAGCAAGTGAAAATAGACTCAGACCCTTCACCTCTGTCAGTAGGGTTTGTGTGTCCCTGTGCCTTGAACAGCCTTCTGCTGCATGGCCTTCATGCCTCTATTGTGAGTGAGAAGAGTGGGCATGGAGCAGGATAGCCAGATTTGCACTGGGTTGTCACATAGATTGGACAACAGAGGCACAAAGCACTTTAAAAATCCAGTTAGATACCTTTCCAGCCCCCAAAAGCTATAGGACCTCAACTGATGTCCATCGACCGTGATCTACCATAGCCGAGGGACTGACACCGGTTTACATTAGCTGTTCATTTTTCCCGTTGGGTATGAAGACAGACAGACAAGGCTTATGAGTGAAGAGAACAAGGGAAAACAGGGTTTTGAAAGAAATAAGTTATTAGCATCAGTCTGAAACAGAGTAGTGAGCAAGCACCTGGCAGATGAGAAGCCAGCATGAGGCTGTTCCAAATGTGAGCATCAGCATGAAAAGCAGCCTGAATCTGAGAGCAAGATAAGAGGTGACAAGAGCAGTCAGGAGAGACTTCTGGGAGGAGTGCGTGGACAAATGGGGTGGAACCAGAGCAGAAAGCGAGGCACCTGGAACTGAAGACACTAAGGGTGCCAATACAGCAGAGAGAGAGCGAGCATGCATGCAAGCAGGGAAGGTAGCCAGGGAATCTAGGAGGAAAGACTACCTGACTGGAGTAGCAGGAAATAGAGGTAATTTGAGCAGGGCGCTTTGGAAGGACTGAGAGGGAGGACACAACTTGAAGTGATGCAAGATCTATCAAGCATCCAGGGGAGGTTAGGATAGAGAGAGGGGTTAGTGGGAAAAGGATGAACTGGGGCCGTGATGAAGTGGTAGGACTTGCCTAGGTGTAGGGTGGCCATCATAGAGGACATTCTGGTTTTCTGCTACTCTGTCCTTTATTGATACGAAACCCAACACTTTTATGTCCTCTATTTTTCTCTTGAAGAGAGATGCCTCAACCGGAGGCAGAGGCATCGACTGGATGCCTTTATGTCCTCTATTTTTCTCTTGAAGAGAAAAATAGAGGATATAAAGGCATCAGGTTTTGTATCAATAGAGGACGGAGGACAACCGGACTGTCCTCTATGATGACCACCCTACCTAGGAGAGAGCAGTGTAGGGTACCATCAGCAAGTCCTTTTGGAGAAGGGTCATGGCATAGGGGTGAGAAGGCAAAGCAAGGAGTCCAGTTTCTGAGGGGCTAAGTTTGAGATAAAGCTGGGGCCCACTAAGCTAAATATCTAAGTGGCAGTATGAGGCCTAAGACCAGACTGTAGGACTGAGGCTGGAGTGTGAGAGGTAGATTTGGTGGTCACAATTCAAGGAGCCATAGGAGAACCAAAGCACTGCTCAGAAGATGGGTAGGAGAGAATAGCGTAGAGGAGCAAAATAATTCAGTATGGACTGGGATGTTTTCCAAAAGAGCTCAGGAGTTATGATAGAGAAGAATGGAAGCAGGGAAGGAAGGATCAGGGGTGGAGACAGAGCTCGAAAGGAGGCAAGAAGGCAGAAGAAGGGTTGTTAGACGCGATTCCCCCAAACAGCATATTTTGCAATACACTGACCAATGTATGGGAGCCGCCTTGAAGGCAATCAGGTATTTGACACATTGAGGACAAGCTGACACTGGCTAACCGGTGTAAATCTGCAGTAACTCTATTGACTTTGAACTCCCTCTTTATTAGTGGCTTCTTTAGATTGTGTGGAAACTTGCTACTGAAGACAGTGCAGCAAGAAAGTTTTATGCGTATGGCAAACTTCTCATCTTCATGTCATAGCAGATTTAACTCTCCTAATAGCTAAGTTGCTGTTTCTTAGAGCTGAGAAAGACAGCTTGGCTGAAACAAAAGCTCTCTGCTCCACTAATACATTTTGTTCAAGCTTGAAATAAGCAGCCTTAAATGTAATGTGTGTGCTTTAGTGCATCGTTGCCACCATCGCAATTTGTGGATAATTGGCACCTCCATGAAGAGGAAGGGTGCTCGGTAATTCATTCACAGCAAAAGCTGTTTTCCTTGGGATAGTCAGTGTCACAGCTTAGTGAAGCAGCGTACAAAAAGCAGGAACCAGTACCGTTCACCACGTGCCAAAGATGAGATGTTTCATGTAGAAACCTGATGCCATTTGGGAAAAAATACTGTGCCTGGGTAGTGTGTGTACATGCATGTATGCATGCACATGCACAGCATGAAGATGCTAACAAGGGACATCTTGGCTCCTGGATATGATGGTGATGGTCGGACAATAATATCCCAGATAGAGGGAACTCTCTGAATATGTGCTAATATATCCGCAAAGCATAAAAACAGCAGAGAATAGTAATATCAGTTACCTGGGGCTTGTTGTTTCAACATTAGATTAGAAGGCTAATCCAATTTAGATAATATAATATTATGGCTTTTGTATTTGCATAACAATTTCTATTTTGATGTCAGCGCACTTTTGAGAGGTGGCCCTTCACTGGTTTGCAGCAAGGTTAGCTCGAGCACAAGGGCTCAGGCATCAGATAATGAGGTGGTGGCAAAGCTGAGACTAGAACCCAGGTTGCCCGAGTCCTAGGACTTAAACTTATTTATTGGACCATAATGCCATGTCTTGGTGCCTGTTTAAGTAATGAAATGCAAGGGTGCTTTTTGAAGGACAGTCCGGTGGTAGGAATGAGTTGATTCTGCCTTGGGGAAGGGACATGGAGCAGATGACCTCTCGAGGTCCCTTCCAGCTCTGTGATTTTGTAAATACAAGGGGAGCCACTTGCAACTTTTCCTCCTTTTCTGATTAATGAAATAGATCCTACTGGTCTTGCATTTCCATTTTTCCCTCTAAGGAAACCAGTCGAATCAATGTCCATTGTCTCTCGCCTGCTGTCAGAATGCAAATGTAACGCCAGATGAATATACTCTCATGAGTACTTAACCTAATTGGCCTCTAAATCCCTGTAATTATCTGTTGTTTGTCTGCTTTCTTAAGTAATTGTTTACAGTAATAGGTATGGCACAAGGAGGAAGGGAGTGTGGGTCTGCAGCAGGTTTCCAGGTAACTTATCCTGCTATTATGTTACATTGCTGCAAGGATTCAACAATCTTTGGAGCCCCGTGAATACTGAATAGGATACGATGCTTTGAATACATAACAGTACTAATAGCAAAAGGGTTGCATTTGATCCACCTACGTACCGTCCAGCGTATGTAGTGAAAAAGGTAGCATTTTAATAGTGTATTTTTCTGCACAGGCAAAACATTTCAAAGCGCTGGCCGCTTAGTTGATGTGGAAAGGACATGACCATCTATCTGTGACCCTCACAAGCCCCTGAGCTTGTATATGAAAGATGAGACACATAAAACAAGAAACGTAGCGTGTAAAGTTGATTTCATGTCACATTTGATAATAATGATAAAAAGGAAAAAGAAGTTAAATACTACCCGCGTCACCAAACAAACAAACAAGCCAGAAACAGGCCATCTGGTTGTTCCCTAAAAGCATTAGCTTGGTATGCTGATGCTAAACCTTTCTAGAAACATTACGCTGGAAGGGTGGCATTGGGATTACATGCAGCAGAGCCTGTGTTTCTATTAGAGGATACTAAAGTGGCATTTTCTGAGGTTTTTCTCCTCCGTCTTGGGCTTTTCAGTAGAAATGAAGCGTTCAGGTTTCCAGGCAGGGGCAGGCCTGAGCAATATTCTCCCAAGCTGGGGCTGAAGAGCCAACCCCCTTGGTTGGCCGTAGATCAGTAAGTCTCAACCTGGGTCCCATGAGAGCCTCTTAAGGGTGCAGTGGAATGTGCACCCTTAGATGTGCAAACACTATGCATGATTCAAATGGGAAGCCATGCCCTGGACCCACGACATCTAGAGATATCAATAGGAATCCATATGTCAAAAACATTTTGACCTGTTGTCTCTCTGGGTTCTTTGCAAAAAAAGACTTGCTCTATTATTTTTTCGATAGTCCAGAAGGGAGTGAAAGGTAAGAGCTGGCATTTTCTAAGCAGTGCCTTGAGTCTAACAAGGGAGTTCTTGGTCTAAAAAGGTTGAGAGCTACTGCTCTGGATATTTTGGGTCCAAGCTGAGTGGACTGCAATGTGCAGCTAAGATCTAGGCAGCCCCTTTGAAACTTATGGAGTAAAATGCAGGGTTACTATGTTTGAGACCCTCAATTCTCTGACAGCTAAGGGAGATGATTGCTTTGGCTGAGACTTCAGGGCCAAATTCACAGACATGTACAAGCCTAATGATGAAGACAGGCCTTTTGTTGGGGTCTATAAAAGCACCTAAATGAGGTAGCCAATTTAGTAGCATTGATTTTCATTAGGAGTGAGGTGCCTAATGTGCTTGAAAGGCTCCTGAAAACCCTACCGATGGGGCTGGACTTTCTGTGTATTGAGATGTTTAAACAGCTATGTAAATCTAGTCCTTAACGCCAAGCCATCCCAGGTAGCAGTGGTACTACTTTTAATTGTTGTCTTTGCCACCTACTGCTTAACAGTGAAAAAGAAATTGAGGTTTTGTTGCAGTATGTTGCCGCCACGATGGTCCAGGGAATATGCGAGAAGCATGATTTGTTTGGGTAATATGTTTTATTGGACTAATTTTAGAATTGGGAGGGAGGGTAGACCAACTTTGGGACACGCAAGGTCCTTCCTTATCTGAAGAAGGCTTGTCTACTGTCTCTCCCTACTTTAAACCTGTTCTAATAAAAGTTTCCACCAAACACACCTGGCTTATCTAGAAAAATCAATAGTTTATAATTGGCTCTTACAGTTGCAACTGCAGACTGTTCTTTACCTGTGTTGTAAAAGGGGCTAAATGCTTTCCTTGGTTTGAAAGCACTAAAGAAAACTCAGAGGTATTGCGTTCGGTTAAAACCCGATAAATAAATGAATGTCCCACAGAACAGTATGTGGGTTGTGCAAGTCCATTGACATCAATCTCTTGCCATTGTTTGAAAATCGTTTATTGATCTCTGGGGGAGTGATCACTCCAGGGGGGATGACTAGTGGAACAGAATTGTGCCATGTTTCCGTAGTAGTGTGGGAGGTTGTTCAGAAGGTACTTTTTCATTGGTTTTGCCTTCATCATGGAAAGTTTCCTTTGTAAATTGCTACAGATTTCCTTCTGCAGATGCACGTAATCCAATATCCTCATTTTCATGCTTTTGTCCTAAAGTCAAGTTATGAATATTTCCATTTTTGTAGCATTTGATTTGTCTCTGCTTTTTAGAAGCGAGTTGCATAGCAACAAACACAAATAAGCACAACTTCAAAGGTGAGAAAATCTGCAGCTAACTTCTGGCTAAGTGTTAGCCTGGCCCAGCGTTGGAACCGATTTGTGCCATGGCATTTTGTGTTGGCTCTTTTTACAGTATTTGATATGTGGTTGGATCTCTCCAACTCCAAGCGGCAGCATGTAATCAGGAGCTAGTCTGATTTGTATCAGAGCACTTGCTTATTTATGAGACCCACACACCTTTATCTATTATTTCTTCACTCATGCAGTCTGTTTCTGATAAGATCATAACTTCCCCATACACTTGGCAGAATTACGCAGGCACTTTCAAGTAGTATGTTTATTTTTCACGCTGCTGCACAGAATATATATATATATATAAAATTCACACACGGCGAGTATGCGTGTATATATATATCAGCCCACATTCACTTTGAGAATCTGTTCTTTGTTACTGATTGTAGTAGACTCACCTGGACTGCTAAAATTCAGCATGTTGTCGGAGAACAGCAGTTTAGCTTCTTATTTTGTCCAGTTTAAAAGGAAAGGAAAGTGCATTCAAGTTTCTTAAGATACATTTTACTCGTCCTTGGCAATGATTATGGTTTAAAGGTTTGGGATTTGCAAACTGTTGTTCTGCTCACCTTGTAGCATGCTATCTGTTTTTTTGGGGCAATCAATATTTCACAGGATGAAATACAAACAAGCTGTTCAGCTTTTGGACTCCTCCTTTGGCTCAGCTGGCGTACAAACTTAGGGCTGGGTACACTGATCTAACCCAACACTCCTGGGATGCAATGATTTAATCTTTGAAGAATATGTTATGAGTTGATTGGTGGAATTAAAACCTGGCCAGCTGCCATACAAAACTCAGCAAGCAACCACTAAATCTTTGTGGCTCATGGGGAACGGTTGGCGTAAAGTCAAGGAATGGATATAAACAGTGAGAGAAGGCATTTAACGGTGTGTATGCCATCCCCTACAAAATAGGCTTCATTTTAGGTACTTGTCACGATCACCCTGTACTCCTTTGAAGCTGATAGCTAAAGTTAAGTAAAAAAGTCAAACAAAAAAATCCCCCTGATTTATCTCCAATCTTAATACAGTCCTACAAAGAGCCAAATGATATTGCACCAGGGTTGACAATGAGACCTCGTTGTGTTTCAGTCACTTAGGCCAGGAACAGACATTACCTTTTTACCAGAATAAGTGATCATAAATTGGTCTGTACCTATAATGGACCAGAAGTTTGGTGCATACTGGTTTGAAAAGGGTGGAACCTGGTCTAAGATTTACCCCCCCACTTCCCCAAGGTTGAATGTGTGTTTTGTTCATTGCTGATCTAAACTATGCCACGTGCAGAAAACTGCACAACTTAGATTGATTCCCCTGTTTGAATGTCAGTACCTAGCCCTACGTTTCCTTTGCAAATGAAAGTCATTACAGCAGAATACAGCTAGAGTTAGAAAGCGGGTGACATGCTCCTGGCATACCAGTTCAATCAGATGTCACTTAAAATAAAATGAAGGCCGTGGTCACGTATCTAAAATCCCTAAGTGACCTAGGAGCTCAAAGCCTCCTGCTGTTTGAGTAGGACTAGGGCTTCTGTGTCACTTCAGGCACTTTTGGAAACTTTACCCTACATCAAGGCATGGTTGGGTTTGGTATTATTAGGGATGCTCATTTGGTTTGGATCATGTCAAAAAAGGATGGCATAGCCAAGAGCCATGTTACTCTGGATACAAGGCAGGCAGCATTCCCTTGCAGAATGAAGCCTGGGGTCAGCAAAGCATTTATGCATGTGCATAACTTGAAGCGCAACTCTAGGTCCCAGGAAGTCACTGAGGCTTGAACAGATGCTTACATGCTGTGCTGAACCAGGATGGACTGCAAAATTGGGGCCATGTTCTGTAGAGACAAGCTGGCTTTTCCAAATTGGTATTACTAATGATGATGATAATCATGTTTAATTCATATATTTTTGCATGAGGAAAACTTTCATAGATGCTTAAATTCCCTTTTCGGAAATGACTTAGACATTTAGGGGCTTATACGTTGTTGGTAGTGAATCGGATGGAGGTTTCTAAATCACTAAAGCAGATGTGAAATTTTTATCCATTTTATGTATGTGTACATAATATACGTATGGGTGCACGTAGGGAAATACAGACATATGCATCCACCCCCACACACTCACATATATGTACATGGGCAATAAATAATACATCCAACCAAGTTAGGAATCAAGTTGATCAAATCTATGACAGCAGCATAAAAACTCTGGACCTCAGACTTCTTGACAATCCCAATGGAGATCTACACATAGTACCCATTCTTCTGTTTGTGTGATAATATTGAACTTCATCCTGCGCAAGCATGATTTATATTCTGTGGTCGGTAAACAGGCTATTTTTGATCAAACTCAGAATCAGGTTTTCTCAGTTTAGTGATAAGGAATAATTTCTATAAATAGGGTTGTGCTGTTTGAGGGAAGATGAACCAAGTGAGGGTGAAATGATGTGATATAACTCTTAGAGTAAAGTCTGTAAGCTTGTCTGTATGCTCACAATATATTTGGCTTCATCTTTTCTGCATTCCTGTATGTACACTAGAGACCCCCTCTTTCTCCTTTAATGTATATTATATGCTATTTTGTATTATCAACAATTCTGTTGATCTTTATGAAGAAATGATTAGTAACTCAGTATTGCAAATGTCTTGCATCTTTAAAGGTATGATAACATCAAAAAAAAATCTTCAGGAGGTGGAGCGGTGGTATTTAAATGTTATTTTCCCTAGAGTACAAAGCCAGATGCAGATTGAAAGCATTTTCATTAAATACAAAGGCCATAAAACAGCTTGTAGTTCTGAAAATACAGTAATGCCAGAAACATTGTCATGAAGGGGGAATTGCAGACATGACAAGGACAGATTGGCACATTTATGAGGTGAGTTGAGGGGAGAAGAAATGGCTAGCCAAATGCAAATCAAAGTGCAACATTTTTATTTAGATGAATGAATTTTGGGAAGCTTTAAAACCCAGGGAAAGTAAACAGAACTGGTGTCTCAGGGTTTCAAAATGAATGGTATCTCCTATTTCTGTGAGAAATGTATAGCATCAATTATGCACATCTGTTTTTGAAAAGACTTATTAAAACTCTTTGAGAAGTTTTATGAATGTCTCAACCACTGATACAAATGATGTGCATTCTGGAAAAAATGTCCCGTTTTGAGATTTATTATGGATGCTGTAAGTGCTCCCAACCTTGAATAAATCATTTCACATATTTTAACTACCTGTCTAGAAATTTTGAAATGCAGAAGTGACTTAATAAATAATTGATTGTTCAGAATAGGAGCAAATATCTGTATTGCACCCTTTGATTCCCAAACACAAGCTTACTAAGCCAGGCAGAAAAGTCACGTGACTTAAAATAGCATTGCAGGCTCTTATGATTTCATCCAAGGTTTACAAAAATAATGTCATGGGGCCTGAACCAGCACCCAGTAGAGGCCACTGAAAATTCCCACTGGCTTCACTGGGGTTTGTAACTTTACTGCTTTTTGAACATGAACAGACACATGTTCAGTGAATATGAGCTAGGCTCTCTGTGCTTCCCAGGTCCCGGGACTACTCTGCGCTGTACTACACCACTAGTTTTACTGAGAGCAGCCCTGAAGCTGCCTGTGTTTGTATCAGCTGCCAACTTCCACATCAGGCAGTTTTGGCAGCTGGAATGCTTTAGGAAACACAGCTGCCCTGGCCAGCCCCTTTTGACTTGCCAAGTTCCCTGCAATGCTGACTGTGCAGGGGATAGAGGGTGACACAGGACTGGCTACAATTATTCAATGACTTTAAAAATCCCTGGGACGCTGAGCAGCCTTGGTTTAGGATCATTTTGTGAGGCTAGAAGAAAGGAAATCTGCCTCTGTGCGCCCAGAATTGGGGTCCCTGATAGCTGTTTTTGAGACTAGTCTTATTTCAATTAAACTGTATTTCTCATTCCCATTGGCTAGTTAGAGGGAGATCAAGGGGTGCCTGCTATACAAAGTTACGTTAGATATTTAGATCAAATGGTGCCTGCTATACAAAGTTACGTTAGATATTGTGTTTTCATGTTCACATTGGCAGGATCAGAGCATTTTTGTTGTTGTCTGGTTATAGCATCAGTTGTCCAGTGTATAGAGTCTGCATCGCTTGTTATGTTCTGGATCAGATGTATGCAATAATGGAGCAAGAAGGAACCAACCTTCTTCAGGCACTGTGCCCAAAAGCTGGTCCAACCTACCTATAGAGGTGGTCCAGTAAAGATGTCGCAACAAAACCCTTTTTAATCAGCAGACAGTGAGAGACCTCTTTAATGCCACGGGCTGTGCTCAGGATCTTGCTTTCAAATAAAAGCAAAGGAGCAATTGTTCATTTTTTAAAAGAATATAGCTGCAGATATTGGAAGACCCTGGCTCAAAGCAGTGGCATAGTCAAGACTGATCAGAAGCAAGGCATGTTGACTTTAAGGTTTTCCAGTTGTAAGCATACTGAGTAAGGGATGCTTTGACAAGCTGTGGGTATGGACTAGAGCAGAGAAAGGCAGAAGACAGCAAGAGAGGCAGACACGCTTCGAGCCCCGAGAGGAAACAGAGAAGCTGGTCATTGGGCGTAAACTGGTTACAAAAGTAAGTTTGGGGGTTTCTGGGCAAGGAAACGACCTCCTGGTTTTTTCTGTTATGTTCAGGGAAGTGGGATGTTGAGCACATTCTTTGTAACCAAATAGCACTGCACAAAGGAACATACCCGATGCGTGTAATTAGTTTCCTCTCCTCCCCGAAACAGTCTTGCAAGGTCCCAAATATTAGCTAATTGTTGGAGTAAAAGGAGCTACATTGCTAACAGTGCTACTCTCCCAAAATAGCTAACCATTACTCTGCTGCAGTGTTACTCAAGTAGGCGGAGTTGATACTTCTGGATAATGTAGCTTTTTTTTTTCTTTAAAATAGGAAAATGTTCCTTCCCGCTGCGATTAGAAACACTTTCTGCTCTTTGAATTGCCTAATGAGCATGGATGTGGTGGTTTTAAAGGTTTACCTGATCTTCCATAATAATGACTAAATAATGTCTGTGAGAGCCCTAATAGGGCGATGGTTCTAATCTACAAGCCCTTGTAGTGTGTGTTGTTCATGGTCCTAAAGAGATTCATGGGTCTATTTACCATTGCTACAGAGTCGCTACGTTCTGAAATCATTCTGCTCGTTAACATCTGTGTCCTGGGCTATGATAACCGGGACTCGTTTTATTTTAACATTCCAGTTTTATAACCAGGGATATAAATCTGGGAGACGCTTGGGATCAGCTTCTGGGTTATCGGGTAGTGAGACCCGAGAGGATGCACTGGGTACTCAGGACTGTCTAAATCCCTGCACAACTGCTGCTCGCTGCCCTGCTTTCCCCCTCAAAGCTCTATTCTGTCCATACAGCAAGATGCCACCTGCCTGCCTGGCAGCAGTGGGGGGCACAAGTCCGTGCCACCAGCTCTGCTGCTGCCAGGTGGTTGGGGGCACCTCACCATGGTGGTGCAGCTGGTATGTGGCTCCCAGCTTGGAGCCCCAAGCCCACATCAGGTAGCCTGCATGCATCCCCCTCTGTGCACACATCTGGGGGGGCACATGCCCCCCATTCCCCCCTCCCCAGGAGTCCATGCAGCGGCAGGGAGCTCCCCCCCCCCGCCATAACCCCCCAGACAAGCCACCCATTGGCCCCGTCCTGCTCTCCCTGCTCCAACCCTGGGCCCCATACACTGCCCTGGCTGGGCAGAGCCCCCATCCCCTGCCCTATTCCTGCCATCACCATGGAGGCCTCAATCTGCACCCCCCCCCCCTGCATAGACTTACCTGCAGCCAACTGGGGGAACTGTCTAGGATGGTACTCCTGGCCTTGTGCATGTGTGCACGGGCATGTGGTGCCCCCGGTGTCCTGCTCCGTGAGTTCCAAGCAGCCCCTTGCACGCTGGAACTCTGCCAGCCTGCAACCGGAAACCAGCCATTTCCCACGGTGAACAGAAAACCCAGATCCCTGCACAATAATGGGAATCCAGGACAAATGCTATCCTGGAGTCATGCAGCCCAGGAATGGGACTTGATGTTTCCATTTCAGGACCATCTTGCCTAATTATGGAGGAGTGATCCTGCCCCCCTTCCCCCCAGCTTTCCCTAGGAAACCCCCCCAAAACGTTTCAGGTTATTTAAACAGCTGTGTTTAGACAAAATTGATATACTTTGCTTAACTTCAGACTTTGTAAAGTTTTCTATTATAATACAATGTACATAATAAAACAATTTGGAACAGAAAGTCAGTTCAAAACAAACAGTGAAACATTGCCACCATTATTGGAGCTTCTTTGCATCTCTAGCAACTTTTTGGAAAAATTGACCTGACTTTAGTTTCAGTGGGCTTGCATATTCTGGGGAAGTTTCTCTAGCCAGTCCTGAAACACAAGGGTTCATATCTCATACTTTGTATCTTTTTTTGAGCTGCAAAAGTTTCTTATATAAATGATAAATATTTTGTTATTTTAAGTCCCACTAAGCTCTTCCCTTTCATAGCACTTGGCGTTGTTGAGGTCCACTGCTCTTTATTGTTGAATTCTGGGGGAGGATTTCATTTTTCTCACATTTAAATTTGCTGCCTTTTAATTGTGTCTTACATCCCTGTATTCTTTTGCTAGGTGAGAGGGTAAACAGGACCACTTAAGTGACTTTCTCTATGTCATGCATTCACTTTCTTGTCAATTCCTATTTAGCCCTCTTCTAAACTAAATAGGGTCTAAATCTGTTCCCCAGGAAATCTCTCAGACCTTTAGCCATTTTTATTGCCCTGTGTGGCAGGTCCACGCCCCACTTACCGCATCGCCAGGCTCTAGGTGGCTGGTCTGCACACAGCTGCTCCAACACCCCACAGCTGGCAGTGGAACCGTAGATTGGTCTGGCTCCTCAAGGCCTCTAGGACAAAAGGAGCCAGGCCACTACACATTGGGGGCAGTGGGGGGGAAGAAAGAAGGAGGGAACACTTGCAGCACCTCCAGACACCTTCCCTGCGGCCGGCACAAGCCGGCAGGGCAACAGGCCAGTGGACTACCATAGGAGCCAGGGGATCGGAACTCGCCAAGACTGCACCTGTGCTGGATGTGGCCCACAGGTACACGCAGGGTGGCTAGGGTGGGACAGTGCATCCTGGGCCACCTCCAACCAGTCCCGCCTGGGAAGCAAACCCACCAGGGAGCCGGGCTACAGAGCTTGCCCTGCCATCACACCTTCAGGCCCTGAGACCCACGATTGGGGGCAAAGCCCCTAGGGGAAGCCAGGGCATGAGAAGTCACCCCATAGGGTGCTATCAGACATGGCCGGGGCCAGCCAATCCAGAGCCCAGTGCGCTTGGGGGTCACAGCCCCAATGCAAGAGTTACGTGACAGGTGCATGGTGTACCGTAGACATAGGGGAGGAGGTGCCGAAGAAGAGGTGCCCAATGCGGTGAGCATCACTGCCCTGCTGACCCACACCCCAGGGATAATTTCAGTTCTAGTATGGTTAAAGTTGTTCCTTTTCTGATTGGAAACACCTGTACCGCCAGCTGGGTAAGCGGGGTGGAGACGGACCACCCAGAAAGAGAAGAACATGCCCACAGCACATCCAGACCCATCAAAACCCAAGCTAGACACCTGAGTGGAAAGGGGTGGGGAGAAGGGGAGGTAAGGAGGCCCACACAAGAAGCAATACCTGAGGCACCTAGGGCTTGGAAGATGCTGAACAACATCTTTCAGTGGAACCTGAAGTAACACCAAGTCGTGGCAGGGGTGTAGATCCTGGTGCAGCATGCTTGGGTGGGCAGACCAGACCAGCAGCGACATGGTGAGTGTAGACCTGCCACACCCTGATCTGAAACTTCTCTCTTTGCTCTGTGAAAGATGCGATTGCCCTGAACATGGTATCGCAAGAGGTTCATGCACTTGAGTCAGGATTAATTTGATTGATTAATACTTGTGGCATTAATTTAGCTGATAAAAAACCCAATCATAGATGAAGCTCCCATTGTGCTAGGCACTGTACAAAAAGATGGCCCCTGCTATGCAAATTACAAACCATCAAACCAAACCAAAACAGCTTGCTGTGGGGGTTATCATGCTGTGCAGCTTTGCTGAATATTATGTATTTTTTAGTGATAATAAATGGAACTTGCTCATCTGTGATAGGGTGTTGCTGCAGGAAAATCTATGAATCCCTATGAAGCTGGTGTCTCTAAAATAACACTTTGTATTTACATGACATCTCCTATCTTAGCATCACAAAGCACTTCGCAGACATCAAGAAAGGGGGCCATTTGGAACATAAATTAGATAATGTCTTTAAAGTGCTTTGGATTTGAAAAGTGCTCTATAAGTGCTAAGTATTATTATTATCAGCTCTATTATTATTATTATTATTATTATTATTATTATGATAAACTAATTAAGCTTCAGAGCATCCCTACAAGATGAAGTATTTTATCCATGAAGAAGCTGAAAAACTGTGAATGCAAGGCACGTATTTCTAAGTGTGTCCACTCATCTTAGTTTCTTGTGTTTGAGGCCCAACTTGATGCATCAAAGGCTGCATTTCCAAAAAACAGTGCACTTGCATCCACTTTCAAGGAGAGCTTTGGGTGTAGAGCACCTTAAAAATCAGGACACCTGGATCAAATAGTTTGTCCTGTATGGGTCCTATGCTACCCTATTCACTGGCAAAATTCCCACTGACCTGATGAGACACAAAGGCAATTGGTGATGGGGGTGGAGAGGACAAAGCTGAACTCTTCAATGAATTTTTTGCATCTGTATTCCTAGACACAGACCAAGACAAATCTCCCAATTGGATTATAGATAGACACAGGAGAGACACCAGCCCACCAACTGTTAGCACAGACTTAGTGAAGGGGCACTTGGAGGGGCTGGATGTGTTCAAGTCAGCGGGCCCGGATGAGCTTCATCCAGGGGTGCTGAAGGAATTGGCCGATGTCATAGCACAGCTGCTGGCACAGCTGTTCGAACACTCGTGGTGCTCCGGTCCAGTCCCAGAGGACTGGAAAAGCGCTAATGTGGTCCTATTTTCAAGAAGGGGAGGAAGGAGGATCTGTGTAACTACAGACCGGTTAGTCTCACCTCTGTCCTTGGGAAAACTCTGGAAAAAATCATTAAGGATCACATTTGTGGGAGCCCAGCAGGGGAAATAAAGCTGAAAGGAAATCAGCACAGGCTCATTGCAGGTAGATCCTGCCTCACTAACCTTGTTTCTTTTTATGACCAGGTCACAAAATGCTTAGACATAGGAGTTGAGGTAGATGTCATCTACCTAGACTTTAAGAAGGCCTTTGATACAGTATTGCATTCCATTCTCATAAATAAATGGGCAGCCTGTGATGCAGACGATTACATAGTCATGTGGGTAGCAAATTGGCTTAGGGGTTGCGCCCTGAGACTAGTGGTGGATAGGTCGATATCGACCTGGAAAGATGTGGGCAGTGGAGTCCCACAAGGCTCAGTCCTTGGAGTGGTGCTATTCAATGGCTTCATCAGTGACTTGGACGAGGGCATAGAGAGCACCCTGTCCAAGTTCACAGATGCTACCAAATTATAGGGCAAAGTTAACACACCAGAGGGTAGAGAACAGACCCTGGTGGTTCTGGACAGATTGGAAAAGTGGGCAGAATGGAATATGATGCAGTTCAACAAAGACAAGTGCAAAGTGCTGCACCTGGGCAAAAAGAACCACCAATTCGCTTCTAGGCTGGGGGAGGACCTTCTCAGCAGCACAGCAGTGTAAAGGGATCTTGGAGTCATAGTTGACTCCAAGATGAACATGAGTCATCAATGTGATGAAGTGATCAACAAGGCTAAGCGCACTTTATCATTCATTAGCAGATGCATGACGAACAGGTCCAGAGAGGTGATGCTTCCCTTCTATGCGGCACTGGTCAGGCCACAGTTGGAGTACTGCGTCCAGTTTTGGGCGCCGCATGTCAAGAGGGATTCAGAGAATCTTGAGAGGGTTCAGAGGCCGCTCATCTGATCAGAGGCCTGCAGGCAAGGGCCTATGAGGAGAGATTCAGGGACCTAGATCTCTTCAGCCTTTGCAAGAGAAGGCTGAGAGGTGATCTTGTGGCTGCCTATAAATTCATCAGGGGAGGGCAGCAGGGAATAGAGATGTTGTATTTACTCGGGGCGCCCCCAGAGTAACTAGGAACAATGGCCACATATTGATGGAGAGCAGATTTAGGTTGGACTTCAGAAAGAACTTCTTTACAGTAAGGCTTGCTAGAATCTGGAACGGGCTTCCAAGGAGGTGGTGGTCTCCCCTACCTTGGGGGTCTTCAACAGGAGACTGGACAAGCATCTAGCTGGGGTTGTCTGACCCCAGTGCTCTTTCCTGCCCAGGGCAGGTGGTCAGACTCGATGATCTACCGAGGTCCCTTCTGACCCTAACATCTTTGAATCTATGAATACAATGTCCAGATCCCCCTCCTGCTGCTCCCTCCTCCGATTTGTTATGAGCATGTTTGGACATTAAATGACTTGCGCAAAGTCACTGCTGCTGAAGTCCCAGGTTTCCTTTAGCAGAAATATAATTATAGTTATGTAGGTGTCTGACTTCCATTCTGCATCGTTATTCTAGTCTGTGTGTGTATGTGTGTTGGCAGGAGACCTCCCACATACTTCTTCATTTACTGATATAATAATAATCTTTTGGTTTCAGGACATAGTTGAACTTTTCCAAACTTAAACAACCATTCTAATACATTCTTTGAATAAGGTTTCCCTCAATTTATGTGGGTTCTTTATATGCAAATTTGTTCTTATGCAATGAGCATCTTTAGACCCATAATTTGTTGTATGTGAGGTAAATTCACTCTTACGCGATCAGCATAGACACGCCTCCCCCAAGCAGGTAAGTCTGTGGGGGGAGGGGAAAGGGCCGTGGCCCCACTCACCCCAGCCCCAGCTGCAGCAGCCTTGGGAGCGGCCGGCACCAGCTGCCTGCAGCTGCTGGGCTGCACCATGCTCCGCCTGTCCCCACACACCTCTGCTCCACCTGTCCCCACACACCTCTGCTCCTGGGCTGTGCCATATCTGGCGCAGGCAGCGAGTGTCAGCTGCTCCCAGGACTGCTAGCTTTTTTTTTTCTTTTCTTTTTTTTGCACACCCACCTTAGGCTGAAAAGTGTTTTCCTCCAATGTTCTTGGTTTAATGAAACTTCACTTTTGACTTTTGGAAGAAAGTTCTGAATTACAGCTTCCTAACTGGCTTCACAGCTACTTTGCTGTCTAAGTAACTTTACGTTACATGAAGCAAGGAAAAAGAACATTTCCGATATCTTGCTGAAATTAATTCTGAGACAATTTATAACCAGTGAGTGCATCTGCACATACTATTAGCATGCAGCAATAAACCCTAGTGCATATCGCGCTGGAGTTTATTGCTCCTGGGTGCTGCATTTGCACATGCACCTGGGATTGCAGCACATTGGGCTGCATTAGAGCAGCCCCAGCGGGCAGGGGGTTGGGGGATTAGCTTGCCAGCCTGGGGCTGCTCTGACTCAGCTCAGTGCGCTGCAGAGGGGCTGACTGGGGTCCAAGGGTGCTCTAGAGCAGGGCTAGCCAGTAGGCAGCCCCTTCACTAAAGCACCCTTGTGCCCCAGCTAGCCGGGTCAGTGTCTACATGTGCGCTGCTGTGCATAAAAAAAATTCAGCGCACAGGGCAGTATTTACAAGTACTATCCTGCTGTGCAATTAATTAGTTTAATTGCACAGCAATTAGGGCTGCACGTATAGATGCTAGATGTTTCCTGCAGAGCTGATTAGTCTACTCTGCAGTAAACGTCTCATGTAGACGCATCCAGTATCATTCAAAACAGAAAAAGCAGGGGGCAGCAGAATAATATACACAGGTATAGCAATGTGATGTGGAGAGATGGTACAGAAGAGCTCTTTCTATTCTCTACACACTCTTATGACCTAATGGCTTGAGCTCTGAGCTGGAATCCAGAACATTTCAACATCTCGGGGTTTCCATTGACTCCTTGGCTACAACTCATTTTTAAAACGAGCGTCTTACTAGTTTCTTCTTTCATATCATGGGGTAATTAAACCTACCACTCAACAGCATTGGGAGAAAAAATTAATATTTGAAGATGAAAAGTACTAGACAGCTTTGTTATCATTAGTCTAATTATTTTATTAGCATAGTATTACAGAGATTTAAAGACCATTAAAGCCTCTCTATGACTTTGAAAGGGATTGTAAATTTCACATTCGGTAAATTCTTCAAATCACGGCATTAAAAATTTGGCTATAAATTTGTATTTTGTCGCTATTTAAGGCGGCCTTTTAACTACCACATTCCTTTGAGTAGAAGAAGCCTCTGGATTACATTTTTTCACTCAGTTTAAGGAAAAAACAAAGCTGCAAATAAAGACACGTTTACAAGGATGCAGCCTCTGCATCCATCTAAGCGCGTTTTACTTTTTTCTTATTTATTTTTACACTCAGATTTAAGATCCCAACCATTTTCCGAAGAAACATTTTTATATTAGAAAAGTGTGCTGTGTATTTGAAGGCACATGAAAAGGGAACATTGTGTTTGGGTGCCACCCGCATTAATAGCATTTATTTGTTGTTTTAATCGAGCCTTTGTTCAAGGAGAGCCAGTCTTTGAGAAAGCATTGTCGTTCAGATCAGGCCAGAGCCAAACTGTCAAGGGATGCTGGGCGAAAACTATTAGCTTTCCCTTCGGTGCAAGTAATCACTTGTTGGGCTACTTGCACATATGGTAATAGCTCTGTTATGGTACTACACTGCCTAGCAAAATGAGTGACCCATTTTTCCCAAACCTTGCTCCGGCAGGTTTTAAACGGCGATCGACCCTGTTCTCTGATTCTTCAAGGACAAACTGAATGAACATTTGACACCAGATAATTCATTCCAGCTTTATATACCATAGTCGTTGCATACCTGCTAAAACAGATAACATGTGCTAAATGTATTGCTTGCATCTGACACTCTCCAGCGCTGTCCATGGCTCTCCTCCCTTTAGTTACTTCGTTTACAACCAGGTATAGGGAAAGTTAATGAATACACCATCTTCCAGGCTTCCAGCACATGCATGAATATGTATAGTGGTCGTCCTGTCAGAAACACAGTCTCCTAGAGGGAAGGTCTTCAAATGAGGCTTCACAGTGGCCTGTCAAATAAAATCGTTTGTTGTGTTTCTAGACGTAGCATGTTAATAAATGTCCTCCAGCCATTGCCCTCTGACTTCGCACAGGTCCCTGTGGGAGAGATTAAGGACTTTATTTAGCAAAAGCCTAATGTTGGTTATAAGACCTTGGGGCTGTTTAGAGGACTATCCCCCTCCTCTACACATACTTGCCTCCCATTTCTGCAGAAAACTGTTCCCTAAAGTTTCCCTGCAGCAGGCATCCTGGCTAACACCAGCCCTTGACGTGGGGATCTCCAGTTGAGCATTTAAATCTTGATTTCGAGGTAGGCTTTCACGCTGAAGGGCTGCAAGAAACCTTTATTCTTTAGAGCCTGGGGTCAGAGTGGGATATATGGCATGTCCTGGCCTGTGCGCTCTTCCCCAAATCTGGCTCTGTCACAGCTGGGAGCTGTTCCCTGGGCTGTGTGTAGCATTAGGATACAAGAGAGAGCAACCCGGGGTACAATACACAGCTTTTCATTTCTGGCACGATCCAGATGATTTACAAGCTTTCTCGTGAATCTAATACCATCCTCTTGGACCGTTTTCTTAAATGGTGACTGATTTTATTTTTTTAGGTTTTTTTTAATTTTTTGCAACTGGGATTACTAAACTCTTTACCCCCGGTGACTATTTTTTATACGTCTGCTTTCTATCTAAGAAAGAAAAGCAATATGTCAAAAAGGGAGAGCAAGAGAACAAGGGTTTCAGCAGTCTGTTATCAGCAGCCAGCATTCCAGCCAACAGGAGAAGGAGTTTTAATAAAATATATTGCATTTCTCTTTCTATGCTCCCCCCCTGCTGAGAGAGCCGTTCTTTGCACTGGAGAGAGGAGCCGGGCTGCTCTTTCTTCCTCGAAGCCTCGTATTGGAAATCCATAGCAGTTAAGTTAGATGGGAAATTTTTAAGTGGGTCACAGGGCAGCGGGAGGGTGCCGGATTGACAACCCAGCAGCATATCGGAGCCGGAGGCCGAGCACAGGTAGCCAGGATAGGACTGCTTACATTCAGGTTTTGCCAGCGTGAAGAAACGACCCCAACCCCGCTCGGCTGATCCCCACGTTGGAAGTTACTGCAGCCCAAAAGCAGAAGTGAGCGTGTCCGGCCTCCTGGGACAAAGGGAGGAATTAAGAGCAGAGGATTCCCCCAGACGCACTCCTAGCTAACCCCTCCTGCCCCTGGCACGCTAATAGCACTGGGCTTTTCATAGGTAGACCCTGTATGTCTCAGGAGATAGGTGTACCCTGGCTTCTCCGGCGTCCAGCCCTGGCTTGAGCACAAAGGGAAGTGCTGGGCTGCAGAGGAGCAGGCAGGGTTGGCCACTCTCTTCTCATAGCAAGCGCTGCCTGGATGGGATTCCCCAGCCCCTTCGCGGACCTTGGGCTGCTTCGACCACAGTTGTAGCCCGTGGGTCAGGGACAGATCTAAAAATCCTGTTCACGAATCCTGCCCCTCCCCTCACCCCAATATAGTTGGGCTTACAGCTGTGAAATAATCATCGTTGCTCTTGCCTCGCAGCACACAAGTCACATCACAGTCAGTTCCCTCGCAGTAGGGTCTGAGACGCCAGGGGCCTGTGTTTAATTAGTCTCTCTGAAAATCGCCTCCAGTCGCATGGCTTCAAAGAGGCTTGCACAAAGCGGCATGCAGCAGGGTGTGACACGCAGCGCCACTTTTATTGTGGGCTTGGAATCGGCCTTCAAAGGGACCTTTGTATTAAGAGTCTGTGTGGGAAGTGGCTAATGACCTGCTAATTCCAGTGCAGTCGAATACGCTGCAAGCCCGAGTCCTCCTGTGCCCTGGACGCCCTTGATTCATCATGTAGGCCCCGGCCATTTGCAAGCAAAATGGGATGGATTCAGAATTGTAGTATTGCACACCCATTTTTCACAGGTATAAATGCATATGCTGGATGTAGAAGACCAGAGAAACCAGCAGTGTTTGTGCACACGCATGTGTGTGCGTGTGTGTGTGTACGTGCATGTGTACAGACGAGATACAGCTAGAAAGGCAGTGATTTTAAACCAGGTGCTAGAGGGACTTTTCCTAGCAATGTGTCAAGTGACAGAGCTGCAGGTGGGTGACACCCAGCACTTTACTTCCCCCCCATTTTATACAGTTTTCCCTCGCTTTATGCGGGTTCTGTATGTGCAAATTCGCTCTTGTGCAATGACCCTTTTTAGACCCAAAATTCATTGTATGCGAGCTAAATTCACTCTTATGCAATCGGTGCAGTGGCAGCCCGCAGTGTGCAGTGTGTTGTGGGAGTGATGTGCACCCAAATATAGTCTCTGGTGTGGATCTGTGCTCCTCGCTCGCTGTCTGCGGCACGTGTTTCTGTAGTTGGCAACCCCAGTATGGCTTCTAAGCATCCCTCTAGCTTATCCCCTACCCCTCTCCGCTGCTGGTGGGTACCAAAATTGTCTTGTAAAAGTGGTAGAAATGAGTCTGGGGATCAGTACAGTTGAGGTCTTGGAATGTATCCCTATTTCTTACATTGTGAAGTGGGCTCCCTTTATGTGAATTTGAGTTATGCACCATTTTCCAGGAATGCATGTACAGCATAAAGCGAGGGAAACCTGGAAATATATTACCTTGCACTTACCCATTAAGCAGGGCTGGGCTGGCTCAGTGTTTGTGCTGGACCCCTCCAAAAAAAACCTCCCTGCCATGCGAGTGACTTGCAAGCGATGGTACTTCCTTCTGGCATTGGAACCGAGTCAGGGTCCCAGCAATACAGCCTTTCAAATAATGCATAAATCTAAACTTAACATCTGACACCTTGTGGTAAAGATCGGGTGCAATTTGTGTAAGGAACATTAATGCCGCTGCTCTAGCCAAATACTAACCCAACACTTTGGCAACTTTAATCCAACCTGCTATGGCAGTCGGATAGGTCTGAACTGTGGCTTGGATTGCGTGCCTACAGAAGGGAGAAGAACTTTCCTGCTGTCTCACAGTATTTTATGATTTCTGTCCCTTAGGCTGAACTGCAGGAGAACAGAGCTCAGTACAGGGCAGTGGGTTACACTCAGTGAGCACCTCCATTCTCCTTGCTGATCCCAGCCTCTGAGCTGGAAAATCAATTTTGTAGACACCAGGAGATGTAGTCATGTTTTCTGAATGAGGTATGTCTTTAAGCAAAAAAAATCTGGATTTTGCTCAAGTTAGTAAACTCTTATATAGGGAGGGGGTGACCTCTCCTTGCTCCAGCTTCTTTGTGATGCATTAAAGGCCTTGAATCTAGCCAAGAGAGAAATTCCACGATGAAGAAACCTAGGCGCAGAGCCACAGATGGCACTCCAGGACCCTTTTGCAAACAGTTTAAGGAGCATGTGTTGGGATGGGGCTGAAGTTGGAGGTGCTGGGCTGTCCCCAGTACTAATGCAACTAATTTAGCACAGGCCAGGAGAGACTGCTGTAACTTAGGCATCCAGAGTTCTCCTGTCCCGGTCCCAGGAGCAGCCCAGAATCAGAAGGGCAAAAGGAAAACATTCATTTTGCTGTTCTACAATTAATTTGCAGCTCGTTTGTACTTGCATAGTAAACTATGTACTTGACCCCTCTGTGCTGGGTCAGCTGTGCTAGCCTTTGCAGAAGTGGAGCAAGAGTGGAGGTGGAAGCAAGGTGCCTGCCTCTTCTGGGAGCCCCAAGGAGATGTGTGCCCCCACTTACTCGCACGGTCCTTGGAGATATGCAAGGGTAGTGAGTGGGAGAGTCTTTCACTTTTTGTCTTCTCTACCTGAGTTGCCCGCTGGGTTTTAGCAATCTGCACACTGTGAGTACCTCCAATGGGGCTTGATGGGAAAGATACCAAGGAGCGTACGTGTTAATTGTGAAGTTAAGTCTATCGAACCCATCCCCAGCTAACAACAAACTTCTTGCACAACTGATTCTGGGACCCAGACATCCGCTCAGCAAGTAGCGCAGCAGTTAATTGTTCAGAGGAGATACTAAGCAAACAGGCCCGGGGATTTTACTGGGTCTGAGCGACAGCTTAATCCCTAGGTAGACTATTAATTTCCTTCTTACTACAACCATATGGGTTTCCCATGCTGAACAGTCGTGTTATGCTGTGTTGTAAAAACCTGAATATCTAATAGAAGCATGGGGATTCCTGACACCACAGCTCACATTTCTTACAGTTTAAAGAATGAGGCAAAAGCAATTTCTGATCAGGTGATGGTTTAGATTATCTTCCTGCATCATTCTGTCCCTAAGGGACTCTCTGCAATTTCCCCTCTTTGTACCCTGCCATCCAGCCTGTTCCATTTGTTCTATCAGTCCCTGGCATTTGTAATTCACCCATCACTTGAGCATTTTGAACACAAAAGATACGGTTTCTGTGGCTACATCCCATTTGCCATAGCACTTCATGGCTATAGTGATTTGTTTTCTGTCTGCCATTCGCAAATTCATACACAGAGATCAAATTTTCCAAAGGGATGATAAGGTTTTGTGTCTGACTTAAGATGTATTTACAGTAGGACCAAACAGCTGAGGTTCCCAGTGACACCGTGGGAGCTGTGTGGACTCAGCATCTTTGGAAATCAGGCTGATCATCTCTTCTTGTAGCACAACATGGCTATTTTTGACATTTTTGGACCTATGTGTATTATTGGGGTAGGGCAGAGGCGTAGCTGCACCATAATATCTTTGCAGTGGGCAGAAACAGGTGGATGGAGCACTGTTCTTAAGTGGTATGTCCTTTCTCACCATTCAGTTCACGCACATGAGAACAATTGAGAGGCAACCACAGTCTTTAGTAGCCTGTGCTGCTGATGTCCTTACCACAAAACAATAAAACAGCTTACATGTAGTATGGTAATGCCTGTGAGCCCCAGCCCTGGAGGTAGCGTGCAAGGCGCAGCACAAATAGAGGACACAAGGTTAGCTCCTGCACCACAGAGCTCAGAGTGGCTCCTTCTATCGTACCGTATCCTGATGCTCTGCCTGCCGCATAACTGCGGTACCCTCCACCTGCAATCTTCACTGGCCATCACCATAATCTTCGTTTTAAAAATGGGTTGTTTTACAGCAATGATTTAAATTAATAGATAAGGACAACAAACCCTAGTCAAGCCAAAAACAAGTGAGTTCTTCGGTGAAGTTGAGCACTGGGGTGTTACTGCTCCTCACCCCAAGCCTCTATAGCTTTACTGTGCACCTCTTGCTAACACTTATATATTTCTCCTTAGATAAGCGAGAAATTCTATGGTGTTGTCATTAATCTTATAAATAGTATCTTCATCTCAGGCAATTTCTGTCATGTCAACTCAGTGGATTTTTAACAGGAGTACGCTAGGGCTGTTGCTGTTTCTGAAGATCAGTTTTTCTGTACAGACAAGGGCCATTGCAGTCTATTTATTAAAAGACTTTGTAGTCCCATATACCCCCCAAAATAGGCGATATAATTCTGGTTGCTTTCAATTCCAAGCTGTGTTCTAGGAGATGTATAACATTTAACCGTATCATATACAGCTAATATATGGACATTGCTAGGTCACTCATGACAGATTTGCACCCTGACTCCCAGATCACTAATATGCATTGTAATCTCACTTTAGCAGACCTAGTCCTATAGTTCAATAAAGCTGAGCATTGTATTCTGTGTGGAGAGACTCACAACTCCCAGTCTCATCTCCTCCAAGATTGCAAAGCATAAATAGGATGAAATAGTCCAAGGGGCATTGCATGAATTGTTGAGGTTAGATGAGATGAGTGGCTATTATTAATATTGTTCCTCTTGGAGATTTATATATGGAGAGAATTACCAGCTGCTGTACAGGGCAAGGCATCCCTGTGCAGATAAACTATGCTATCTCCTTGCTGTCCCTGCAATATGGCTTTTACTTGGGAAGGATGTTTGTGGGTGATATCTTTTATTGAACCAACTGCATGGTTGAGATAGACTTGGACAAACTGTTGGATTTTACAGTACACTTCCTCAGGGCTCTGTAGTCAGGTACCCAAGTCTCTCCCAACCATGTAGTAGGTCCAATAAAAAATATCACCCACAGGTCACCTTGAGAAGAACATCTTGCATTCGAAAGCTTGGCTAACTTTAAATGTGCTGTAATATATGATAGGATTAAGTGCTGGGGGTGGATTATGGAGACGCCACATGACTTTTTTCCTCCCCTTTTTGTTTGTGCCCTAGATTAAGGACACAAGATAATTTTGGACTGTGTAGTTATTGTATTAATTGCACTCCCTTCTGCATCAGCGATTCCACTCATCTACAAGGGCTGGCCTACAGCAGAACTCCTTCCTGCTATTATTTAGGAAATGTTGCTTTGGGAACTGCTAGCACAGATGACAGAAAGAGCGGTTAAATACGTCACAAAATATATATATTTATCCAACATGATTATATATAGAGAGCAAAAAATCCTGTTGGAATAGCTCACTGAATGCCCACTTCATAACAATCAAAACTAGCTATTTTTTTTTCTATTAAAGCATCTGTGCCTAACAGCTTTACTGTATACATATTCTATACAATGAACATGTTCCTGTAAACCTTAAAGCAGCTCTATTTAAAATCAACACAACTGCTCCCTGGACTGAGGACTTACTCATGTGGGTAACAATTTTCCAAATCATGCTCTACCTTTTCTGTGTATAATCTGAACATCTGATGTACGTGTCATTGAATAGAGGCCAAATATAGTAAAAAGAGCCCAATAGTCTTTCTCACCTTTTGCCATAAGCAACAGTGTGATGTTGTTAAACCCAAGAAGTGGTTGCATTTTAGTGGTCAGTAAAGGGATTCCTGTCCTGTGGTCAGTAAAGGGATTCCAGTATTGGATGTCTACAAAAAAAGATTTTATCTGCAGCCTTCAGAAGTTGCTAGGGAACAATGCTGACACATTTTCACTGATTAGCTTAAGTTTTTCCTGTTGAAGTCCTGCTTTTGGTTCATATTGGAGTCTCTTATCACTCCATATCATGTAAAAATTTGCAGATCAAATTCTGGACGAGCGTAGAACTATACTTCTTGTGAAGCTTCTCCATAGAGCCGTTCTTTATACCACCTCAGCATATCTCGCTATACTCCAAGCATGTTATACCTTTCAGAGGTTTCACCTCCACACAGGGATAAAATTCTGATCTGTCTGGTCACTAAGCAGTGGTTCCACACCACAAGCACTGGCAGAAGTAACATGTATCACATGATTGGACCCCTGAAAGCACTCTACTGCCGTGCCATGATAGAAGTTCATGACTGCAGAGTGCTTTAAAAGTGTGTCATCGTGCAACAAATTAACCCTCATCTAATGCGGGTTCAGATGAAGGTGCTCCAAAGTGGAGCATCTTAGGGAACTTCTGTCAGTCCCTGCGTGCAATCAGGGCTGGACTGATGCAGCCTGGCTCTGCTCTTGTGCTGTCTGCAGGAAGGGAGGGGAGATGAGGGAGCTGTGGACTGAGGGGGAGTGGGTGGAATTGGAGCCCCCCCACCGCAAGGCCCCCCCAGCCCTCTCCCCCTCCAGCTGAAGCTGGGAAAACCTAGCCCTCAGCTCCCTCCCCTCCCCTACCCCCTTTCCTTCCTGCACACAGCCATGGAGCTGGAAGGGAAGGGAGGGGTAGGAGAGAGAGGCTGCAGGCAGACATTTGCTCTGCTGGATCAGCTCTAAAGTGGAGCTCAATTCTCCCCTTCCCCCACTCCATCCTCCCCCCTCCCAACAACAAACCAAAACCCAACAGCAAACAACTGTTGGGTCAGAGGCATCACTCTAACTCATGGCACTTTCTGTAAAGCACCATGAGTTAAAGCGGGGAGCTGCATGTCTGTCGGTGCCCTATGTGAGCTGCAGGAAATGCACCCTTACAGGAACATTACTCATGGGACACATGGTTGAGAAGTTCTGGTTCTGTCCAGGAGCAGGCAGTGGTGCACCTACATACTAATAAAGATTACACTTCCATAAAATATTCTGTGATTCTTTAAGATGAAGCCTGCTGCATGTGTGAGGTATCATTTTTCTTGCTATATTCAATGTAGACTTAGTCCTAAACCTCTCACTGGGTCTCAGCTGCAATTTGTAGGGTTTGCTCATTCAAACCAAGAAAACAGAGGTCTGTTTTGGGAGGGGGTTGTTGGTTAAACAGCAAGCACCAAGCAAACAGCAGCTAATATATAGATGTCAGGATTGGAGGGACTGGGCACTGGGTATAGGTCTGCTTGAGTCAGTTCAGTCAGGGATAATCTTCACAATTCTGGCAATTAAAGGCAGTCTGTAGATGAGATTTCCATGGTGAATTAAATCCTGCAGGAAAGCCTTCCTCCCACATATTTGGAGACAGCATCCCTAGTACTTGGTGCCCTAGACTGGGGCTTGGGATATGGGTGCTGCTCCCAGTTTTGCCACTGGTCTGTTGTGAGAGGTTGGGTGAGTCACTTCAACTTGCCCGCTTTGTAAAAGAGGACTCATGCCACTTCTACGCTCACTGCATAGTCTCTCCAAGCCTGGCAGCCCCGCTGTGGCTGCTGGCTTGCTTTCTGCAAATCGCTTTGCTATCTGAGCATGACAAGCGCTGCACCCACCCAGTACTGCCATTGTGCCCACCCCTTCCCCACGTGTACATCTGCTTTTGTAAATCCCTAGGGGCTGCAGGCTACTTACTGCTGTCCAGGCTGATGAGCAGCTTTGTTTCTATTCAACTTTGGTTGAGGGGGGGAAGGGTTAAAACTACTTTAGGGAAAAACTATTTCAGATCTTGCTTCCTGTTCTTGCATATATTTTTGGCTGTAGTCAGAAGCAAACTGATTCCCTAACTACCTTAGACCAGCAGGCAGCCCTGTTTAACTCTGCCTATCATGGCTATAAATAAGCAAGCTCCTCCATCCCTTTGAACGCATATGTATTCTGTCTAGTGTTGTAGCACAGAATTGTCCAATTATCCATTGCTGGTCGGAAAAATGCCATGCAGATGTGAAAGATGTTAGCGATTCGCTGTTACCGGGCTGCATTTGTGGGTGGTCTCTGGGTAAACAGAGCAGGATCCTTTTGAAATTGGCCTCTAACTACCAGCAGCCCAAAAACAACATTTTTCTGAAACCGCCTGAATGTTGAGTTCATCATTCCTATGGATATGAGGCTATTGTTAGGGTTGTGAATTTGTCCCTTAGGATAGTAAAACTTCATCACAGTATCCTTGGTTGTAAACACCATGACTGAGAGCAGTGGTATCTTGATTAATGCCAGGAATGAGGTTTTTGCTTGCTTGTGCATCTGTGTCTGTAATGTCTGCTGTAGGTATGATGGCATTTTCCTTTCCCTGCACTGTTCAGAAACCCATGTTGCTCCATGCGCAGTCAGCTTGATGAACCCAGCAGGCCAGTGCTACCAGTATCCAGTATGCTATGCATAATACATGCAGAACTGATCCTGACCTTCCTTCATGGCAGAAGGTACAGCAGGGTGGCACCTTATTCAGCGAGGCATAAGCTTTCATAGGCAGCAGCCTGCTTGCTCAGATGCTGTGGATCTATGCTACTCCATAACATCAGATGAAAGGTTCTCTGAATGAGTTAGTTTATAAGGGCACATCTGGATGAGCATGGACATGAGGTATGTGGCACCACAGGCCCATCTATGACGCCACACACCGCACATGCAGGCATTCCCCATGCTGCTACTTTGCAGCACAAGAAGGGGTTTTGACCCTGGGAGACCCTGGGGTCAAACCCATGCTGAAAAAAGTGGCATGCTGCCTAAAACCGGAGCTTGGCTGGCTGGCTGGAGCCAAGCTCCAGTTGCCTGTCAGGCTTCCTGCTGTAGGAGCACTGTGGCTGCAGCTCCCAGAACCCCGCAGGATCCCAGGTCAGGATGCTGGAGCCAGCACATTTGCTGGCCCCAGCCTCCCCTACCCCACCTGGGGTACCCTGCCATGCACCAGAGCACTCATGGCGTGGGCGTTCCCTGGGACGAGTAGCAGCGGCACAAGGTGTGCCACTGAAACGCATGGTCCCACTTGTCTGGACATACCCTAAGGTACCACTTTATCCTGCCTTCTGACACCTTCATAGTAACGCAGCTAACTACCTTTCTTTCCCGTCATGATTAATATCACTTACATGCGAGCTGCTAGGACCCTGATGGAGATGCTTCTCTGTGACCTACACAGTTGGATCAAATGAGTCTCCTTAGTTCCTGGACGATGTTGATGCATCTACACTGCCATTTAGAGGGTTGCCATAAAATGTCCCGAACCATATAACTGTTAGTCTCTGCCTGTATTTGATCTTGTGACTGCTACGTGTTGGGTGCGTCTTCATGTTCATTAATGCACTATAGTTACTGCGCATTATGTTTAGTACTTGCATAACTAAATAGTAAGTCAATGTGCAGTAAGCGGCGTTACTGTGCTGTAGCTTTTTAGTGAAAATGTAGCCTAATAACTCTGAGCAGTAGCGTGCCGGGCAAAACCTGTGCTAATACACTACTGCGCAGTAGTATTAGGCTACCGCGCACTTAGCGTCTCGTGTAGGCACACCCTTCATGCTTTCTGTTCTTTGGGTGGACCCTTTGAGGACTCTCTTGCTTGTCTCTCCTCATGCACATGGCTCTAATTGCAGGCAGCTGAGACGAGAAGTAGGTGCAGAAGGACTGAAAGTGGGAAACAGAAGTATGGGATCACTGCTGGCTGACTTTCTACGCTCACAGTGCCTGGGTAATACCCTAACCCACTGCAGGGAGGGTGTCCAGGAGGAGATCTCATGATATGCCCTGATGCTCAGGAGGTCTCTCGGGGTGAAGGGAGAGTCATTCTAAAGCAAAGGGAATCTAAGGACAGAGGCAGACGTCACTACAGGGGAAAGCCCTTAGGAAAGCTACCTCGGGAGGCAGCTGAGATTGAAGATCACGTTTATTATAATTTAACAATAAAGGAAACCCCCAGGAACAGGGCTGCTTTCTGATAGCAACACATTGTGTGTGTGCATGGCTTCAGAGTGGGGAGAACCCATCTGTATATATATATAGCTCTTCTGCCAACTTCATACATCCACCTGTCATTGCCCATTGCACAGGTATTTATGCAAATGGCTCTTTAGCAGTCAGATACTACCATTAGGACTCTCCCATGCAGATTTACAGAACCAGAAAGTTTTGTGAAAAATTGCTGGGACAAAGTGTTGTCATGCCAGGGTGTAAGGTCACACGCTAGTGACCTCCCTTTGGGATGGCACCAAATGACGCAGTAACACTGCAGTGTGATGAGATTGTGTTTACGAGTTGCATCATGTCTCCCAAAACGGCGTGTTTGTCCATCATAACACAGTAACCTTAAGCAAGCATCCAGTCTTTCAAGGTGCTGAATATCCTCAAGCGCCACATGGATAAATGGGGCCTATGGTTGTAATGGTTCGTCTAAAAAGTGGGTGGAGGGTAGAGGTAAAAATCATGTATTTGTCTCTATTTTGAACTAGCGTGTATGTTTTTTTTCCCCCCCTTTAACATGCAAGGGATGTGTGGGTTTTACAGTCAAGATTCAGTCTTGCCAGACATGCTTTTCATAGGTACTTTCTGTTTGAAAACCACAAAAAATACATTCTAAACTCTCTCTCTCTCTCGCAAACACGACAGACAATTTTTCCCAAGCTCGAGAGACATATTCCAGAGGGACCTTTTTTATTTAACCTGTGGCATGCACAGTTCATCTTCTGAAGCCTAAATTGGTCTTGTGCCCTTTCTCTAATTAAATTTTGTTGTAAGTCTTCCTGGGACTTTTTTTTTTTTTTCATATCCCCATTTGAATGAGGGTGTTTTAGTGTCTGGGTGGAGTGTGTTTTCCTCCTGAAATGTTAATTAGATAGAGAACATGTTAGGTTTTGGGAAAGCTGTATTGCAAACCCATAGATAAACAGATTGATTTAATTTTAATCTGCTTTCATGGTGATGCATAATGATAACTGGTTTCTGTCTCACAGGGCTGAAAACCACAGACCTTAATAAGAGTTTGTGGGTATATTATACAGCTTTAAATAGCTTATGTTGTGCTAGACCGCTCTCCATAAATTATTCTAACTCCATTAGGATCTCAGGGACTCCCGATTCTCTTCTGCTGTAGATTTTCAATCAGTGAAACTATTAGTATAACCTGGAGAAACTTTAAGGCATCTTCTCTGAAAACAACTGACAAGTCTGATTTGTATATGAAGCATCCCAGAGAAAAAAGATTAGCTTTGCAAAAGTGAACTTCTTGCTCGAATCCGGAAGTCCAGATTCAACTGTTTTAAGTATTGCTAAGGATGTACTAAATGAAGAGCCAGTGCCTTCAAGCCTGAGTGCCTAATATTAGGCTCCTAAGTATGTGACATGATTTTAAAGAGATGCTGCAGCTCCCATTTCATGTGGTTCAGCCACCTCTAAAAGGTTTTGTTCAGGGGGCACGGCTTGGAGATGGCTCTTTCAACCTCATGGAAAACTCTCAGGGACGAAGAGCAAAATGTTCCCTATACTGATTTCACTTCTCAAGGTTTTATGATAAACGTTTTCCTTAATTCCCAAAGATGGCATTTGTATTCCTTGGGGTTCGTCTACAAATTCATCGCAGTGTCAAACTCACTCATAACTGCTGAACTTCACCCGGGTTCTCACTGAAAATATGCTTGCTTGAACGGCATTAAACAGATTCTGCCCTCAATCAGCTCTACGCATGGAAAGCATTAGGACTGAGTAAGTACCAAGAGAATGAAATGCTTTCCAACCAGCCCTTATTGCACTGTTGGTTTTAAGTGGATACTTTGATTAGCTCTTTCTGTACGAGAAATGAAGACGGCCAACCTGTAGGCATAAATATGAGATTCTGTATAACTCTTTTAGAAATAAGTCTGCCCACACCTTGTCTCCCCCGTATTTGGCTCTAATTATGACCAGCAGGGACAAAAGGTCTGGACACTTTCTTTGCAGGCTGGAGTGCCCAGGTGAGTGCTGAATACATTGTAGGGGAGGTTAGGTCAGGAGAAAGCTTGACTTCAAGCCCCAATGCCCAGGAGAGCTTTTGAGGGCAGCTAGCTGCTTACTAAGGGGGAGACCAAGCTGTTTTTAATGTAGATAGTCAGCACATTTGGGTCAGAGAGCAGTCTTTAGGGTAAAACTATATAACTATAACTACATATATGTAGTACATAACTTTATACTACATATATAGTATATAACTATAACTATATAACTATATATATAGTTAAACCCTGAAAGTCTCACCATTACCTCTAGAAGCCATGGTGGAGGAAGAGGTGGTCCTTGACATACACAGATGCTAATCATTTGAGACCTGTGAATATAAAAAGCAGAACCTTAAAGCAGATCATGAAGTCCCCCCTCCCGAGTTTGAGTTTAGAAGATTTTTATTGAGATAAGAGGATGGAGAGGGACATAAAGTCCTTCGCCATTTCCTTTGGCTTTTGATTTTGTTGTGAGCCTTGAAATTGGCTCCGTCTCTTCCCTACTAACAGTGTCAGTTTGTCTGGCACTCTTCTTCAAGTTGTTTTCTGCCTCAACACTATTCAATTGCTTGCTAGTTTGGGGGTTTTTTTTTTCTTTTTGTCTTAATTTTTTTGTTCACCACAGGCTGGGTGCTGGTGCGCTCTCTCAGCTCTGCTTCTGCAAATTAAAAATCCAGCTAGAGAAACCTGTGCTCATGTCAAGTCAGACATTTTCCTTGCAATCTTGTTTCAGGTTAAACACGTTATAATGCATTTTAATACAGCCTTTTATGTGGAAGCATCCCCAGGTGTTAACACATCCAGTGCAAGATGAGAAATAAGTTATTGTTGGGTAATCAGCTCAGGCTTCAAGTGAAGGCAACATTTATAAGTTTTGGTTTTTGCCTTGATTTTGACTCGTGTGACTGGACCTGTTGAGGGAGACCAAGAACAGAAGGATAATTGGCAATGGGGTGAAGAAATATGGTGAGGAATAACGCCAGTGCTTTATGAGTTTTGATTCTAGTAATTACTCAGCAGCTTTCAGAATCAAGTGGTGTTGAAGAAGAGAGACCTCCCAGGAAAATACAGGATATTAAAAGTCAGCATGCAGCTGTCGGAGTGATATGCCCAGGGATAAGATAACTTCATCTGAGCAAGGTGTACTGCACTAGGATACTGGGTCATAGGATGCAGGTTACTGGAGAGGATAACCACGTCTGGGCGGCTGAATGCACGCGTGTGTAGTGCAGTGGCTGCGCTTATAAACTTGCCCATTGCTTTCGATACGGGGTTAGTTAGCTTCCAGCTGTTTGTAGCCAGTCCTATGCTCGGCGATTGGGCCAAGTAGTTTTATTCTGTGGACTACTGTATAAAATAAAGACCCTTTTAGGCTCCAGTCTTCCCTCCGAGCCTGCAGACCTAGGTTACTTGGTTCTCAAGCTGTTTCATTCTGTGGGTCTTGAGCCCGCTCTGCATTTCAAGAAAATCGGTGCCTCTAGACCCCCATAGCATCTTTTAAAATGAACCGTTCTGTCCCACGGCCATTCAAATGGGACAGGCTCCTTTTATTAGGTGCTTAAAGCAGTGGTTCTCAACCTTTTTGGACACGAGGCACCCGTCACTGGACTTGAAGCATGACAGTTGTGAATTGAGTGGCACCCGGTTTCAAAAACGAATGTATATAGTACTGTGCTTACTTCCTCGCACAGAATCTGGACAGTAGGGGTGGAGGATCACCCAGGCAGGGACTTGGCTTATCTGCTTATCGCCTCTCACCTTGCCTATCTCCTGCTTACCTTCATGCACCCTTCCAAGGATCTGGTGGCACCCTGGGGTGCCCTGGCATCTTGGTTGAGAATCCTGGTTTAGAGGTAGTAGGGGGGTTTCCAAAGACCCCGGGGGGAAGTTGCCAGCCATTAAAAACCAATGGGAGTTGGATGCCTAACTCCTGAACCTGCCCCCGTATATATTTGTCCAGTGATGCTGGCAGCAGCTCGTAATGACACAATAGCCTGTGGTACCACCGCTGTTAACAGGTTCTGTCTTTTCTTTTATTTCTTTTGATGGTGAAAGCAGCTGATATCCCTTGAAGAAGCATGAAAGATTCCCATGTATCTTTGCCTCAAGCACCTTCAGTAATAGAAAACCAGAATCAATTTCATGGATTCGAAACATCTTTATTTAGCCGTGTTGAGGGGTCACTTTTTGTTGGGTTTGGTTTGGTTTTGGGGAAAGGGGATAAGTGACATTTCTTTTTAAAGGCAGAGCATCCTTAGGAGTTAAAGATGGCCAAGACCTGGTCAGAGGATCTGCACTCCTTCAACTTATTGCCTGTCTTTGATCTCTTAGTGGTGGTGTTGAGTGATTTTTTTCTCTTTCTTCTTTTTTTTTCCCCCTTCCCTTTGGTGTTTCAGACGAGACGCTCTGTTGACATTGTACCGTGGCACTAAGCAGCACTCATGCTGTAATGCTGTTATTTTTCACCAGCCAGCTGTTCCACTTTATACAACACTTAAGTAACAATTTCACAGCCATTACCAGCCTGCAGTAATGACACAGGCTGAAAGCTAAGTGCTAACTGGTTGTAAACTACAAAGAAAACTGGGAGACGTTAAAAAAGACACTTTGATAAATGAAAAAGGACATTGTCTACATTTTAATTGGTGGACTTGAAGCCTTTTTTTATCACTGGAGTGAAACATGATGCTTAGCGGGTCATGAGACAGAATTGGGAAATCACTATCTTTATGTGCTTAGGAAATATATGTTCTTGATTTCAGGTGTGATGTATTGATTCAAGGAGTTTCCTTTACCTCTTTCTTCCTGCCTTGCCTTGTACCCTGCCAGCACTGACAGGTTTTCAGTGTGCAGGTACTCTCAGGGGCACTGCTTGCTTACACAATTGATCTGCAAAGGGACGAGCTACATATACAGGTCTCAGAGCTACACACCGCTGGTAAATACAATAGCAAAATAAAAAGCAAAGAATAATGCAAACTACAGGAAAATATATGGACTGAGCCTTTATTGAGCAAGTGAAGTCAAGTGAAGGGTTTTTCAGATCTCTATTTTTGAGAAATACTTGGGTTTGACTTTCAGTAAAGACCCGTTGGGCAGTTTTCTCTATGCTCAAAACATTAGAACTGGTTAAATAATGCCAATTAATCATTGTGGCGAATTTTGATTTTTTTTTTTTTCATTCCCCTTTCTCTCTATTAAAAATCAATGGAAATTTCCATTTTTCCATTATCTTTTTACATGTAAATTCAACTGTGCCAGATGCAAAATGCTTTAAAAATCCTTTTTTTTTAATTTCTAGGTTTTTTTAAATTCAAATCAAATGTTGATCAAAATTCATTTTGTTTTGGAAAATTTGACTTGATTGGCTGCTTAAATGCATATACACACATAATCATCCAACATGCATTAATGGTGGATATGAAAGCCTGGCTGAATGTTTTATTTCACTGAAAAGTTGCCTTCTTTTTCCAATACTTTTTTTTCATAAAATACTTTTCCTAAATGCAACATTTTGGTTCTTAGCTGGAGAACTGGAGCATTTCTGGTGAAAAAAATGTTCATTTTGCTGAAAAAGTTTTCCCAAAGATGCTTGCTAGGGCTGTGCAAAGCTTCAGTCCCAGTTTTGATTTGGCACAGATTCAGCCCGATTCAGTGGCCGAATCTCTGAATCCGAATCGAATCAGGAGACCCCTTAATTGGAGAGATTCGGAAACATTTGGAGATTTGGACTTAGACACAGCTTTAAATATTTTTCTACATACTCCTGTGTACCAGGCGGCTCGTGAATGCTGCGATGCTGGGGCACATGGAGTGTCCCACAGGAGCACAGGGGGTTCCCCAGGGCACTCAGCAGCAGACCCAGAAGTGGACCAGAAGCACTTCTGGTCCACTTCTGGGTTCGCTGCCAAGCATGTGGAGGCCCCCCCTCTCACTCCTGTGGGATGCTCCATGTACCCCAGCATTGCAGTATTCACGAGCTGCCTGGTACCTCGAGGTATGTAGAAAAAACATTTAAAGCTGTGTTTATGGCCAAATCACTGATTCTCCGAATCGGCATCGAATCTTCAGATTCAGATTCAGCTGAAATGAATCGGGGACTGTAATACGAATCAATGAATTGAATCACTGTCCCTGATTTGGGCCAAATCCAAATCAAATAGGGTCCATTTTGCACACCCCTAATACCGTTTTCTAACTGATGCTACATGGAATCAAAAATGCCAAGCTATTGAAGTTTTTGCCCCTCTAATGTGACTGTATTAAGTGACCAGAAACACTTGTCACATGGGCCCTGATCAACGTGATCAGATCCTCAGATCAACGTGCTAACTGAGAGGGAACGAGTAGGAGGAAGAGAGATAATATATATCGTTGTCATGAGTATGGCGTGTCTGTTTTCTTATGTGCCTGATATTACTCTTCCTACTTGTGTAGAGTTAGATCAAGGGACACTGTCAGAAGTGAATAAACAGGAAACAAAGCAATGACGGAGATAAGTATTTATTGGGAAATACCTACCTGATGCTTACGTCTAGCCAGGGCCAAGATCAAGCTATTTTGCCAAGCCCAGGGCCAGGACCAAAAGACCACTAAACTGTAAAGGCTTCTGCTTAGAAAAAAAGAGGTGGGAGCAGGCAGCACAAGACTCTTTCAAGGAGAAATACTTCAAGCAGAGTACTTCAGTGATTGGAACCGAGCAAAATTCACAAAAAGTTGCAAGGAACGGCAAAAGTTCGGATGAAACAAGAAGCAGAGACTTTTATTTTTTTCTTTGAATGCTTTCCTCTCCTTGTAATGCACTGTTGGGGGAGGAAACAGTATGTGTGTTTCCAAGAAGTCTCTTCAATCATCACAGGTCACAGTCTCCCGGGGAGACATTTTCTTTGCAGGCCTTAAATGCTGTTGAGCCTATTTTGTGTCACAGTTGGCAATGTAAGGGGACTGCATGCCAAATATCCAGTCCAGGTATGCTTGAACCTTGGGGTTTGTCTCACCTGGGTGGGATATAGTCAAGGAGGGACAACAGATGGGTCTAAGCCAGAAAGTGCCCTGAAGCTGTGAGATGTGGAGGAAAGTAATTGAAGCCTGACAAAAACAGTATCATTTTCACTTCGGCAATCTACAGTTTTAGGTCTGTTAGTTGAAAAAAAAAATGTGCCTTTGGTTATTATCAACCCAGTCTCACCCAGGTTCCTTCTGGATAACTGTTCAGTACTACTACCAAGGTGCATGGGGCAAATACGGTTTTGCAGCTCACCATTAGCAAACGCAACCTCAAGACACCTGAGAGAAAATGAATTAACATGGCTTTTGTGGAATCCATGGGTTTGTGGTAATTACAGCAGCACATTTAACTGATTCCTCTGAAAAGAGTTAGGAACCTTTAATTCTGTAGAAAACAACAATCTTGTTCTATTATTGTTTTCAGTAAAATTAGAGGTTTGGGGCTTTTAATAGATGACTAAATTAGACCTTATCAAAATCCTTTAAAAGAAACCCTGATCCTTAGACTGCAATTACTCTGGGGAATGCAGGCAAAAATTGGCATTTGTTTAGAAACATCAGAAGTCAGTGCTGGCTGGCATTTTGTTACTGGGTGATGCAAATGTTGAGAGTAAACCAGCTTAAGTTGCTTGTCTGTTTTCATGTACATCTTCCTGCTTTGTCACACAACCAGGGCTCTTGAAAACACCCAGCTGGAAGATACCAAATGACACCAATGGGGGTCGCCTGTCCCTTTGTTGTTGTTGTTCTTTTTAAATAGATTATTTTGGGGGGTACAAAAACAAGGGGTTTCCACGGTTCCACAGGTGTAGCCACTTCCTTAAGGATAAGTACAGACAGTCAAAAAGCCCAAGGCTGAATCGATTTCAGTCTTCACAGGTTAGTCTAAGCTGAGAAGATTGAACTGATAAGCAAGTGAGCAGACATTCACTTTTGATTCAGGCAATGCAGTCACGTGCCTTCAGTAGCCTCGGCAAGAAATGGCAGGTGCTAGAGCATGCCTCCCTGCCCGGCTGGAGCAGACAGCTTGGGCTAAAGCTAGCCTGCCCATCCTGTGAGAGGGGTTTGTGGGTGGAAGTGCAAAGCATCCTGGGATGTTGGGGGAGACTGAGTTAACTTGAATCTGAAGCGGATCTGGGACAGAAGTTCAGTAAACCAATTTAACCTAAATCAGTTCAGTCTGATACTACATCCATCCGGGTTCATCTTACACCAGTTTCAGCCATTTTGAAAGGGGTTTATGTGTACTGAACTCAGCTGTGTTACAGATTTGAACCAATTTCCTATCATTTATACTGGTTTATGTGTAACTTCTGTCCCTAGCCTAACAGAACTGAGCTGGGGGGCTTTATTCTCATTTACAGTAAGTCCTTCATAAATCAGAGGAAAATGACTACATGTATATGTCTACACCTGCATCCACTTGCACATAATATTGGTCTCTATATATGGTGGGCCTTATTTTCTACTGGTATGCATGCAGAGTATGCATTTAAACCAAGCAATGCCGGATGTAAAATGCTGCCTGTCTAAGGAAGGATGATCCATTGGTGAAGACGTTAGTGTAGAAGACATAGATTCGAAACCCAGCTCTACCCCGGGGTTTTTCTGTGACCTTGGGCAAGTTACTCAGGCTCACCCTCCACAACAGGACTCAGGTAGAATTTAGTCTCTTAAATCCTAGAATGTGAGCTTCAAAGTCTAAAGGCATCAACATGTTTGCTTAGAAAAAAGTGCCCTTTAACTAAAAGTTTTGCTTCTAGGCATACCAAGAAATCTGTGCTGTCTAGTCTGTGCTAAAAAGTTTGGTGCTTATTTCATACTGAAGTCCCTTAGGATTCCCTAACTAGGTGTTCTTCTACCTATGGTCTCTGTGAGACCCAACTGTTTAGAGATTTAACAATTCATGGGACCAGAAAGAGGGAGCAAGAGGGAGCTGAGGCCCTCATCTGGGCAGGGAAACAGCTCAATGCTGGTGTTTCTCTGAAGGATGTTAAATGCATTTTTTTCTGTGACCATGTAATGTTAGATAAATGTAAAGTTCTTGGAACAGGGACCAGACTCTGGTCTCCCCCTGCCCGTGAAACTGTGCTAACCACCAGAATAGAAAGGTGTCCCTTGTACTAGGGCACATGACTGTTAGACATGGGGCCACAAGACAATGGGCCAGGAGACGCAGCTCAGTTTTCAAACGTAGGGTCTTAATTGGGTTTCTAAACCCCATATTGGGATGTTGTGATCGGTATTAATGCTTGTTCTTTTGGATGAGCTAGTTAGGTGACCAGGTTAAAAACCTGGCCCAGTAGTATGGGTGGGATATAGTGTGCGCCAGTTCATAACGGTTACGTGATCTTGAGAGGTCCTAAGCACTGAAATGCAATGAAAGTAATTTGAAATAGTACTGTCTGGATCTATCCCAAATGTTCCCATTCAGTTGTCCTTCATCCAGCAGTACAGAAACCAGGCAGCAGATACCTAAATGTCATTCCCCCAAGTTAGCTGGAGATGCACACTGGATTAACTGGAATCTGTTTCCATCCACCTGCTCCTGTCTCTTTTTCTGACTCCCTCACTTTTTCTTTAGTGAGACTGCAAAGAGTACAGTTTTGTTCCTCAAACTATGATCTGGCCACTGGTGACTCTTCCTGAGGTTTGTAGCTGGAATCAAGTTTAAGAGTAAATAATGCATCATACTATGGTAATGTTAGAGTGATATGTAGTCATGATGGTCCAGGAATGATCCGAGAGGCAAAGATTTCTTCGGGTGGTATCTTTTATTGAACCAACTGCCTAATTGGGATAGAGTTAGACAAGCTTTCAAATGCTAGACATTTGAAAGCTTGCTTATCTGTGTCCTGGCTATACAGCTGGACCAATAAAAGATAGCACCTGAAGAAATCCTTGCTTCTTGCTTATTGTATCACGCTAAAGATGCCCCATATTGTCAAATTAGCATAGAAGAATGTGCGCCTAAATTATCCAGTGTCCGTTCTTTTACAGTGCTAAAGCTAGTATTCAATTATAGTAGCTGTCATTGATCTAGTGAAAGAACAAAATAGATAGCATCCATATTGTCCAAGTTTATTGAAAGAGTCTCATGCCGTCTTATTTTGTCAAGATGCTGTTCTCAAAGGATTTCATAGAAAATCTTCTAGGGCGGCAGAGCCAATAAAGTTTTCTACTGATACTGATATCTCTGCGTGGTCAGAGCTGTTTACAGAAAGCCTTGCACACTTTCTTTTTGTTTTCATAATTGAAAACTTGCCAGAATGCTGAATGGATTTTGTATATGAGATATTTAGCAAATATAATTAAACTGTCACCTTGTGACAGCTCATGTGTTGGGATATTTGACCACACTGGAGTTTTTTTCCTTTTTTTAACATCTTTGCAAGCCAGCATCACAAGAAACTCTCAATTCAGCAGATTTGGCCAACATTAAAGAAAACTAGAGTAAAAAGAGACACTTCCACTATTATAAAGTAATATATTTAGATATTTTTATTTAAAAAAAAAAAAAAGAGAGAGATCCAGTGAAACTAAAAGCGGCTTAATGAAATTAAAAAGAGAAACAACATTCTTTCTTATTTAAACATCTCCCCTTGCAGCAGTAGTAACCCCAAACAAAAGCTGCTCTGCAAATGCATGAATACAAAACCCCTTTCCTTGGGCTTTTAAACTAGCCCTGTCACTGTGCGGTCTGAAATGTCAACCCGTTAATTTTGCACATGAATTTTCAAATGCAAAGCAATTACACGTGCATGAAGTTGAGTGTTGGCATACATGTCTAACTGGGACTCAAAAACTTGTTTGAGCCCAAGGTGGAACTGAGGACACTGGGCTTTTGGTTGTAGCTGTGTTGGTCTAAGGACATAGGCAGGCAAGGTTTTTTGAGTAGAGGGGATATCCTTTAATAGACCAACTGAGTAGTTGGAAAAAAGTTCTTAGCAAACTTCCAAGTGCAACCGCCCTTCATCAGGCATAAGAAGTCTCTACGCTCTCATTGACATCCTGGCACATTTTTAGCTTCTCTCATTCCTTGGAGTCTCAGAAGCAAATCAGTAGAAATTTAGAAAGACAAAAGGTAAAGCAGGAAAGGGAGGAGGTAACAAAAAACAGGGGTGGGGGAGGCCAAAGGGAGACACTCCATTGGTAGTAATCCAAGGTAAGCAAGAGGCTGGCTGTGAAAAAGGAAATAACTGAAAATTAGGATGATAAAGGGCAGAAAAAGAGGGGAGGGGAGAAAAGTGGGGGCAAAGAAGAATTTAAGAGGTCAGGTCTGGCAGGTACCTGGTGAATCGGATTCACTTTTAGCTTCTCTCATTCCTTGGGGTCTCAGACCAGCAGAGACACCCCATGCCTGAAGAAGGGCGATTGCACCCGAAAGCTTGCTAAGAACTTTTTTCCAACTGCTTAGCAGGTCTAATAAAAGATATCACATCTATTAAAAAAACCTTGCCTAACTGAGGAGGCTACTTTTACTGTCAATATGAAATGGAGAAACTTAAAGAAAAAAAATCCCCCAAAACCCAGTCGTATAAATGGCAAAAAATTGTAGCTTCACTTTGAACTTAAATTTAGCAATCTAGTGTGTTGTGGAAAGGAAATGTAAATGTAGTTCTAATTATCTGTACATTGATAACGTTTTTATCCTGAGTTTTTGTGTCATTTTTATCTTGACTTGATAACATGTTTATCTTCAGTCTGCCTTTTTAATCTGTAGGCAGAAGGCAAGGGAGGGCGGCACCTTCTAGACTAACTCGTTCAGAGAGACGTGAGCTTTCTCAGGCTATAGTCTCCTTCTTCAGATGCTACAGGGAGACTTAATTCTATTGTATCCTTTCCTCCTGCCAATGTTGGCCGTCTATAATGAGCGATGGCATCTTTAGAGGGCCAATAATGAGAAAACAATGAAGATCCATGTAACAGCTGGAAATGACATTCTGTATCTAATTGTTGACATGCACTCTTGTTCCTCCTAGGGCAAAGGTGAAGAAAGGTGTGAATATTTTCAGTGTCAGAGCCAGCAGCCCATACTTATGGGACATTAGAGAGAGCATGGATTATTCTGGGAAATATGCACCAGCTGTTATTGTTTGCCAGAGGAAATCTGCTACCTCCAAAAATAGGTAGGTCATTGCCAGTATTTTTAATGACTGACAAGCAGGGGTGGCGGTTTGGTTTTATTCTTAAAGGCGATGTATCTTCTTTGCTGTGGTTTTGAATAACTTTCATTATTGTTTCCCAATATACACCGTAAACGCGTCGATTAAAAAAAGCTGGTGCTAGCTCTAGTTCATCATTCTGTACTTACTGTGTGCGTTTTAAGCCAAAGAGTACTTAAAGAAAATGAAAACTAACAGGAAATATTCATTTCACAGGAATATTTCAAAGGCCTTGTCTGATCGCTTTGAATTTAATTTAGCCTTATTGTTCAGCCTTTTCTAATTATTTGCTGCCAGCTGGTCAGCGATTATATTGGTGGCCTGTTAATTACAGTCCTTTTTGTGTCCTGGACTTTCCAGAGGGAGCTAAAACATAGTCCCAGCATGTTTTTTAAGTGATTTTTTTTTTCTGTGAATTGTTAATCTACAGTAGGAGACTTGATCTTCAGTCATTAAATTCCCACTGTGTAATCATTGATGTACTACTACATTGACCCCTAAAACAGTCTTTGTTTGGCAGTTGGTTGTTTCAGTTTCTTAGTATGGGTGCATGTTTTGAAGAGTAAATGTTTGTTACCTCTAGTTTTCACTTCATTCATTATTCTTGGAAAAGCACGGGGGCAAATGGTAATGAGCTGGTTTTGTTGTATTTTTAGGTATTGTTGCTAAACTCACGTTATAAAGAGGGAAGCCAAATTCTGGAATGATTTATCTGCTGTGAAATTCCATTGATTTATCCCGGGTTTGCAGTGAATGCAGGATTTGGAGATTTTTTATTAAAAAGAAAAAAAAAAACCCCTCTTATTATTAAATGCAGCGAGCTCAGCGGGTGAGAATGTGAAAAGAAGCGGGGACCTCCGTTGCATTTTCCGATGAAAGTTTGTCCTTCCTTAAAAGAATTCGGGTTCAGATCCCTCTTGCACTATATCCTGATTTTTTTTTTCTCCCCTCAACTGTATACAGTATTATAGCTGGCTGAACTTTATTGGTCAGAGAAGTGATGTCT
The DNA here is from genome assembly GCF_000455745.1 of Alligator sinensis. Classification (NCBI taxonomy): domain Eukaryota; kingdom Metazoa; phylum Chordata; order Crocodylia; family Alligatoridae; genus Alligator; species Alligator sinensis. Next base: position 3,532,305 of record NW_005841873.1, read on the forward strand.
GTATGCCCAAGGTCACAGCTTTCTCCTCAATAAAAGAATCTGTCAGTCAGCTTCTTAAAGGGCCTGATAATGCTCATCAAAATCAGTGAGATCTTTCCACTAAATTCATTTGGGTTTGGATCAGGCCCAGAGTGATTATTATGACAGTAAATTATCTACCACCATCTGCCCTTTTATTTTGTGCCTGGGCAGTGTGGAGGAGCATTTCCCCAATTCCTCTTCAATAATGTAAAAATGTAGTGTGCTGTCAAGGATGAATCAAGTTTGGCAAATTTTTCCATTTTTCCATATTTTCTTAGAATTGAGCACTGGGCAACTGCCTTTTAAACGTGACTTTTTCATTATCCTACTTCAGTTTGAACTCGGTGTTGCACTGGTCCCTCTTCTTTCATATGCCATCTATGAGGAGTGTCTTAGTAGTATTGCATACATGATAGTGCTGCTCTCTAGACTCTGGTCCTGCAGTGAGTTTGCTTCAGGATTGGGGCCTTGGCTACTTAACATAAAGATTAATTAAGGGGAGCTTGTCAGGCTTTTAGGCTGACTGGTACCCAGCCCAGATTCCCCAAAGTTTTGGGCGATTGTTCCCAAATGAAATAATTAAGACTTCATTTTTACTTCACATTTTACTGACATGCTTAAAAATAAAGTCAAGGAAACATATCGCAATGCTAAGCTGCTATTAATAACATCAGATAAAAATGAAGCATGACAGCAAGCCAATCAATGTCAAACCCAGAACATCAGACCCAGTATTGGACTGGAAATTAAATCATCAAATTAAGTAATCCAATTAATATTAAAAATAAGCAATCCAATATATTCTGAAGAGGATTAAAAAAAGGTGGCTGTCTGTTTGTGCATAAACCCCAAGTGGAGAATTTTACCAAGTCAATCAAATGCATGATATGAATGGTTAGTCATCATAACACTCTAACCAAACTATTATCGTTGCAGCAGTTGGGCTGCAATCTCAGAGGCAATTAATTCTTCCTTGTGAGACAGTAGTTCTTACGTACCGTCTACTCCTTTCCTCCTCCCCTAACATAAATGTTACAACAGGCTTCAACAGCAGCGTTCCAGGAGTTTGACAGCCCTTATTTATCAGAATTTACATATGATGATCTCAAAGCTCTTGGGAACTTTCAATGAAGAACATGTCGTAATTAATATTGTTGTGAGACAACATTTAGGGCTATTATGCATGGGAAATGTTTCTGTAAGGAGTGTTTCCTGAGTGAATTGTATAGATGTATGTCTTCGCACACGCGCGTGCACACACAAGATCCGAGCTACAATCATGCAGCTTAAAGTAAGTTGCACGATCGCAGACCAGGCCCCACATGTGCAGACCAGATTTGCCAGTGCCAGAAGCCGTACCAGGAACACAGTGCAAGTCCAGGAAGGAGAAAGGGAAGTTAGCAGCTGTGGGGCGGGATGACTGGACTGTGGGGGCTGGTGGGCTGTGGTGGGGGTTGTCCAGCTGAGGGTAGGGGTGTTGGGGGTGCTAAAAATAACTCGATCAGGGTACGGGATTAGGAAAAATTCAGCCCCAAGGCTGGGGCAAATGGCTGGGCTCTCCTAGCCCTAGTTCCAAACTTGTGCAGATGTTCAGTAAATTGGGTGAACCGGTTCCACATCTAACTTAGTTCACCTCCTCAGGTGAACTAAGTTATATCTGGCCAGTCATTTTTTCCCTGCTATAACTTCTCCAAACGTATGTACAGCTTGGCATTTAGATTGCCTTAACCCTAGTTAGGTCAATCTAAGTATAATGTCTGCATTAGGGGTGTGTGAAATGAGTCCTATTCATTTCAGATTCGGCCCGAATCAGGGACAGTGATTTCATTCGTTGATTCAGATCACTGTCCCCGATTTGATTCGGCCGAATCCAAATCTGAAGAGTCAATGCTGATTTGGAGAATCAGCGATTCGGACAGAGATACAGCTTGAAATGTCTTTTCTACATACCTTGAGGTACCAGCATGACTCGTGATCACTGCCATGCTGGGGTGGATGGAGCATCCCACAGGAGTGCGGGGGTGGGGGGCTCACGTGCTTGGCAGCGAACCCAGAAGTGGACTGAAAGTACTTCCGGTCCCCTTCCGAATCTGCCAGGGAGCACCGCACCTCTGTGACTCAGCGATCAGCTGCGGGGGGGGGGGGGGCCCAGGTGCCCCCCCCATACCCAGGAGGCACCAGTCGCTGAGCTGGGGGGTATGGGCAGCCCCCCAGTGTGCTCCCCAGTGGACCCAGAAGTTTGCCAGAAGTGCTTCTGGTCCACTTTTGGTCTGCTGCCAAGTGCACTGGGGACCAGCCCCCCCGCGCTCCTGTGGGACGCCCCATGCACCCCAGCATTGCAGTGTTCACAAGCCATGTCTGGTACCTTGAGGTATGTAGAAGAAACAGTTAAAGTTGTGTCTATGTCTGAATTGTTGAATCTCTTCAAATCATCTGTCTGAATCAATTCGGAGGGTTCCAATTCGATTCGGAGAGATTAAAGGGTCCTCTGATTTGATTCAGATTCAGAGATTCAGCCACCGAATTGAGCCGAATCTCCTCCAAATCGGCTTCGCGCAGCTCTAGTCTGCATGTACCCACACGCATACACAAGCAACACAGCCATGCTTTCTCATGGTTTGATGTATAACTTCTTTTGCCCAGGTGATCAGTTTTTAAGACTTCAGAAAAGCAGACTTTCCTCTAAAACATGGCTCAGTAACCTACAGTTCATGGGCCAGAGCCAGTCCATAAAGACTGGATCCTGCCTACAAAGCCTATGAGGCAGTTGGAGATTCATGGGGAGGACCCCTTCCCCTCATTAGCCTCATGCTTCCCCTTCACACAGACCCTCCACTGAAGACACTGCTGAGGTGGGGGGAGGTATCTGCATAGTCAGCAGCCAAGAGGTTAACACACACCCCATACTGCAACCACTGCCTTTTCACCATTTAATTTACCATTGCTGATTGCTGCTGGCAATGGCATTTGGTGGCACATGGAGACTGGAGCGAGCTGTCGCTAGCTTTGGAACTTTTCTAACTCCGCTTTAAAGCCTCTCTCTCAAAAGTCTTCAGACTAACCTAGTCCCACAAAGTTTGAATGAGGCCATCGTCAATGAGCCACAGTTTCTAAAAGTCCTACTTCATTCAGCAATTAAAAAAAAGGCATTTGGAGCATTGCATACCTGTAAGTCTGGAACACCCTTCTATGACCCCCCCACCCTCAAAAGTAAAAAAAAAAAAATCTGGATACACAATGGAGGAAGATGATGATGCGGGCTTATCTGAATAAAAGGTCTTAAACTATAATTATGGCACCAGTTTACAGAAGTTTTAATATAAAAATCTTACAAACATAGATGACTAGATAAAAAGAGCGCTCAACAGAATCAGTCACTCAGCATTAGGATGTCTGCAAAATTTAAAATTAGTTCAAACTTGTGATCACCTCCTCATCCCTAATGTCTCTTTTCTGTCTTTTCTGTTGCTGTCCTAGAATGAGGTTGTATGTCAAAGAGTTTATTTTTTGTAATCTTATTTCCATAAAGAAAAGTTTATCAGGCTGAAATCGTCTTGAACCTTAACATTTACATTTTTATATAAGGTCTAAATTCCTATATACATTATGTTTAAATATTTTCTATGCACACGTGTGTGTATGTGTGTATATATCTATATCTATCTATCTAAAGATACCCATGTGTGTGTATGTATGCATATGTTTGGGCAATATATACACACTAATGCCAAAATCTCCAAATAAGGCAAACAATATGTTAATAACCAGGGGATGCTATTTACACTATCATTAGCAGACAGCAAACTTTTCCTTACCCTGATCTAGACAAGAGAATATAAATTCAATTAGGCAATTTCCTACCCCAATATCCTCCAGCTGTGGGCCATGCATCCTCTAAATATGTTCCATGGTACTGAGTTGTATTTTAGTTTTTCTCCATCTCACTTTCCATAGGCAAGACTGACATTTGCTTAACTTTTGAAAACTTTTTGTCCAGACACCAGTTAATATATAAATAAAATTTAAAATATTAGGAATGCGTTAATGTACAGGAGGGATCGTGTAGAGAAAAGGGGCGGGGGGTAGTTCTCTATGTTAAGGAAAACTACACATCCCTGCAAGCCAATATTGGCGACCAGGGTGGACGGCTGGAGACCCTCTGGGTTAAAATCTGTGGGGAACACGGCACAGGGGACACAATGGTGGGAGTCTATTACAGACCTCCCACTCAAAGTCCTTAGCTTGACCAGAAG
>NW_005841873.1:3538332-3553473 GCF_000455745.1 Alligator sinensis
CTAGTAAAGCGACCAAAACGCTGGCTTGCATCCATAGATGCTTCTCAAGCAAATCCCCGGACGTCATTCTCCCCTTGTACTCGGCCTTGGTGAGGCCGCAGCTGGAGTACTGCGTCCAGTTTTGGGCTCCACAATTCAAAACAGATGTGGAGAAGCTTGAGAGAGTCCAGAGAAGAGTCACGCGCGTGATCAGAGGTCAGGGAAGCAGACCCTACGATGACAGGCTGAGAGCCCTGGGGCTCTTCAGCCTGGAAAAGCGCAGGCTCAGGGGTGATCTGATGGCCACGTATAAGTTTATCAGGGGTGACCACCAGCATCTGGGGGAACGTTTGTTCACCAGAGCGCCCCAAGGGATGACGAGGTCGAATGGTCACAAACTACTACAAGACCGTTTCAGGCTGGACATAAGGAAGAATTTCTTTACTGTCCGAGCCCCCAAGGTCTGGAACAGCCTGCCACCGGAGGTGGTTCAAGCACCTACATTGAACACCTTCAAGATGAAACTGGATGCTTATTCTGCTGGGATCCTATGACCCCAGCTGACTTCCTGCCCTTTGGGCGGGGGGCTGAACTCGATGATCTTCCGAGGTCCCTTCCAGCCCTGATGTCTATGAAATCTATGAAACTTAACATGCTGTTTTCTTTATCCATTTTTAGGAGTAAGGTCAAGTATTACATGGGGAGGGGCATGCTGAGAACTTATTGGAAGTGATTCCTCTTTCTCTTCGTATGTTTGAAGCCGTTGTCTTCAAAAGGAGGCTAGATAATCACCTGGCCGGGGTCATTTGATCCCAGCATCCTTTCCTGCCCATTGGGGGGGGGTTGGACTTGATCTGCTCAGGTCCCTTCTGACCCTACCAAGTATCAACTATGAAACTCTTCAGGATGGATGGCAGTTAAGTATTGCTGCATGTGTTACCAAGTTGTTTGCCTCTGTAGTTCGTGTTATAAACTCTTCAGACTCGATTTGCATATTGTTTAATTACTCTTAAAAATCAGAGATCTGATCACATGAATGCAAAGGTGGCAGTGTTAATTAACTGGAGATTCGGTGCTTTTGTGTTTCTGATAGTTTTACATGGATCAGGAAATAGTGTTAATAAAGCTAACTTACTGTGACAGGTGTAATTTCACGGATTAGGGAGACACTTGTGCAAGTGACAAACTGAACTGGGATGCCTCAGCATTTCTTTATCTAAGTTTTGAAATATATCACTCATTTTATTTGGAGAGGTGTTGGCACAAAAAGCTTATCATAACAGGATTAACATATAAATATTATCACAGCCAGCAGGATGTTTCTGACTGCATATTAACAGCAAATATTATGAGTCTGTATCAGAATCACTAATGAAGGCCATCTGTCAAGTATCGTTTGGCGTTCTCAGTGCCCTGCTGATCATGGGCTTGTGACAGCGTTCCAGATTCATGGTGAAACACCCACAGATTTTTTTCCCCCTGATTACTCAGATTTTTGCCTTATGCCATAATAAGTGTGTAACTAAATCCTGACTTCTGAAATAACGAAATGAGGTAATACCTGTGACGTTTGTACTGCCTCTACATAATGAACCTTTGAGAAACACCTACCATTCCTCTCTTTCCTAGGTAGTCACCATCGTTTATAGAAACCACACACTCCATGAATTTCTTGGGGACTCAGAAATGGTTTAAACTTATCTATCAACTGAATCAAGTAAATAGGCATCAGTTTTTTGCTATTACTAGGTTTCTGTTTTGGGTTTCTGTGCTATCATTCATCAGACATAATCTGCCCAGACCAACAGGAGGGAACTCAGAGTGAAGACATACTAGTGCTTCTAGGTTTTTTGGATAAATCCAATATCTTTTATTAGACCAACTCAAATAGTTGGAAAAAAAATCCTCTTTGTGAGCTTTCAGGCACCAATACCCTTCATTAGGCCGAGGAAGCATCTGCAGTTGGTCTGTGCTCTTCTTTGAGCAGGTCTAGAGTTGCCTCTGCATCTAAGTAGAAGATGGGTATTTCTGCAGCGGTGCCATGACTGATATAAGGAAGAAGGATGCCTGGAGCCCAAGACATCTGGCTTTTATTCTCTGGAGACTTCCTGTTTGTCTTCGCTTTGTCAGCAGGGGACCGGAGTTTTAAAAATAATTACATGTCTAAAGGCCGAGCGGGATTTTTTCGGGCACCTCACTCCTACTGATTTCACCTTTTAAGGTTCTGGGCCTCTGGTTCTCGATTTCCCATCTATAAAATGTGGTTACCAGTGTATTCTTAAAACACAGAGGTGTTGGGAGTACCCTGAAGATGGTGAGGCCTCCTGATACTATGGTAAGGGGAGAAGTAAAATTAAAATAGCAAGACAGAAGTCAGTCTTGGTGCCTTAAGCTGTTCTATTCCTATTAAAATTAAAGACCATTAAGCATTTTCGATTACACATATTTTGCACAACGTAGGATATTTTTCCATACTCGGAAGGGATTCAAATTCATTTATCCACCTAAGTAAAAAAAAACAGTAATAAAGGAAGCTTGGATCTTTTGGAGCACAACCTCAAAGTCTGGATCCGGCTGTTTTAACTTTCTCCGTCCCCACATTTCATGGCAGTTTGGCATGGGCAGGCTTGGTCCTCAGATTTCTGATATTATATAATCATCATTACACTAGATAAGTTGCCAAGGTAGCATTTTTAAGGAATTTTTGCCCCTTGCACTTTTGAGGTATAATCCCCCGCTATAAAGGAGTGCCAGCAAAACCCTGCTATGATTGAAGTGAAGTGAGAATCTGGCTCGTTAATCATTGACAAGTCTGTGAGCCTAATTTTGCTTTCAGCTGACCATGTGTGAATACAACAGAAGTGAAATATTCCTGTTAGCTCTGTTAAATTAATAGTCGACGGCAATGCTTCCTTGTGTGAAGCCAGGATCTGTGCCTGTGTCCCGCATTTCCCAGTGAAATGTATTCCCTTCTGCTAGGTTTAACTCTTCTCAACAGTTTTGCTTGAGTATGAAACCAAATAAATATTAGCTGGGGACAAGGAAGGAGGAACATATGGTAACCTTCCCTTGGGTTTGCCCACATAATCATTCACTGTTATTATGAATATGTGTACCGGTATGTTTAGTACTCCGTATTTCTCATTTTCAACCCAAGTATGGAATCTCCCATTAAATTATGTAACATCTAGGTTTGGTGTTACAACTGCAGTGAGTTACTGCCTCGTTCTTTTACTTGTTGCAGCTGCCATTATGTTTGATAGACTCTCAGGAGTGCTGTAATCCTAAAATACAGTACGGCTTTCTTTGCTGAAGCAACAAAAAGCAACACATTGGATATAAATAACAATCTAATAGCCACAATAATTATATTGTTTGGCTTGCTGGTGTTCATCAATGCACTTCATAAGTGTGGCTGTGTGTTACAGATCACCCGTAATTTGGGTTTTGGGGTTTTTTTTCTCCTTGTGATCTGTGTTTTCACATATCCATACAAACCAACTGTATTTTTCTGCGAGGGAAGATAAAGCTATCTGCTCAATGTAATTACAAAAAATGCATACCCCAGCTAAAAAATACCCGGTGTAACATGCTCCTTCCTATCATGAATCATGTAGGCTCCAGTTTGCCATAAGATAAATGACTGAGATTGAAATTGCAGCAAGAAAATAGTTCTATGAGCTTCACCAGTTTTTAACTAAAAATACCTGACAAGATATTGCAGCAGTAATGCCGGTAATGGGAAGATGGTGTATGTAGGTAATTACATGGCAGCCCAAGAGGACTTTTTTCACGTGAAGCAGAGCTCCGTGCATGTGTTGTCTGGAGACATTTATTCCAATTTGCATTCTCTTTTTAAGTAACGGAGTTTCAGTATTGCTTTCCTGCTTTTTGGACTGCTCCAAGCTTATACCCACCTGCTCCTTGACACACGAACCAAAGCCTCCATTTCCCCGCACCTTGCATGGTCCTTCTTACGAGAGCAAAGTAAACTGAAAATGCTGCTATTCCAACTTACAGGGTTGTAGGTTGTAGCCGTGTTGGTCTAAGGGCATAGGCAGACAAGGTTCCTTGGGGAGATCTGATATCTTTTATTAGACCAACTACATTGTTGCAAACATTTTGACTCTGGTTACATGTATTTTGCATTGGCTAGAACAGATGCAGGGAAATGGTCACTTCATTTCACTTTTGCAAATATTGCCGTATAATTTTCTGAAGGTAAGTTTGGGTTAAATCTCATTGAAGCTGGTAGGCTGGAATAAGGGCGTAAAGGAATAGCTAAAACAAAGCGAGCACCACCCAAAACGCAGCACATGGCATGGCTTGAGTAGATGAACCCTGGGGCTCAAATGGTCTCCCTAGAGATAGATATAGTAAACACGAAGGTCAGGGCCTTGATTGATGGAGCTGTTGGTTTCTATTAATGAGAGAGGAGAGCCGCAGGAACAGATGCAGAGAAGGAGCAGAAAGACAAGGGGATGTCCCGAGACACGCTGAGATTATAGGCCTGAGGAAGAGCCTGAAGACAGGGACTGAGCATTCGCTAGTCAGCAAAGCAAGTTTTCTGTGGAAATGGTTGCAGTCAAACACAGGAAAATGGGACTCCATCACCAATTTCTTCTCTTAAGTGGAACAACCTGCAAAAGTTTAAAACGGACTCCCCATTTAAGTCAAAAAGAGACAGCAATAGACTCAGCTGACCCTGGACTTGATTTCCAGCACTTCACATCTTCCAGTCTTGCTCACATCTGATGGTCCAAGCATGGGGGGACCAGCTCTCACGTTTTATGCAATCTATATTTTGTTGTATTCATTTCTTCTTAAATTGATGGACTACATGATGAAAACTTACATTTATTAGAACAGGGTTTTCACATGACAGTCATTTTGATGCCTTGATTTTTTTTTTTTTTTTTTGATGCTCATCTTGAAATGTTACCAGGACCTGACTTTTGCTAGGACATTAGGCCAACTTCCAAGAGAAGTGGTGCTGGCTCCTACCCTGGGGGTCTTTAAGAGGAGGCTAGACGAACACCTTGCTGGGGTCATTTGACCCCAGTGCTCTTTCCTGCCATGGCAGGGGGTCGGACTTGATGATCTGCTCAGGTCCCTTCTGACCCTACCTACCATGAAACTACTATGAAATTATGAAACTGCAATTAAAGTTTCTTAAGCTGAGCAATGTAGACCTGAGGCATTTAAAATTACCACTCTTTTCCTTTATACTGTCTATGCAATGTTAATATATTGGAGAAATAGGTTGTACCATCGAGGTACAAATGAAACAGGAAGAAAAAAATGTATTAACTGGTGACTAGTAGATAGAACTTATTAGGGAACTTTTTCACCTGTTTATTTCAAAGAGACTCATCCATTAAAAAAAAAAAGATACCAGGAAAAAACGCTTCAAAGACATGCAGATAATTTCCTGACATCTTAGAGGTAGACCCTGTTTCAGTATCTTTGACCTTTATGTAAATCCAGTACTACAGGGCACTTCAGCTGTTATTGCAAAGGCAAAGTTTCTTTTTAATCTTAACTGAACTTTAAGGTGCTCCGTAGGAAAAAGGCCAATGTCTTTGTTTGGGAGCAGGGTGTTATTAGACACAGGGAATTAAATGACAACGAGTGTTGAATTGGTGTCTTGGTCTCTTAAAGCATTCTGGAAAAAAGACGTGGGGTTTTTTTTTCTTCATTTCTTCACGGTGATATTCTTTTCCAGTTGAAAATTCATAACACATTTTTATAGAACTGGCATCTCCAAACAGCCTGCAAATAATGATACAAATGGGTTACTTAACTGGTAGTCAGCAGCCAGCGTTTCATCATGGTCCTTGTTGTCAGCAGTCCTATAATACAAGGACGTCATAGCAGCTGTTATAAAGGTCTTATATCCCACTTCCGCAGGCCTTGGAGAAGATGGTTTAGTTTCGTTTCTCTTTCATGGCCCCAGAACGCGGGGACTTAAAGGCACTTTTGTGACAATCGTCTCCATCCATGCCTATAATGCAAGAACGGACCAGCTGAGAAACGGTCCCAGAGCCTTTGCTTTGCTGGTCAAGATTAAAAACCATTCCTGCCTTCCATGACTTTGCAAGTATGTGGCAGCTGTGCAAATGAGGGGCTTAACTGAAAGCATAACAGATCAATCCTGACTCCTTCCTGATGTAAGAAGGTGGATGAGGCTCTGTCTGCACTAAAAGCCGTCTTCTGTATTCAGCGTGGCACACTATTTGAGTGGGTTGCTGTGCCCAGCTGTATAGAAAATAAGTCAGATGAACAACTGGACGGCAAGGCAATCTTGCCTTGGCCTGATAAAACCCTAAATAGTCTGGTGCCAGATGATGATCTGCTTCCCCTCCTGCATCTTCATTCCTGGAAACCTCCACCAACCCCCTTGTCCCCCCCGCCCCTGCTCACTGCCTCCACAGCTGTATATCAGACACCTCTGAAAACAAAATTGCACACCACATAACATGTCAGAGTGAAAGACAACCTGAAAGAGAATCTGTTTAGTTAAGTTTGGACTAGTTCCATATTTCACATACAGCGGCATCAGGCTAACCTCTCCTAACCTCATTTCAGCCGTGACCCAGGGTGGGGTTTTACGCAGAAGGAATTTTGGCTGGAGGCAGCCTGTGCAGCGCTTGTAAAGAGAGATGAATTTAATTTCCTGTCCTATCTCATCTGAAAAGAAAGGATCACAGGCGGTATTTTATATCAGTAAAAAAAAAATAAAAAATCTTCTATATATTTTTGGATTAAATTTTATTGATTTGGGTATGAAACTAACAGTAGAAAACAGGGAGAGAAATACTTCTGTGCGCCAAAGAAATCAGGCAAATACAGTCAGATATAGAATGAGTCTTGCATTATACTATATTAAAGGAATCAGCTAAGAAATTGAGAATAGGAGTACTAATGCCATCATAATTATCCGGTAGTACTTCAGGAGATAGAGGTCTGTGGTGTAAATCTTAGTGGTCCTGGGTTGAAACTATACTGATAATCTATTTGCCAAAAAAAAAAAGTATGTGATTGTATAATTAAAGATAATATCATAACACGTACACGGAGAGAGATAGAATTAAGGTTGCCTGGGTAATTTTGATCCCACTATTTAACTTCACATGGCATGTGGACTTCTTTGCGACACAGCATGTTGATAAACGGGTTTATTTCCACTAAACACTTGAGTTCAAATCCCTCTGTAAAATTGCAGAGCCTAGCAACTCCACTGTATGAATTTCAGAGGTTGGCAATTTAGGGCTCATACATGGATTTTGCAGCAAGTTAGACCAGACAAGCAGCCCCTTTATCAACTTATCAACTTTTCTGAGAAGGTCTTGTCATGCACAAGGACTTACTAATCCTCACCTGTAAAATGGGCAATGCTGTACCTGAAGGAAACGTTTTAACCCTAAGTAAGTTGCCTAAGGTCACACATCCGTGTCGGTGGCAGAGATGGCAGTAGATCAGATCACAGAAATGTTGACCAGGGCTGCTATACAGTTTTCCCCTACTGTACCTTTCTGCTCGCTCGCCTATAGAAAAGTGTCCCCTTTTCTATCCTGTGCACAAGTAACAAAAGGACTTTTCCAACAGTTTGGAGATATTCATACATGTTTAGCTTCCTTATTTTTATCCGGGTGTTATCCAGGGTAATAAATATCATTTTAATGTTGAGGGAGAAGGATTTCTCCAAGGAACCTTCAAGACGCATCATTGCCATGCTCTCTGTGTTACGGTGGTAGTTATATTTGTGGCCTTCCAGATTTTTATAGCCACGGGGCTCTTAACAGCTCTAGTGGGACAGGAACAGTTTACCATTTATTAAAAAGAAAAAGAGCAGCCTATGGAAAACTTAATATTAAATGCAAGGATGCGATGTCATGTTAAAATATCTCTAATTGTGCTGGGGTTTTCTTTTCCTTGGAGTAAATCCCACAGGAAATCATTTTAATTACTTTGTGAGTTAGAAGCAGGAAGGTGCCAGAGTTTCTTAGAGCATGAGCTGGGGCTGGGAATACACATGCTGTTTGTGGTAGATGGGGATTCCCACTTCTTGGGTAAGGACATTATCGGAAATTAATTTTTCTTTATTACTCAGCATAGACTGCTGCACAAATTAGAAGGTGAGAGTAAGTGTGCAGTATAGTCTGCTATTTATCTAGGCTTTAAAGTATTCCTATTTAAATTCTAGCCACAGGCACAAAGATGAAAAGCAGTGAACATTGTTACTTATGTCATGTTGAGTTTTCTGATGACTTTGTCTCTTAATGGATAGTCCTATGGATAACAGAAACGTCCATAGTTTCTCTATAACCGCAGGTTAAAGGAGTTGCTTTGGGGGAGGGATATAAACTCTCTAGATTTGGCCTAACCCACCCTCTAAGTAATGGGGTCAGAAGGAGGCTTTCCACATTTATCTTTGATACACATACCTCGTTGAATGCATTTATCATCACAAGGCCCCTGTGAGGTTGGGTTGTGCTGTCATTCTGATTTTGCAGCTTTAAGACCTGAGGCACAGAAATGCTAAGGGGTAGATCCAGAACGTAGGTGCCTTAAGGCTGAGCATTAGGATGCATAACTTTTAGGCCCGTGGACCGCTAGGTCCCAGTAGGAAAATCCTGCGAATGGGGGAAGAGAGGGAGCAGAGATTATGCCAGCTCGGGTGCCTTTCTCACTACTACGAGGAAGCATCTTCCTTCCCTTGGGATTCACATCCCAGAAGCCTCTCCTGGAGGTAGGTGCCTATGCCTTTCATTCAGACACCAAGCCTGGGTTCTACAAGCCTTCCTGGAAGAGGCTGTAGCCCTCATTTTCCTGGAAGCTCGGTGGCTGGAGTATGTGCCCGGGATATGGGAGACCCAGGTCCAATTCCCACCTCGGCCTGAACAGGTGTGGGCTGGGGCATCTGCCTAGAGCCATCGGTCACCCAGATGGGTATGTGGAGGTACATGGATGAAATGTGTTAGATGATTTATTCTTTCCTCCCTACCGCCCGTCTTTCAGCTTGCCTGCAATAATGAGCAGTGCTCCTGCCCTTCCCATCTCCTCAGTCTTCTGCGAATGACTTCCAGCTGTAGGTGTCAGCTGAAATATGAGTTTTCTTACATTCAGCAGAACCTGTTCTCAATTTGCACCTTTTCATTAAGGTCTGGATCTTTTATATTGAATTCCAGCCTTCTGTAGCTTTATGAGTCCCGTGCTTTATGTATGATGTTCTGCCAGAATTTGAGCATGGGATTGCAGAGGAAAAGGTGCTACCTAATAATTTATACAGAATTACAATTTTTTTTTTCACAGAGGGTGTAAGAGGATGGAAGAAAACCATATACCCAATGTGTAAAGTAAGAAAGCCAAGGGTCTGATTCTGTGACAAGCAGCTAGAACCGTAAAAGCAGTATTTGATTTGCTAATGAATCGCCTGTAAACGTTCATGCGTCTCCATGCACATACGATTCATAGGTAGTTAGGGGCTCGAAGGGATCTTGTAGATCATCGGGTCTAGTCCCCCTGCACTAGGCAGGAAAAGACAACGGGGGTCAAGTGACCCCAGCAAAGTGACTGTCCAGTCTCCTCTTGAGGATATTATCTTACATTATAATACATTTTCCAAGATAGACATTTTGGATCAGAATTTTGCCCAGAGGGTGATCAAGTCTTGTTTTAGATGCCGGTGTGCTCCTTTGGAGCTGGCCCAGAGAGAGCAAGACCAAGGTTGGAAGGGGAGTCTGTTGTATAGTACATAAATGAACCTAGGGCTAACCCCTCACCATTGGACCACCCTGCCTTTTATCCTCATTGCTTTCTACTTGCAAACTCAGTTTTCAAAAAGTTGCATCCACAGACACCATCCTGTCTCTCCGTCCCATCCCACCCCCTGCTCTTATCTGCTCATTTTGGTCCCCTAGTCTTGTGTTTTCATACACGTATGATAAATCAGCACTTGGAGTGTGCCACCCACCACACATCCAGCATGTTCATGAAACAAAAACCCCATAAAACTAAAGAAGCAGCTGTGCAGGTAAGCTAAAGGCATCTTGAACGGTGAGTGTCAGTGGAGTCACTCCAGTTTACACATCAATGGAGTTACGCTAATTCACTGGCTAAGGATTGGGCTCAGTGATCTGCGAAACAGAAACCATTGGGAAGATGACGAATGCTCTACAATACATGGAAAGAAAGGGGAGTGCAGTGGCAAGAGACAGGAGGTTACTGCTTGGGACTGCTGCTGCTTTTTGTGGGCAATCTTATGGCATCCAAATTAAGTTAAAATAGGGCGCAGAGGGCTGATCAGCGACAGCCTTCCTACCAAGAATGGCAGCGGCCACCATCCTGGTGCTTTGGGGTTGGGTCACTTCCTCAAGATCTGCAACCAACAATGCTACACTGGCCTTCAAAGACTACATTTCTTTGGAAAGAATATACCACACACTTCTAGTCTGCGTCTCCTTGCAGGCTGCCCACAATGCTCTTTCTAAAGACTGCCATTACCATGTGGCCGTCTAGGGCCTTGCGGCAGGACTGTGCGAGCTCTTGGAGAGATTGTAAATTCCCCGTCAATCCTGAGAAGCTCCTTTGCGTTGCCTGTCATGATCCTTATCTAATCCTACCAGTCAGCGTACCATATTGCTGCTTGTCTTCTCCTAAACTGCCGTTGTCTCTCTCTCGGTCAGGGGACTCGTACTCGATTTGCGAAATGTCATATTAGCATCTTCATAGTGTAAATGCCCATTTCCTTCTTTTTTAGCCAACTTTATTCTTGAGTCAGGATGTCAAGGGAGTGGCACAGATTGGCTCTCCGTGGTGTGGCAGAGCCAAACTCTGAGGACATCTATGAGTGTGCTTCAACAGACAGAGCCCCTTGAAATCAAATTTAAATGTGTACATTAATGGTTTATGGGTTCAAGGGCGTATGGCCCTGATCCATGGCTGCAAAATAGATGGTCATCCCCAGAAACAGTTCACTATATGTGAAAATACATGTTTTCGCACACAAATGGGTACTTTTGTAAGAGCCACTAATAAGTTCTTTGGCACATTTGGCATGTGTTTAGACATATTTTTATCATGTTGTTACACCATTGTAGATGAGTGTCTGAATATATCACATCAGAGCTGGATCCGGACACAGTCAGCATCTCCACCTCACAATGGTTTTGACATATATTCTGATAGGACAATTTGGGCACTTATTTTTTTTTTTTAACGTAGTCCATAAGCCAAGGTTATTAAACTTGGATTCCTACGACTAGCTTCCTAAATCCATAACCATTTCTCTTAATGAAAATGGCCTACTTTTTCAAAGGTGCCAAGTACTCACAGCACTTGTTGCCTTTAGCCATTTCATTCTAAATATTTGATCATGGTGACTAAAATTGTACCGCATCTTCCAGATACTCCACTAAGACACCAAATGATCAGCAGCTTGGCCAGTAGGGATGTGTTGCATACTGTTCAGCATGCTGCGCAGGTGTCGTACGACTGTAAGGTATATTTTACAAGTTTTGCTTCTAGGTCTGGGACTCATGAGCAAAGTAGAATATTCCCCAGCCTATCCCCATCACCCCCCCGCTAAACTCCTTGGAAATGGCTGATTTGTATTCAGGTACTTGTAATCTTTCCAAATGAACTATTCAGGCTGAAATGTTCAATGTCAGAAGTTGAATTTTGGAGGTAAGTTTTAACTGAAACTAGAGTCATGTGGGGCAATCTTAACTGACCTACCTATAATACACTCATGTATCTCATAGCTCTATTTCTCATTAAACGGTTAAACATATATATTCGGGGTACGTGGTGTGTGTTTGTAAATCCTTTCTGAGCACCCTGAAGGTTGAATTTCAGTTGATGTTATACACGCACTTCGGGGTATGTTGTATAAATGTATGCAGGCTGCCAGAAAGAGATGTGTGTGTTCGGCACTTATTTTATATTTTATTTTCCTGAGAAATAAAATCAACCCTGATTCAATTTGTAGGAATCTTGAAAAGAATTATTACTTCCCAATGAGAAATTGCTATTTATTCAAAAACAAGATTTTGTTCTCATAAACCACATCTAAGTAAATCTTGCTTGCACAGATACTAAGCAGCAAATGATTTGGAGTTTAGATGTCTCTGGCACATGGGGATAAATGTACAATTTTGCAAATGCTGCCTAGAAACTCATCCCTTTGAAATGTTTAGCATTTAAAATAGTTATTATAGAAGCAATACTTTCCTGTTTACTTTTGGACTTGGTTTTCGTCTTCCTCATTATGCTTATATAACATTATAGCAAAAAAAAAAAATCCTATTCGAATGATAAAGGATTAGTCTTGTTTATGAGAGGTATGGTTCTTCTGCTTCTTGCCATTATAAGAAATAAAGGTCTGAGGCAGCAACTGTAATCGCATCTTATAATCAAGCAGAAAGAAATTCTTCGAGTGATCATTCAGGTGCTTCTTTAAACAGAAGGAAGAAAGAAAAGAATATAAGTTGCTGTACAAATACCAGACAGGTGAAAACTCCAGCAGGGGAAATGGACTAAATATAGACATTGGACTATAGATCATGGACTAAATATAGACAAATGGACTAAATAATAATATCATGAACTAAATATAGGCGTTGGATTCATGGTACATTATAACCTGCCTGCCATTTAATAACCCCAGCTACCTTCTCTATATTTTACCAGCTAATTCTGTCACTGGGTCACCATTCCCCCTTCCTACCTCCACCTCCCACCTACCTGTCTCACACCTGTTGTCTCCCACGGCCTCTGATCCTCTTTGCCACGCTTGTATTTCCACAGACCTGCATTTTGCGTATTGGTTTCTATTCCATCCAGGAGAGCACAAAACAACAGCAGACTCTCCCGATGCCTGAAGAAGGGTGTTTGTGTCTGACAAATTTGCAGAGAACAGTTTTTCCAACTATTTAGTTAGTCTAATACATGATATCACATTTACCCAAAGAACCTTGTCTGCCAGTGGGGGAAAGGAGTCATTTGGGTTTGCCCTAGAGGAACATAACTAGAGATTATTCAGATGCCTAATTCCTGCACCAGGGATGGCTTTGGTCTTCTAGGATGAAGGATGGAGATGAAGTGCTGGCTGCCACCAGAGGGGATAGGGGAGAAGTATGCACACAAGGGAATGCCTTTGGATCCCATGATTGCACAACACATATGCTAGAAAGCTGCAGGATAATACAGCGCTTGCACTATTGCTTCCAGAGACGTAATTCAGAGGATTGTTGTGCTTAATTAATCAATCAATTGAAGAGAAGAATCAGTGCCGAGATTAAAACCTTAGACTTCAGCTTCCCAAAGGGCAGCTTTACTATTGGGCCACACCAAACTAAATAGTTTGTCCACTGAATACTGCAGTCCAACTCATTAGAAAGAGGACTAATCCCCTGTGCATGCAATTAGGGGATTTTTCCAAAGCTGCAGCTGTATGAGACTGTCTGTCTAGTTAGGCCCTAGGTTAGCCGTTGGGCATGTGTTGTGGGATTTTGTACAAGGGCTGTCAAGAAATTCAGTGCCTATCAAGAGCTAGAAAAAACAGTGAAAGAACAAGAGACTGCTTTTATCTACCCTTAGATAACAGGACCTTTCACCCTTAGACCTTACTTTGGTGGTGAGATGATGATACTAGTACCAAAATCTTCGCTAGCACTTGTCATCGGACGATCTTGAAGCACTGACACAGGAAGTCAGAACCTGTATTCCACTTTTTCAAATAGAGAAACTGAGGCAGGAAGTGAATAGCACTTGCCCAAGGTCACCCAAGCAGGCCAGAGGCAGAGTTGCGCCATTGAGTCTTGTCCTCTCTGGCTCCTTCCTACTGCAGATACTGTCATAGAAGGGGTTTGTGTCTCTAATCCCCTATATTTTTAAGGACAAGGAAAAGGTGATAGACCAAGGGGCTAGAGAGCTTAGTTAGACTTCTGCTAGTGCATGAACTTAAGTGTGGTAGGTGACAAGTAAAGCCAGAAGGGAATGGTAGGAGAATACTGCACTGCTGATAGACCAGGAAAGGAGTGCTGATGACACGGGGCCTGAGGTTCAGCACTGGAGCATGCATGACCCTGATAGAGAAGCAATGAGGCACTAACCTCCTAGTTAAAGTAGATGCGCTGTTGAGACTGGCCTGCTTTCTTCTGCTGAAATCAGGGCAATTACTAGCTGCAGCACAGCCTGCTTTATGGAAGGTTAACTATAGCAATTTGAGTAATCATCTCCCAAAGAAAAAAAATCCAATTCTAATTATCATTATTTGAACATCTGGCCATGAGAGGGATTTTTTTAAAATACACTTTTGTATAACAAGTTTTGCAGCACCTGCAGCTGCTGAGGTGTTGAGGAGCAAATGCATGGATTTTAACCTACAATAAATGTAGTGTGTTGGGTGCGTGTGTCCGCAGAAATCTTCTGTTCTAAAATTAGGAAGTCAATTTGTCTGTTAAGCCAGGGGAACGGGAATCACTACATGCCCTCTGAAAATTAGCAGTGCAACAAGGTACATTGAACTTGCATGCTGCTTTACACCTTCAGGGCAGCAGTTGGAGCCAAGATGGATGATATTTCTCTAGGCTGTCACAGTACTTTCACAAGGGGGAAAAAAGCAGGGGGGGGCAGAGATAAGGGGAACGGTTATGGGGGAGGGGGAAATGACTCGATCTGCTCTCCAAGTGAAATAACTATCTGCACTTTTTAAAACCGTCCAAAAGATTAAAGGCCACTTCAAACAGTCTAGCAAGGCAGGCTTTAATTTATTCTGTTCAATATTTCTCTCACTTAATTGTCACAAAACCAAAGGATTAAAGCTGGCAGAGCTGTGTGCCCTGTTGAAAGTTGCCATTGCTTAAGAGAAGCATGTTCTTGGAAGAAGAGTCTACGGGGCAAATTTATCAAGCAATACAGCTTAAGAAAACCGTGAAGATGAACGTGGGAGTGGGTTCATGCACTAGGCGTTCGTTTGGCACTACTTGGGTAATATTTAACATTAGTGTGTGCAAGAGTTGGGGGTGTGTGTGTGTGTGTATGTGTGTGTGTTTTACAGTGGTAGAGGACAGCAGCTAGGGAAAAGGCTGATCTGATTTCTGAGATACTGAGCATATTTGTGCAGTAGTACGGACCCTTGGGAGCATGGTCTTCAGC
>NW_005841873.1:3553504-3553819 GCF_000455745.1 Alligator sinensis
GACTTTGGCTGCCCAGTACTTGATCCAGAAGTATTCTGTAGCCCTACAAAACTGGCCTGCTGTTGACTACATCACTTATTATGGATTTTTTTTTACACTTTATACAAAACAGGAAACACAGAAGTCACAGTGAATGGCTCTCATAATATGGGGGGCTGTGAATATTTCCAATTCTGTGCATGTAGTTCTCATCAGGATGCAATCTCTTATATCAGTCACTCATGTCCATCAAACTTCAATCACCAAAGACTGCAATGATCATAAAGGACTTAATTCTGATGCCACTAAAGTCAATGCATATGCCTTTGATTTCAG
>NW_005841873.1:3553829-3603837 GCF_000455745.1 Alligator sinensis
TGCCTTTAAGACAATTATTGGAAATAGGCACAGTTGATAAAACACAAAAGCAAACAAAGAGTAAAGTCCCTGCATCATGAGACAAGACAACAAAAAGATATAACCAGGCCAAGATAACACGTGATATTACTCCATTTACTTTAATGAAATTAGATGTGGGATGAATTGGATCCTATAGTTGTACACGTGTGCTTTGTGGCACCTTGGAGGCTTTTAAGGTGCTGCAAAAAGCACCCTGCACATGTGATTTGCTTCTCAGAGCCAAATTTAGAAATCCTGGTATATATTAAAAAAAAAAAAAAAAAAAGCATGTCAAAAAAGCAGGGCGGCACGCATGGTAGCAGCATGTGCCATCCAAAATGGGAGCTGGCCAGCTAGAGCCACACTCCAGCTGCTGGCCAGGCTCTGAGTGCCCAAATTGCTGCTGCTGCAGCCCCAGGAGGCCCCCAGGAGCCCAGGTAAGGCTGCTGGAGCCAGCCCTTCCCTACCCCACCTAGGGCAAGTTGCCTCGTGCTAGAGTGTGCATGCAGGGGTGTTCCCCAGGGACAGCTAGCAGTGACACAAATATGTGCTTCTGCTAGTTGTCCCCAGGGAAATGTATGTACATGCTCCTCTGGACTCACCCTTTAAGTCCAAACTGTGGTAGGATATTACAAAAGGAGTTCTTTATTGCATAGCTAGAGCAAGTTTAATATAACATAAGTCCATTTAAACCAACACCATAAGAAATATGACCCTGACCCAGTAGGAGCTCATATATCACTAAGTATCTTACAACTGAAGTCGCCAAATCATGGTCATTTTGTATAGCGCGTGACCCTTCTCTGTGGTATGGAGGAGCATCTTGTTGGCCTCCTGTCCTCCGGGTTTGTCAGTGGTAAGCATTTCTCTATGAACACTGCCTCTATCCTTCTGTGGAAAAACAATGTCAGAGCTTCAAGGGTAAAACGTTCTGTCTCACCTTTCATATTACTGCTCAGAAAAATTATTTTAGAAAGTTAATAACCCAAATGCATTCATCTTCTGCAGCCATTCCCCTCCAAAAACAAATTGCTTTTATTGTCAAAACTACAAATTTGGGCATTGTGATCAATAGTGCCATTTTATGAGCTATCTATAAAGGGACCAGAAGTTGCAGCTTTGCTTGATTGTCCAGGAATAAAGATTGATCAGCCCCACTGCTGCTTCTCTATAGATCTTGAGTTTATTCACACACAGCGCACAAAGCCGAGCAACATCATTCCATCCTTCTTCAAAATCATGCAGTCAATATTTTTTTTCCTTTATGCCGGTCTATAAGCCCTTGAGAGAGTACAACCCCAATTAATATGTAAAAGCAGGAGGAGAGAAGGGAAATGTTTTGACTTTTGGGTCTTTCACTTGGCAAGGAAGTGAGTTTTATTCCTATGTTGTCCCTAGTTCATTTAATAAAATGCATTAAATTGAGATGGTGACAGTTTCCAGTGTTCAGCATCTTCCTTTTTGATGGAGACAGGGAATGACAAAAGTATTAGACAGGAACACAAGAGCTTTGGCTTATAGAGTAGAGTACAAACTTCACAGGCATTCAGTCCCCAAAGGATGGTGTTGAATCTACTGAGGCATTTTTGGACAGCAATCAGTGTCATGTCCTTGGTACGATGCAACAGTCGGTGAAGACAGATCATTTTAGGGGAAAACAAAACCCTTGGCCTTAGTTACATTTGCTTTCAGGGAGTCTGTGAAACAATTATTTTCGTGTTCGGGGGGAAAAAAAGATGGTAGATTTTTCTAAAATATGTTTTTCTGTCCTGCTGTAATGACCACATATAACAATAACATCATTATATTGATAGCACACTTGGTCAGATGCCCTGGTGTCTGTGATAAGGGTGAACTTTTCATCCCAGCTATTCCATCCATACTAATGCTAAATAATGGATTTCATATTGGCGAGGAAGAAGAGCTGTGCAAATGATGTCCTCCGTAACCTCCAGCAACTCGCTTAATCTCTCTGAGGTTAAGGTCTCCATTTATAAAATGGGAATAATGATCCTTCTATCAGTTGTCAGCTTTAAGCCTATAATTTCTTCTGGGCAGGGAATGGCCTCTTGTTGTACCTAGATATGGTTTATAACACAATTGAGCTCGGGTCTGTTGTAATACAAAGGATAAAAAATTGCTGATTGTTTATGTATCTATAAGTAGGTGTGTGACTAAATAGTGATTCATACAGCAAATGACATTTAGAGAGGGAATGCTGGGTCAGGACAGGTGCGCGTGTGCAAGGCAATGGATTCGTTTCTAAAAACAGAGGGAAAGGTGAAAACGGGCATCTGTGCTCTCTTCCCCAACTTTCTCGTGTGATCTTGGTCAAGTGTGATAATTGCACCTTGCCTCAGTTGACCGTCAGAAGGGAGTAATATTACCTAATTTTCACTAGCTCTTAAAGGGGTTATGAGGCTTAATTAATCAACTCTGCCAATGCTTTTTTGAAGCACTGTAAAGAAAGGTAAGTGAAGCAGTAGGATGTAGGAGAAGTGAACATCGTAGTTTTATCATAAAATCATAGGAAAATTGGGCTAGGAGGGACCCCAGGAGATCAGTCTAATCTGACCCCCTGCGCATGGCAGCATCATCCCTGTCTGAACCACCCCAGACAAATGTCATCTAACCCATGCTTAAGGATGGAGGTTCACAGCCTCTTCTGAGAATCTGTTCCAGTGTTTAATCACTCTCTTCCTTAGAAAGTTCTTCCTAATAACCTGAGTCTTCCCTTGTTACATTTTGATCCCGTTACTTTTTGTCCTGTTTCCCTGTGGACATAGAGAACAATTGATTGCCATCCTGTTTAACAATCTTTTTTGTATTTCAAGTCTGCTATCAAATCCCTCCTCAGTTTTCTTTACTCCTAACTAAAATATTGCAGTTTTTCCAGCCTTCCCTGCTACGTCGTGAGATCTCTCATAATTTTTTATTACTCTCCCCTGGACTCTCTTTAATTTGTCCACAACTGTCCTGAAGTGTGTTGCCCAAAAGTGGACACAGTACTCCAAGTAAAGCTTCGCCAGTATGAATTGGAAGAATCCCTTCCCATGCCTTACATGCACCACTTGTGTTAATACATCCCAATATAGGTCTTGCTTTCATGCCAAAATAAAGATCCTTTTTTTAATTTATTAACTCATGTTTCTTAAATCTGTTAACTTCTCTTTCATATTCTTCCGGGAAAGGCTAGGTTTATGATCTTATACAGTCAAGATTAAATAACCTGTTCTCCTACTGAAGAGTTGAAAGATTGTGAAGACTTCACAGCATTTGCACTGAAATGGTGAACAGCTATTGTATTAATTAAAGATAAAAAGTAATGGTCCTTTAGTCACCATGGAGAGTAAGTTTAATGAAGAGTAGTAAGGGTATAAAACCTATTTGATCTTAAGCTGAAATACTAAGATCACAAATTATTCTGGTGAAAATGCTGTACAGACTGTCAACCAACCAGTGTGAATGGCAGGAAATGGTCTTACACACTTTGGACAAGATATTGGGATAAAATTGGGTGCGTCACTTCTAATACATTGGTTCATTGGTTATTAGGAGAGACTTGAGATCTTCTTTCTCCAGCAGGTACAAAAGTGGATCATTTTACAGAAGGAGGAAGTACAGAAGCTCATAAAGTGTTGCTAATATTTTTTTTAAGTTGACTAACCAGGTGGGATACTGCCATTCTAGAGTACTCGTCTTAGGGGGTCTTAAAAGTGGCCTGACTCTGAGAATTTGATTACTCGGTACCTCTTGAAAATCAGACCCCTTGAAAGACAAGCATTCAACACTGCCAGTCCTTTTTGAAGATCATGGTCTCTTAAATTTACAAGAAAGAAAGAAAAACATTATCCAACAGGGAGAAGATACCACCTGGCTGGATAGTATCCACATTTAAGAAATAATGTTTAAACATACTTACTGAATACTAAAGGAATAAGTGAAAGAAAATCCAAAGAAATCCACAAGTGCAAACTGATTCAAAAGTGCTGCAGGGAAAGGAGACTACAGGACAAGTGCTCCCAGGCACCTGTTTTGGGAAGTGCAGAGCGAGAAGAGAGGCTGTACAAAAATGTTAGCCCCAAATGGAAGGATGAGATATTGCACTCTCTAAAATGTAGTTTAAGAGTATTATTCAGCCATAAAAAACAAAGAAGTCTAATGGTTGACGTTCTACTGGGGAAATTAGGTTAAGTTTGATGGGAACAGAAGCAAAGCATGAGGTTTCCATCCAGTTGTTCCCAAATGAATATAAGAGTGATATATTGGTGACATTTGGATCAGCAACTTTTTGCATCTTATTAGCAATAATGTATGCTAATGTGGGTGTTGGGATTGAAAATTGCTATGGTGACTTTTTTGTCTCAAGTAATCACATCTTCCAGACTGAGGCATGCTCCTATCCTGTTTGGAGGTCAGAGTTTGGAAACATGGTGATACTTTGTTTCCTTGAAGAGAAAAGAAATAGGAGAAGCATATCTGTTCTCATTTGCTCTCAGCTTGTGGAGTTAGTGGGCGCATATACACATGCATTAACATGCTGTAGTTAATGTGCATTAAATCTAGAACCTCTCGGCATTTATACACGTGCTCTGGGAATGTGTGTGGGGGACGGGGTGTGGGGTGTGTGTGCTTTAGGTAGAGAGGCTCTGAGAGCTGCTCTAATTCAAGTGCCCAAACCATCTCATGTATCAGTGTCACTGCACTTCAAAATGGCTCTCGGGGCACTTTATTTGCATATAGTCTTCTTCTGTGTCATATCTAGTAGTTCTGGATTCTGGGGTGCTGCAAATTTGAGGATGGGAATCTGAAGCCAAGTACTGTATAATTATAACCAGAGAGGACCGTCCCCTTCATGGGGGGCATGTAGATAATTTTGGATGTTAATGGCATCAGGCCCCAAATTGCTGTTATTGAGAGCAGTGCATTGATGCAATAAAGTTCAAAATCCCCACTGATTAAATTGGTGCAGCAGGAAGCAAAGTAAGGCTCATGAAGGACTTAATTTTACTACGAGAGTCTGGTTACCTATAGGCCTCAACCTGAAATCCTAATGCAGTCAAAGCGTCCATTTAGGTTTGGACTCTGCCTTTTTTTGCTGGGATTCTTCTAACCTGAAGGCCATGTTAGAAGAATTACAACAAGGCGAAACAGGTTCTTTAGAGCAATATACCTGTGCTCCTATCCCTTCTAAGTTTTTCTGGAGAAGAATTATTCACTTTGGGAAGACCCAGCCAGAAGTAGAGGTGGGACAAAAACAACCACTTGGAATCTGAATAACTGAAAAATTTTCCCGCTTAGTACCGTCATCATCTGTCTTCAAATCGGTGGTAGGCCTGTGCGAAGTGGCTAGTATTCGCTTTGGATTCGGGTTCGACCAATTCAGGGGACAGTGATTCGATTTGATGATTTGAATCACTGTCCCGAATCGATTCAGCCAAATCTCTGAATCTCCGAATCGCCCAGACCCATGCCCCGCCCCCCAGCTCCCAGCACTTGGGGAAAAAAAAGGCCCGGCTCACTGGGTGTTGCCAGGCAGGGGGTAAATCCCAGCTTCCCCCAACTGCCCTGCACCATGTGGGGGGCTCTTCATGAGCCCCCAAATGTCCTGAGGCCACTTCAGGAGTGGAGAGTCCTGGGGCTTTTCTCTGGTTTTTTTTGTTTGTTTGTTTTTCTTAAAGGGCCAGGAGCTGGGGTGGACAGGGCACCTGTGGGGGAGCAGGGGGGGCTGGGGGCTGGCAGGGGTCCCCCCCATGGTCCCCTCCCTCAGCCCCCGCTCTCCCACCCCCTGCTTACCAGCTCCAAGTCCGGCTCCAGCTCCCTGCTGCAATGGGCGAGGATTGTCCAAATCATCAAAGCTCTCCGAATCTTTTAATCAATTTGGACTTTTTAATTGGTCCTCTGATTCAATTTGGATTTGGAGATTTGGCCGTCGAATCGGGCTGAATCTCCTCCGAATCCCATCACCACCCGAAGCTTCGCACAGCCCTAATCTGTGGCTTCTTTCACTGGACAGCCAACACAGGCAGAAAGCGTCTGCAAACCTTTTCTGGTTCGACACTTTGGGATGACAGAGAGTAAGGAAGAGAAGGGGGCATTTTGCAGAGATGCAATCCTCATTCACTGTCTCTGTCAAAAATACATGTGGTTTCAACAGCTGTTAATGCATCTGGGCATCCGTTGCACCATTTTCCTTGTTGTGGTCTGTGTGGGAGGCTGCACTAATGGACTGGCTTGACATGCCTATTATTTTTTCCCCCCAGAGAAATATCAGTTGAGGATTCCCTGAGTCTCTTCATTTGGTTTGAATAATTTAGTGACGAGAACTTTTTGTCAGTCGCAGGTCCTGTTCTGCATTCCTCTGCTCTTTCAATCTACTTCCCTCAAGACTATTCCCTTGTAAATGCAGGTGCACGCAATACTTCAGCAAGCCCGTTGCACTGGTTGAAAAAGTGTGCGTACTGTTTTGTGCCTCTTTGTCTTGCTATAGAGTACTTGTAGCCTGTCTGCCAATCCCATCTTGCATTAAAATCCCTTTAGTCGCCAATTTTGTAATTAATTTAGAAACAGGAACTGGGTCAACGGAATTATTTCATGTCACCTTGTAGTTAGTAGGAATTAAGACTTCTAATTGCTAAAGATTATTGTGTATGCAGGCATTTTCCATTTCACACAGAAGAATAATTAGCACTATTGTTAAATTAAGTAGGTTTATCTTTGGTCAAGCTTGCTTCCTAGACTCGTTTGAGAGGCCCAATAATAGAAACATGTTTTTTTAATCAACACTGTTGTTTTGTTAATGGCTTCCCCAAGTTGCTACATATGTGTTTTCACAATTAATGACAGTTAAGCCCCTTTGATTTTTGTGAATACCCTAATATAGAAATGGGAAACAATGGCCAGTAAAAAAAACTCCACCAACAAGAAACACATCTGTGGTCTCAGCTTTTTGTATGAATTTAAACATGTATTCAATTTTCCCTAAGATGAATTCATTTTTCCAAGGAAATGAATTCACTATGGACCAGATTCAAAGTCTGTAAACGCAGTAGAAGGAGTCCCACTGATTTTTGTCGGGGCTTAGGAGTAAGTCTTGCATACTATACCTGTTGATGCATAAATAGAAATGAATTGGGGGGAGCTGGCTTAATAATTACTATTTATGATTTACTTATATTCTTACCAAAGTTCACTACAAGTTTAGCAGCATCTCATACACATATTTTCATACAATGCCAGACACTTTTTGTGGGAAATGTGTCATCTCCAGAAATGAAGGCACATGCTGATTCCTCAGAAGTGAAACATTTCACAGAAATGTGTCAATTCTGCTAAAATTTAAATTAGAAAGACAAATTGAAAAAGAAAAACCTGTTTCTACAAGGTCACAATGGGTTTTGTTTCAACTTTTTTTTGGAATAGGATATTTCAGGGTTCCATTTTGAAATGACTTTTCATTTCAATTCAGTGTATTTGACATTATGCTATATACAGATATCATCAAATATAAAAGGTCAATTTAAGAGCAAAACATTTTGATTGTCCAAAAGCAATTTTTTAATCATTCATTTAATGGGATTTTTTTTTTTTGGTTGGGGGGGGGTGGGGGTTGTTTGCTTGCTTTGGAACAGAAAAAAATGAAATAATATATTTCCTGCAAACCAAAATATCCCATTCCTCCCCATGACCATTACTGTTGCCATTGCTATGGCTGGAATTTTCAAAACGGTTCCCCGAATTTAGCTCCCAGTCTCCTCAATGGGAGTTATACTACTGAATTCAACTAGAGCAGAATTAAACCAATGTACTTTGAGACGCTTTGGAAAAATCCTGCCCTATGTATGATATATTGTTTTAACATTAATATATTTACCAGAACATTGATTACCTGTTTAATTTTATTGAAACAATGGCATGAACAGCCTCCAGTGGCTAACTTACAACATGCACACATTATCCCAGGGGATGAGATGCCTTCTGTGTGCTAGGGAAGTTGTGAGCTCCATTCAGATGGTGCCCTATTCAGTTTAGTGCTCTGCTTGCTACTGCTTTCCCTCTTGGGGGGAAAAAATCTAAATTTTTTGCCTTGTAATTAAGTTCATCAGACATTTGAACAGCTCTTTTTGTTTGTTTGTTTGAGAAGCGGCATTTCACGAATTAATCAAAACCAGTTTATCTTCTCACCACAAGGTTTATTTTCTTGCCCGAAATTCCAGCCACTTTAGCAAACTCTTACTGCAGATGTTCTGCTGATGTCAGTACTTATCTTGTCATGTTGCTGCGTGCATGAAGGATTCCCTAATAGACCTCATCTGGTGTCGTCCTTGACCCTTTCTCCCGTTTTCTATCTATCTTAGGGGTTTCGGTACGGATTCAGGCTCAGCAGGTTTGTGACACAACCAGATGATTTTGTTCTTCTGCTGTGATGCCCCTATATCTTGCTTAATAAGGTTTTGTGTCTTTTGGGAGGCCAGAGGCAGTTCTGTAGCCTTTTAAATTCCTAGAAAATCAAGTGAACATGCATAAACTGCCTTACCACTGTAGGAAAACTGTCATTAAGCAAATCCAAACAGTCTTTTTGGCTTCAGTTGGGGACCTAAACAGACCCCAACAAACGCTATATTAGTACTTGGGATTTTTTGGCCAAAAGAAGCAGATGTTAGGGGTTTCCTCAATGGTTCACTGATGGGGATGAAACAAAGCTTCCTAACATGTTTTTTTTTTTCCCCATGGAATTGAAATACTTCAGAAGCAACAGTTGTGCTATCCCAGTCCAAACTATCGTGGATCTCCAAAGGGTTAAGAAATAGAGTGTGAAACATGAACATAAAGAAACGCCATCACTTGAAATGCAAATTTCTTCACCCTGCGGTCATCCCTGCTAGGCAATTTGTATTCCTGCAATATGGTGTGCATTAGAGGCTGCGGCCGTTTAGTGCAAAATGCGATCATAATATAAGAAATCCAAAATATTCTTTTCCAGGCTCTTATCTAGACAAGCTGTGAAATCTGCTTTTAAGTAAAGGTCTTGCATGCAAGTCAAGTTATCTTGGTGCTGCCCAGAAAACTAAGAACTGGGTGGGTGGGTTGGTTGGTTGGTGTACTTTTGTTTTGTTTGTCATGCTTACATGGATTTTGTTGCAACCCAGAGATGCTGTGGATGGTCACCTGGAAAGGGTCCTTTGGTTCACAGTTACTGGCTCCTATAGTGGTATACCACTTTACACAAATAGTCTAAGGGCACTGTACCAGCGGCTTTTGTCAAAGTCAAGGACAGGGAGTCAAATGGAGAGCACATGTTGGGATTAACCAGTCGGCATGAAGTTCCAGGATGAAGCCCCAAACCACAAAATGGAGCTATCTTAATAAAATGTTATGCGCTACAATTTTGGGCTTTGTAACAAAAAACAATGGAAAATCAGATGTCAGCTGTAAGGTAATTAAGGAAACAGTCCATATAACAGTATACAGGATAATATTAGGAATGCTGGAGGCACTTCTTTGTATCCCTGATGGAGGAGATGGTGGTAATAGAGGAGGTGGAGCTCTCATTTAAGAGATTAGATAGGGGCTCAGGTGACTGGGACTGGATTCCTAAACCCTTTCACAGATTGCTGGGGGAAAATCACTTAGCCTGTAGTGCCTCAGTGTCCCACCAGTAGCTACTCTTTCCTTCCTCTTTTTCCTGTCCGTTATAAACTAGAATGTATTTGCGGAAGGCACCATGGACAAGCTCAGGGTACACAATGATGGGAGTCCCAAGCTTGATGTGGGCCTCTACAAATTGTGTAAATGCTTAATAACAACAAAGACATTGTGCAGAAATATAACCTTAGGCCATTGTATGTAGACCAGGTCCTGGTCTTGACATGTAAAAAAATAAGTTGACCTTAAGTAGAAGCTCTCCTAGAGCACAGACCCAAAACACCCTCCTGTGAAGCTAAGGAGGGTGAGGCTTCACTGCGTGTGCCTAACCTGGTGGTAATTGCCCACGTACGTGCTGTTACTTTATGGTAAATGGAAGCTGACCTGCTGTAGGTGACCCTCAGTGAAAGCAAACTTGACCGCACTACATCTTGGATGTATTAGACTCTGCTTGCCTAAGAGAGAAGTTAGCCAGGACACTGGATTACTCTTTGATTCATTTTGAAAAATGCCATAGGATTTTTAATCTCCCTTTGTGGTACATGTTGGCTCCTAGGTTTAATAAGCACTAGAATTGCAAGCATTTGGCCTGTTTTGTCAGTGCTACAGCTTCATCACGGAAATGATATCAGTGTTTGATGCTAACTTCTGCTCCTGCACCTGCACTGAGTCCAGGCATGAGAACCATTTGTGTGCCCAAAGATCGAATTAGGCTCCTGCATGAAGTACCACTCAGTGGGTGTGTCTACACATGCTCTTTAATGTGCATTAGCCTATTTTAATGTGCATTAAAGCGTCACTGAAAAAATATTGCTCATTAAGGCTGTATGTAGATGAAATGCGGGATGTGTGTGCACAACACTTTAAAGTGGGCTCAGTGCTTTTGATGGTGTTGGCATTTGCACGCCTCAGTGGCACACTGTGCATTAATTCCAGCCGCTGTAGGAAATGTGCCCACATAATGCACCTTAGATGACTTCAGGTGCACAAACTAAAACTCTTCAGAAGAGTTTTAGTTTTCTGTCCCTGTAGCCACGGAGCAAAGCACCAGGCTCCACGCAGCTCTGCGGCTCTGCAGGAACCGTGCACCGATTAAGTGGGAAGTATTGCTGCAACCATCGTCGCCAGTGGAGCTACGCTAAGTACAAACATAACGTCATGTTTTGACATTTGTGGGACAACCAGGATCAACAGACCTGGGCATGAGAAGCTCTGGCTTGTCATGTTGCAGGAACTGCTGAAGCAAATAGGAAGAGGTAAAGGTCATTGCGCAGATGGGAGTGCCGCAGAGTAAAAGTATGCAGAAGAGTACGCTACTAACCAGAACTGCACTGTAAATATGGAAAATGACAGGAGAGACTTTCTTCTTGGGAATGGACAAGTCTGCTGCCTTGATCACTCCAGTTGGAAGGGTTTGTCTGTCATACCCATGTCAGGTTTACAGTTTGCCTCACAATTAGCGGATAGGTGCTTTTCTCCCCCTACTCAGCATGTTGTTTATCCTTCCTAGACAAGGGTTATTACATGCTGTCTCTTTTTCAGGCAAAAGCCAATAAATTTTCTAATCTGTGCTGTAAAACTGGGCCAAACGGATAGTGCAAAGGAGTCATTCATCATGATTCCTACTTAGTGTCGTGCAGGAAATGAGTAGCTAGGAAGAATGCACCCAGGCTGCGAGATGGCATTTCATCCTTTTAAACCGGCCTCAAAGAACCTGGTTTCGAGCAGTACGGTTTATTTTGCTCTCCTGCCATTTTAGCGACATTTGCAGCCTCTGTTGCCTCATCCCTGCTGTTTTGTTTTAAATAAACTGCTTCATTCTGTGAGATTTTTTTTTCCTGGTGATTTGGCAAGAAAACTATATCACTTCAGCAAACGCCAGCACCTTTTATTTATGTATTTGCATGTCATTAATATGCACATACTTAACCTACTCTTGGTTACTCTTGCTACAATTTCAGAGCAGGTGAGAAATTAGGGAGTGTAACTAATATTCATTTTGTAGGCAACAGATAAAGCCACACTGGGCTCAAGAGAAGAGCAAGCACTTCACCAAGCGTCACAAAGCCATCCATTTAGCCAGGATTGCAGACCCGATTTTGGTTTTAAAAAAGTTTTAGAAGTTTGGCTGCGCATTCATCTGGGTTGTATCTGGGCATGGTTCAGATCCCACAAGATTTTTCTTGATAAACAATTTTAGAGAACTTCTCCAGGAGTTTTATAGCAGTTCATAACATTCTGCTAGCTCTCTCTACTGAAAGTCTTTTTTCTTCCAACGCAAGTCTATATATCACTATAGCTTCTTGTGGAGATGACCAAGTGCTAAGTTGTTAACTAACTACATTGCAGTTAGCAGTCTTGTGCACGTTCCTGGTGGGTACACAATGTATCACCTCAGTCTGGACCTGCCGTTCCCATCACGTTCCCAGTTTAAGAAAGCATTTAAGCGTGCACAGAAATCCCATCGACTTCATGGAACTTAAGCAATTGCTCGCGGTTAAGTTCTTGCTTAAAACACTTGGTTGAAAGAAATCTATTGAAGGAATGGATTTAAATACACGCTTAACGTTCAGCATGTGCACAAGTGCTTTCTGAGTTGAGGCCCAACCCAGATCTCTAAATCTTCACCAGTGCACCTTTAGCAAATGTATTCTGAGGCTCCCAAGAGCATCTCTTTGGCTACTCCCGCACTCATGATTGCATTGATAAATGTAGACTTGCCCTCAAAGTCCCACAGGGCAGACATCCTGGTTCCTTAAGGACCATGGAAACAAATGGATGATTTTGAAGGCTTGATTTCAGGCCTCATCCAAAGCCCCTTGAGGTCACTGAGAGCCTTGACTCAGTGATTCCAGTTAGTCTTGGTTTCATTATCCCCAGCCTCCAAATGTCAGCGGTGAATCAATAAGCAAAACTCACTCTCCAGTGTTAGTACTGTTCTTGATGTTAGGAAAATAGTCTGAAACACAAACTGTGGCAATGAAAGGAACGGCAAGGGCTAGAGATAAAGACCACCAGTGGGTGTAAATTATTATGTCTGCTGACTTTAATGGTGCTAGATGGCTGATCAAAAGCCTACTAAGTCAATAGAAAGGCATCCATTCACTTCTTTGTATTAGACTCTAGCTAATTATTAGACCCTCGCTACGAATCCTGCCATTTTGGCAAGCACCCCTAATAATTTCTAATAAAGATGGGTCGTATAATGCACATACCAGTGGTTTTCAACCTGGGGGTCCACAGACTATGCCTAAGGGATCCGCGAAAGGTGGCTATGATCAATCAAAAGTATATGAATAATACCCACACTTATCATTCAAAAGGGTCTGTGCCTCCATTCAAAATTGTCCAAGGGGTCCTCCCCTCCATTCAAAATGTGTTAGGGGCCCGCAAATGAAAAAGGTTGAAAACTACTGGCGCACAGAGTAAAGAATTTCAAACGCAACCCAAGTTTTGGTGATGCAGTTTTGAGGTGCTCATCTTAGAAGCATTAAAGGGGTCTGATTGAGCAACTAGCCTCTAAAAGCCAAATCTCTTTCTGGTGTACCAAGGTGGGCGCTGAAACTCAGTCATCTCATGTCTGAAAATCTCAGTCTTCTCCCCCTCACTCCCATGCCTTTTAATTTTCTCTTCCACAGGTGGTTGTACAGAGCAGTCAAAGAGAAAAGAATCCCTTCCCTATTTCTTAACTGGTTTTGGAGAACAAAATTGGATGTAAATCTATTGAGTCTTAGACTGGACTGTTATGGCAGCTTTTCTCACTGAGGCGATAATAGCTCTGAGATCATGGTAAGAAAGGGGATCAGTTGGCTTCAAAGTCATGAACTGACAGCTTCTCAGGGGTTATTGCTGGGTAGGTTACTCACAGTTGGTTTTGAATGAGCAAATGTGGAAGCTCTGAGAGTAGGATCTAGGAGACAAAAACAAAAAAAAAGGAAAAAAACACCCATCTTGTTCAGAATGGTTTAAAAATGAGCAAGTCGGAGAGTTCACATTCGTGAAGGTCAGAGCTACAGCCTCAAATGCCTGACAGCAGTAGTTTTCCATCTCTGCGGATTAGCATATTTTAGATTCAAACTGATAGTTAAATAATGCTGCATTCAACATGCCGAGGGTATTTGCAGTATTTTAATAGTAAGCTCAATAACTCAGACGTTTATTTCATAAAGAAAGTTTATGCCAGTCTGGTCTAACAGCCAAGCAAGTTGATTAAAGCTTGGCAGACCCTATTGACATTTCTAATAAAGAAATCACTACCACAGCATTTTTCCTGCTTAAAGCAACAGGAGTGGGAATGGTGAAGAAATAAAACCTTTAGAAAGAGAGGGAGAAAGAAACTGTTGACAGCAGCTTTTAATTTCCTACGTTTAATCACTCGCACTCAGCATTTGCCCCCACTGTAACATTTAAAACAATAATGCCGGTAATATTTTCATTGCCCATCAGTTACTCGCGTGCCCGGAAATGAGGAAAGCATAACGGGCAATTTTTGAAAACTGTTATTAGGAGAGGAGGACAATTAAGTCCTGTAAAGAAAAGAATAACAACTCTCCTAAGGCAGCATTCTTCTCTTGAGCCTCATTGCTTTTTGACTTGTATTGTCTGCTGTCTTCTTATATGGAGGTTTCCCAGTGAAAAATGCATGTTTTTGGAGTTCCCCCTATAACGCTCTGTGTGTGTATGTAAAAGCAAATGCGAATCATGATTCCTTTAACTTAAGATAAGGGTCAGCAGACTGGATGGCAATTGCTGGAGCTTGCAATCTGGCCATGGTTGTGGGCTGGAGGTTTCTGCACCCTGGAGCAGCCAACTGCCTGCAGGAGCTCCCAGTGTAGAGTCATCCAGGGAAGCACAGATCTAGTGGAGCAGTGGAGAGCAGTGCTGCAGAGACGATGGGCAGCACAACTCAGTGCCAATTTAGCAATCCAGATTAGACCTCTGATTTAAGCCAGCAGGTTGCTGACCTCTGGTTTAAGATGTGGAGTCTTAAAGTCCATGGTAAAGCTCTAACGTTGGCCAAAATGACAGCTCTTGCACAGAAATGGAGGGTAAGCATTAACATTCGAGTCAAGTTTTATCATCTGGAGGAGGGAGTGTCTAGGGAAATTGGAGGTGGAGAAGACTTTAATTCGTTTTGTTCAGCACCTACAAGAATCCACCCAACGTAGGATTGCTCTTTTTGGATAATATTAATTTTCCCTCTTCTGTAGGACTTTTTCACCCAAGCTTTTGCAAGTGTTTTACTAGCGTGGATAAGTTAAGTCTTGAGGTAGCACTTCCCAGGGAAGGTAAATTTAATTCCTCGTTACTTGGGGTTTTTTGTTTTGTGTGTGCTTGGGACCTAGCACAACCTGCCGCCTGTGCAGGTGTCTGAAGCCTGGTCCTATATGAATAACAATGTCAGCGCATGTCCATTGCTTATCCTGCACCACACATGTCTTTCAGGTGTTCCCGAGTGAGTGCTTGCTAACCAGAAGACTTTCCTGGGCAACAGGCATACAACGCTTTGCACTCCTAGATGCAACGGAATAGACTTATTTTATATAATCATCACTTATTTCTTCATTTGCCCTGAGACTGGTTATAAATCCAGCAGGAGACTGTGGGTGGATGAAGTTTGTAAATTTATATGCTTCCTCTGCCATGGTTATCTTCCCACTGCTCTGAAGCTCTGGGAAGATGTTGGCCCTGAGAGAGTTGGAGGGAGCAGAAACGCATAACCATTCCAAAACCCAGGTCTCCCTCATGGTGCTGCTTATTATTTTCCAAACGCAGCCTTGGATGTCTCTTTTGATTCTGAATATTTATGATCAAAGAGTCCTGCAGTTGTAGCTAGATAACTTCATAATAGAGCTGACCTGTCCAAATACACTAGCTATTCAGTGCACAAAGATGAACGTGCAGTACTCAGAGACAAAAAGTAACCTTGAAAATCTCATCATTAAAATATATACCTTTTGGCAAATATCTATTTTAAGGTTAAAGAACTGGCAGATTTGAAGCCCCGTTTTCATCCACGGGGGCTTTGCTTTTCAGTGTTCTTTTCCTGACTCTTAATTTCCTTTGCGTGGACCTCCGCACGTAGGTTATATGCCAGCTTCCACCAAAGACTGATTTTTGTGTGCGGTTTTTGCATGTGGAGGGAAACGAACTCTGTCTACTCCCATCTGCCACCCACACAATAACACCTTTCAGCCCGTATCACAACTTAGAAACTGAGTTGCAGATAAGGCATGCAAAAAATCCAACTTAAAAATATATATGTGTCAGACCAAATTAATATGCATGCGCAACAAGCAATAGCAGAGTGCTCCATGGCCAGCACACTAGTGGGTGAAACCCCTTCTGTGGCTTGCATTTCAGGGGGCTGGGACACTGAAAGCTGAAGTCTGGAGTTTGAAGGCTGTTGATGCGTTATGGGAGCATAGTTTATAATATTAATTCTCAGAGTGCTTGAATACAGTACGTTGGTTTGTTAGTACATCCAACATATTTTTTTTTGAAGCAATAATTAAAGCTATTTGTTGAAGAAAGACTAAATTGTTGGTAAAAGAACCTGGCACTGCAGGACTGAAATCATTGCAGATGGATCACTAGCAAAACTGCTGATTTGGTATAATGTTGTTGTTTTTTTTTTTAATTGTATGGTGCTTTCCTGCCAAATATCTTAAGAGTTCCTTGCAAACATTGAGCAAGAAAGCCTCTCTCTGTTTCAGTTTAGCCATCTATATAATGAGTCTAATAATTTTTTCCTACCTACCAAGGGCATTGGGAAGCTAAGCAACTTGGCCGCAGTCACCTAGCATGGCATTGGCAGGGCCAGGATGTGAATGCTGCAGTCCGGGCTCCCTCCTGTTCCAGCCACAAGATCATACATGGGATCTTTGTGTCCTAACACCATAATGCCTGAATGCATCACAATGTTTAATGTATGTCTTCTCATAGCACCGCTGGGAGAAGTGCTGTTATCTCTATTTGATAGCTGGGGAACAGAGGCCCAAAGGACTCCCATGATTAGTCATATAGGATATCTGTAATGGAGTAGGGATTTGAACCAATGCAACCCACCAGAGTCATTAAGCCTGAAGCACTGGACCTGCTCCATTCCCCCTCAAAGAGTTAAAACATTTATCAGGTCTGGTGCTGCCTCTGTTAGAGTCTCATGTAAACTATGACTGTGATCGCCCCGGGTATCTCATTTCAACACATGCAGCCTATGTAGCTACTCTAGGTAGATAGATTTAATATTGATATAGTGCTCTGCTCATATATGCCTGTGCTGAGCTTTTACTACCTCTTCAACTGAGCACTGCTTTAGTCAGAGATTTAAGAGAAACAGCCTTTTAATATCAAATGATGAGTGCTTTGCATTCAGAATAGGAATCTTTGGCTCACACCGAATATGTCCCAAAGCCCCAGAGGAGAAGGCGCTGTCAGTGAATGTTGAGCATGGTACGTTTTGTGCTGCTTTAGCAATGAAGACAAGGTACAGGTCCTTGTTTGCTCAGTAATTTCTGAATAGAGCACAGTAGACTTTTGCCGTGGGGGCCTGGATCCTTTGCTTTCCGGTGTTTATGGGTTCGCTTGTTTTTTCCCATTTCTCCGACTTTTGGTCCTTGGGGATATTAGTGAGTGACGGTGTGGTTGTGAGAACAAACAGAGAACAAACTTTACTGGGACGTGCAAAAGGGAATGACGGGGCATGGAAGGCGGTGGCAACATTGCTGTGGTGTAAAGGATGGACGGGGGCTATATCAGCTAAAAGTAGCATTCCCGTAGCATAACAGTGATTCTCCCCTCTTCCCTCTGCCAATAGTTAGCCCTGAAAAGCATTGGCAGTGCTCAAATAAAGCCTGATCCAACGTCTACTGGAGTCTTTGCATTGATTTCAGTAGGCTTTGGGTCAAGCTAATAGTGTGCTTCAAATGGAAAACGAAGCCAGGCTCAGCATAGCAGACGTTAAGGACCATTCAGGTAGGAGTGAATTTGCCATGAAAAAGATAATGTTTTTTTACTTTAAACTACTTTATTCTTATTAGGATTTGAGAAGACATAAAAAATTCTCTGGTCCATGTAAAACTTTAACGGCAGCCAGCTTATATACATGGACACATGTCTTGTAGTCATTCTGAATACTTTTGCAGGACTTCATATTCCTTTTCTGCTGTGCGACACGTTCACTTCACTTTGCTGAATTTCACAAAGTCGTCACCGGTTTACGCATTTCACAGTTGTTTGTTATTTTTGCGGGCACATTTGTGAATTTATACTATTTGGCTTCACACAAACACGTTCATTTTTATCTAACGAGCAGAAGACTCTGGGTGGAGACGGCATGGTTGGATTGCTATAGGAACCTTTCTTTCGCCCCGCGAATGGAATGCTTGGAGAATGGTGTTTTTCGGGCAGGCAGTGAATCTCTAGTGAAACAAGATGACCTTTAAGCAAGTACTGACCATCAGTTAGAACGATCAGGTCTATTTCCTTATTTTTGCAGGATTTTGCCTTACAATTCTTATAGCACATTTTTTTCAGTCTATTTGAAAGTCCCAAACAATGCATTTCCATAAATTCACCCAATGAGTGATCTAGATTTCAGTGGAAGGAAGTTTCTCTCTGTACTCTTTGTTTCCTCAACATCTTTTTAGTAATACCACTTGCAGAAATAAATGCAGAATTCCAGCTACGTGCCACAGAGCCATCCGTAGAATGGGTTTTAATGTCCTTATTTGCTACCAAAAGCCTTGAGTACACTGTAGGCATCTCTGGAAAGTGAATAAATGACGACAGTTGTTGGATAGCTAGCACAACCGCTTCCTAATTTAAATATGCTTCAGTGCTAATATGCATAGGGGGTAGGTGACTAACTTAGGCTTTTTTGTGTAAATTACTATAAGGTGCCTATTAGGGGTGTGCGAAACAGGCACAATTCCATTCGGATTCGGCCTGAATCAGGGATAGTAATTTGATTCATTGATTTGTATCACTGTCCCTGATTCGATTTGGCTGAATCCGAATCTGAAGATTCGATGCTGGTTTGGAGAATCAGCGATTTGGACATAGACACAGCTTTAAATGTTTTTTTCTACGTACCTCGAGGTACCAGTGCTGCTTGTGAATGCTGCAATGCTGGGGCAGATGAAGCGTCCCACAGGAGTGCGGGAGGGCCCTCCATGTGCTCAGTGGCAAACCCAGAAGTGGACTGGAAGTATTTCCGGTCCACTTCCAGGTCCGCCAGGGAGCGCACTCAGGGGCCCCCTGCATCCATCTGGCTCGGCAGTCGGCCACAGGGGAACCCTGGGTGCCTCCTCCCCCACACAGGCCCAGGAGGTACCAGTTGCCAAGCCAGAGGGGCATGGGTGGGGGGGGGGGCAGCAGATCCAGATGTGCTTCTGGTCCACTTCCGGGTTTGCTGCCAAACGTGCTGGGGGACCCCCCTCCCCATGCTTCTGTGGGACCCTCCATGCACCCCAGCATCACACCCCATCATCGCAGCATTCATGAGCTGCCTGCTACCTAGAGGTATGTAGAAAAAACATTTAAAGCTGTGTCTAGGTCCGAATCTCCCCGAATCGAATTGGAACCCTCCAAATCGATTTAGAGAGATTAAAGGGTCCTCTGATTGAGTTTGGATTTGGAGATTCAACCACCAAATCGGGCCAGATTGAATCAGGGACCGAAGCTTCGCACAGCCCTAGTGCCTATCTACAACTTTAGATGCCTACACACCTTTGTTAATATGGTGAAAGATCTCTTGTAAGCTTTCCCTCTAGCTTTCTCTCCTGATCCTAATGGAAAAGAATTTAAATTTGAAACTATCTATATCTGTTTCATACTACCATTGTATCAAAGTAATGTGTAGTAAAACTTGAAGTTGAGTTTCAGTTTCCTAACTTTCAGAACAGCGTTGTAACCTTTGAATCAGCTTCCCTATTTATGTGATCGCCTTTCTTCCACCTGTATCTTGTAATGTCAAGGTTAAACCAATGTTAACTCTTTTAATTTATTAGTATTAACTGATCAAGATCATAAAGCAGTTCTGTGGCTCAGCAAAAAATAGAACCTCCTGATTCATGGGCTCCTAGCTGTATACTCCCTCTCTGAAAGTGTGATTCTGCTTTGAGAAGTGACCTTCTAAAGCTAACTTTTCAATATTGTTTCCATATTTGTATTAGCTTTCCCCCATATTTATCAACAATTTACAACCCGGTTTTACTCTGTTTTTAAGTATGAAAATTTGTCATTTAAATGTAAGGGCTATATTACTACTTGAGATATGCCACGAAGTTTAACAGAGGTGCACAGGCAATGAATTTGACCAACTGTCATTTGCAAACTGTAAGCAATCAAAAATGTAGCATCTGCTTTTGCAGAAGACCATACAAACGGTTTTCAGAAATAACATAGCTACAACATAAGAGGCAATACTTTTGTATTACATTTAGTACAGTGACTGGACTCATTTTTCTGCAGGGTGATTACTAATGTCAGCAGATCTGTTGGCCTGATATGCAGTCTATTGACGTCATTGTCTAATGTGTTGTCCGATGTCGCATATTCTTCTGTGACCCTCCCTATGCTACCATGGCAGGAAAAAAAGGAGGCTTAGTTCTCCGTTCTATACAATTGCTGCAATAGGTATATTTGCAACCGCTTTTATTTTTCCAACTAAGAAATCTTTTAAGAATATATGTTACACATGTGGGAAACAGCTATTTTTGGAAAGCCAGCTCCTCCCACAAAAAAATATCAAGCAATGTGATGCCTCCTGGGTACACTGGCCAGTGATAGCTTTCTCTGATGATGTGATGTTTGTAACTGGTAGTCCTTCAGACAGTGGAGGCAGATTTGCTCGGCAGTCTGTCTGTACTGGCCCTCACCACTTAGAAGAAGGGTCTTCAATGCTTTCTTCTCTCTAGGTGCACCCACATGAGATGCTAACTGCACAGTAGCCTAATACCACTATGCAGGAGCATGCCAGGCAAAACCCGTGTTAATATGCTACTGTGCAGTTAGCATCTGAAAAACCCTATGTGCCGGCGCTACTGCGCAGTAGTGCAGGATGCTGAGAATTGATTGACTGCTTGGTTATCCAAGTACTAAACTTAATACGCAGTAACTACAGCTCATTAATGAATGCATAGGTGCCTCCTCTGTCTTCTGTTCCTGCAGTTTCTGTTGAATTCAGTTGAATTGATCTCTTTAATGAAGTTGATAGTTTTCCTAAGAGGCTGTCTACATGAACAGGTTATCAGGAGGCGAGCTAAGTGCTACTTTATCTTAGATGCTTATCCATGGTAAGTTACCCCAGTTCCATTCAGAGGAAGAACTACCTTGCATTTAATGGGGGGTAAGAACATGTACACAGACAGTCACTGCAGAGTACCTAATAAACTGTGAGATCACACAATGACTTGCCCAAACCTAGCTCGTTCATATTGCCAGGCCCTAGTTTTCCTGCAAACTGTGGTAAAGACTTCTCATAGACTAGAATGCCATTTCAGTGTAGGATAGGACTATTAAAATTTGTGGTAGAGTTAAGGATAACGAACCTTTGTGCAGCTTAGCACCTGTCTTCCAATAAGAGTTCTCCAGCCTTTTACAAACAGCAAAAAATTACGGTATGCAATATGTTTCGGTCTGCATCGCATACTTATCTAGCCCAATCACTATGAGGCCTCAAATTCTTTGCTATATTATCAACATGATACCCCTTGCTATGAAGAAGGCAAGTGCTATTATCCCGGTTTTACCCAGGGGAACTGAGGCACAGACAGATGAAATGATTTGCTAAATTCATGCAGGCAGTCTATGGTGGACCAAAGACCTGAACCCATGTATCACACATCCTGAGCTAATGTTCTTACCTATGGGCTATTCTTTACCTCTTTTGAGTGGAAGATAGCAAGCATTAGGTCTTTTTGCAAATGGGACAAATGGGACACAACAAGATTAAGGGCCACAGTCTCTGGTAGGTTTTATTGACTGCAATATATATTTTCTGACCCTTAAGGTTATTCATAGCTTTGTATTCTCTCCAAAGTAGCCTTGGGCTTAAGTGCATTGTTCAACAGAGCTGGTTTGAAGCCCATGATTTAAGTTACCGTACCTTAGCCCAGGTTGGGGCCACAGTCAGACCCACAATAGACTCCTGCCTCCCATACTCTGCTTCCCCTCTGCAGCTTAGGTCTCCCTACCCACCCCTTTCCCTCCCCCTTATTGTCAGGTGCAGCTGGGGTCTGTCCTAGACATGGAGTACATGGAAACTCCTCCCTCTGCCCATCCAATCAGCAGTGCTAACACTGCTGCATGACCAGGCAAGGGCTGCACTTCTATGTACTGTACTCTGGGATGGAGCAGCCCGAGCAGCATCTGACACTAAGGGAGGTTGGGAGTAAGAGGCAAAAACTGGGGAGTTGTGGGGAGAAAGGGGCAGAGACTGGGGAAAGCAGAAAGGAGGGGCAGAGGCTGTGAATGGAGATCAGAATGGGGTCAGAAAATCTGCAGGGGGAAGAAGTGGAAGGCAGAGGTCAAGGGGCCCACCTGCCGCGCCCCCCAGCCACTGTTTTCCCTTCTGTAGCAATGGGAGGGGGAGGGGTTTCCAGATAACCCTGTGATATTTATATTCTATGACAGAAAATTGTAACAGATTTATACATTTTCCACACATAAAATCTAATTTTTGGAGGAGTCATCTTATATTTGGGGTCATCTTGTATTCGAGTAAAGACGGTAAATTTTTGTTTAAGTGCTTCGACAAACAGGGATTACTTATGGGCTTAAAATTACGGACTTGCCTAAAGTCTTTCCTGCATTTGGGCTGTGCTACATGGTAACTAAGAGCAGAATTGAGCCTTAAATAACTTGTTCAAGGTGACACAGCAAGTCCGCAGCAGAGACCTAGATTTGCTGACTTGCGTTCCCTTCCCTACTTAGCCTCTACTTCCTTTTCCTTATGGATGCTACAACAAATCTTGGCACCATTTCAACACAAAGTACTCACAATCCCCTTTGACTGGCAGTTGTACACTGAACAGCTGACCTCTTTCCAGAACATTTGAGCTATCCAACTTTTCCTACAACAACAAAACCTGCTGTCGACCTATCAGTTCTTGTCAACCCTTGTTTTGTCTTGCCCAATGAAGAAGACTCTTCCTTCAGCAAATGCCCAAGGTTAGGGTAATCTAAGTGCCCTGGTGTGTGAGTCTTTACAGGACTTATATCATGCTAAAAATGGCATGG
The DNA here is from genome assembly GCF_000455745.1 of Alligator sinensis. Taxonomy (NCBI): domain Eukaryota; kingdom Metazoa; phylum Chordata; order Crocodylia; family Alligatoridae; genus Alligator; species Alligator sinensis. Next base: position 3,576,738 of record NW_005841873.1, read on the forward strand.
CAGATCTAAAGTTCATCTCAGAGGTGAACTAACTTTAGCTCAGCAGTAAGTTAACTTAATCTAGCAAGGGTAACCTGGCCTAGTGAATGCTTGCACATGTTCACAGCATATCCCGGAGCTGGAAAACCCTGCCATTTGCCATAGTCCCAGGGCTGTGCTCTTTTAAACTTGCCATCCAAGTTCTGACATGGCTATTTTTCCCCCTCAAGTGCCTTCTCACCAGATTAGGCAGCACCCGCCCCTGCAGATGCACCAGCCCCTCTCCCCCACCATGGACCTGCCAGCCCATCCCCCCTGGACTCCCAACTTATCTCTGGCTGCCCATGTCTCCTCCTGGCAGACAGCAAATGCTTGCACACACAGTACCTCAACCCAGGCTTAGGCGGCTTACACTAAGCCGCCTAAATTTGAGCTGGGTCCCAAAAATACTTGTTTGCACCCTATATTGGTAACGCGATTTTTTGTGAGTATAACAGTGTCCACACTAGGATTTTTGCTGGCATCAAGACGTCATAAAAATTGAAGTTCTCACTGGCATTTCTACGCCAGTAAAAGTTTTAAGTATACATCTGCCCTTTGTCGTTTTTATTCTAGGAAGGAACATTAGTTTCCCAAGTGATGAAAATACTTAAAAAATAAAACCCTTGCAACTTTAAGGCTGGCAGCCAGCAGGCATTAAGTTTCGTGTCTCGGCACAAGAAAAGGACCTTAGGTTCCAATTACCTCTCGGAGTATTCCAGATTGTAATATATATTAATGTGGGGGTCTTTATCAGTCAAGAAAATGAGAATGTAATTTAAAAGGCTGTGTCCCTTACTAATTTGTTGTTTAATGACGCTAGTTGGTGCCATCTTGACAGCAGGCACTCATGCTGCAGAACAAGCTGCTCCCTTAACCATGTCATTGTTATATGCAGAAGCTTCAAAAGCCCATCAATACAGAGGGAACTCAAGTGGGACATTTAAAAAGGAAAATGATATGCTTCAATTATGTTCATATCCTTTTTTCTTTCCCAGGGTTTCCTGTGTCCACTTCAGTCTCTTAGAAGAATGTATCAAGGGTTTTATTCAGGGGGAATGCAGAGAGGGTACTTTTGATGTGTTCAAGATCTTGTTATCAGGAACATGTCCAAGGTGTTGGGTGGAATTATTCCTCCCAACGTGGTCTCTGAAAGATGTTTGGGAGTTTCATGCTGCTTTCTGCACAGAGAAGAGAGGCAGGGAGCAATTCCATGGTCTGAAATGTGCCACATGTGGTATTATTTAGTTCAAAAGAGACTGCAGGACGACCGTGTTAGTGCTTTGCCCCGAAGATGCGAGCCAACCCTTTGCATAATGTAGAGAAAAGTGCACAACAGGATCACTTGTAACAGAAGCCACATTCCTTGCGCACGCCCAACTGTACTAATGCTTAATTGTCACTGAAGATTTAAACTGCTTTTCTCTTGTTCCTTAGTATAAAATATTTCCTGGTTCATTTAGTAGAGAAACAGAACAGGAAAATATTATCTACCCCCTGAAGTGGCTAATTCCATATAAAACAATACAGAGAGAGTGGCAGATCAGAGGAACGATTTCTTATACAAGGGAAGGCAAGTGGAAGCCACCTTGGAAAAACCCAAATGAGAGGGATCGTGGCTCATTTCTCAAAATGTGGGCAGTGTTTCCAGCTTTAAAGTCTGGCAGAGAGATCCCCCACTGTGGAGCATGCTTTGGGATACATAGACATTTCTCTTTCATTAGGAAAGGTTACTTTGCTCCTTGCCATTACATTTTTTCCTCATATTCAGCTCATCCTTCAGTCTTGTTCAAATTAATAGACACTTTCTGAATTGGAGATATAACACATGACAGTGTCCCAGTTTTTCATTTTGAAAATCTGGTTACCTTGGACATAAGACTTTTTTTCCATTGCTTTCAATCCAATGGAAACTATTATGAACAACCAAAAGGGTGATGAAAGCCCAGACCTGGCTGCTTGTTGAGTTTTTAATATAGCTATGCAAGTAAGGGCTCTCGAAGTGAGAGGACCGGGTCTCTAGAAGGCATGGCTTTGCAACATACCTTAATGGTTTTATGTGCTGTGGATCATAGTCCAGCTTAACATAGGAGCTGTATTTGTGCGGACCACATACAGTACTTTATCTTGACCCAGCTAAAGCTTTATCTTGACCCAGCTAAAGCTTTATCTTAATCCAACTAACCAGAAGTTTACTGTTTCAATGGGACAGCCCTTTTTTTTGCCATCGAGCACCTTTTGGATCTCCATGGATTATAAGTTTGTCACATACATAAAGACCCTTTGGACTTTTTAGGAGGAAACCCTCATTTACTCCCAACAGTACCTGGAAGAACCATTGAAAACAGCAGTGAAAAACTGAGCAACCCCAATTAAAATAAACCAGGTTAGTGACTCACAAGACATACATAGTGCTGGTATTTCATTGGTTGCCGTTCTGTCATTTATGATGATGCTCCACAGTATCCTAGGAAGTAAAGAGTAATGTGATTTGTGGAAATAGGGGGTGAGGGGGTCTTAATAACAGAAGAGTTCGGTTCAGTGTTCGCTGTTCCCTCGGTGCGGAGAGGCAAGGCTAGCAGGCATGCCGCGTCACTTGGAAAGGATGCAGTTTAGCAGAGCACAGCTCAGTGATGTCCCACTATATGTTAATAAAATCAGAAGGTTACACATTGTTTTTGTGACGTCGGTGACAATTTACTGCCACAAATTACTGAAAGTGATAATTCGCTGGCATGATTCATCCCCCGTGTGCTCTGTGCATTCAGGAATGGAAAACGAAGCTCTTATGTTGTTTTGCTTCTGGCACAAAATGACTAGCGATTGTCAGAAGGCATTTATTTTTCTCTCTTGACATTTCCCCCAAGCTCTGTAAATTCCAAGGCATTTCTCCCCCTATCCTCTATTTCTTCCAATTCCTTGTTGGCAAGGAAGAACACAATACAAAGCACAAGGAAGAACACATACAGGCATATAACGAGCGTGTGACCCTCGGGGCCTTCAGGAGAGCTCCTACTGTGAACCCACCAGCCACCGTGTTTCAAAGGCACTCAGATTTGACTCAGTCGTCTGATCAGGCCAGGAGCTCTGAAGGGGATTATACAGCCTCAAAGAGTTTTGAAGTGCCCCTTAAAATGCTAGAAGCAAGTCTTGAAACTGAAGCAAAGTAGCTTCCCTTATACCTGAATGGTTTTTAATCTCTCCATTAAATCCTCTATAATTTAGAAGAGATGCATAGGAAAATAAAACTTAAACTATTAGTGACTACAGTAAAAATAAAAATAAAAAAATCCAGAGCGTTTTACATGGATGATTTGATAGCAAATGTCCAAAAGTGACAAAGAAGATGGGTTTGTGTGCAAAAGCAAAAGGAAGTATTTAAACTGGTTGCGTCACCTTAAGGAGCCCATAAAGGGATGGGGGGGGATTTTTGCTTTACGCTCACTATTTACAATGATCGTTATTCTTTGTTTCTTGTGCTACCAGAAATAGGTGCTTTTCCAAATGTTCCTGGCTCTAAGGGGCTCGCAAATCTAAGGCTCGATAGACATCTGCTCAGAGCACAGGGAAGGACAAAGGACAGGCATGGAAATACAGGCTGGCTCGTTTTACTGGTAGAAAGCATGGCAGCCTAGGTCTGTGAGAAGGGCTTAAAGGTGCTCAGGCTGGGATGTCTCACTAGAGATCAAGTGATAAAACTGCATTTTGGTTTAGCTAAACAGTCCTCAAATTAGAGCTAGATTCAGATGGGGAGCGTTTTGTCGAAAGCCAAGCATGTCCGGAGGGGTAGAACAAGTGAGAAATAATGAAGATTCTCATTGAATCCCTAATGCTTCTTTATGCCACTGCTGTTGTTGACACTAAAAATCACTGACATCTATTAACGGTCTTGGGTATTGTGGAAACCTTCCTGGTTAAGTTTGTAAGGTATAAAGTCTGACGCCCAGTGCTATAGCTCCTGACATGGAAGCAGCTCAGCGGCGATAGTGCAGCACTGCGTGTGGGTCAATAAGTTGAAAAGCAAAGCCTGTTAGCCCATACACACAGCCTTCCTAATACGGCAGCACTGCTGCTCATTTCAGGAACTAGCGCGGGCAGAGCCAACGCAGTTGGCAGCTTGCATAGCAAAGGACAGTAGCACGCTGTCATGGAGGAGATCGTAGGTCTCGAGATGGAGTTGGCAACGTAACAAAGACAATGAATTAAGAACTAGTATTTGTCTGTGGCTGTGCAAGACGCTTGACAGTCAGTCCTCTTGGTGTCGCGTTGCATGTAGCAGAGAGCTCCTGCCCATGAAATTTTACAATGCAGTATTGTCTGGACTCATTAAGTTTAATTTTATTTCACAAAAGTGGCAGTAAAACCTGGTTAGCAGGGACCTGCTTATGATGTGTGTATGAGTGAGTGTGTAGACTCCGCTATAAGGGAATAGTGGGTGATGGTGCAAAATAAGCTGGATACTCCTGGCTAGAGCCAACCCAGGGCCAGCCCAGGTTCCCCTTCCATTGATGTGGCAACCCCAGGTTATAACATGTTTTGGGTTCTGCTGCCCACCGTATCTAGGCCCTATTGAGCCCTCCTAATATTTGGTCAGGTCCAGAGTTCCCTAGGCCTGTGGGGTTACCAACCCGTGTATTCAAAGGTTAGGAGTCACAAGAAATAACAGCACTAGACTTTCTGCAGTACCCCTTTCTAATTTGACTGACATCAGTAGGAACCATCCCCAAGAAGAAGTGAAGGACTTGCACTTGTGACTTCAACAGCTTTTCAAGTGTCGGCTTACACTGGCAAAGTTTTCCAAAGGAGACTTCCTTCTCCCAGTGCAGCTCTGGGCTTTCACCTAGTCATGGTTTCGATATGCTCCAATCTGCCCCACTAGACACAGATCACAGCAGAGAGGGGTTTCCTTCCTTGGGCTCCCACAGTCAAGAGCTCTTTGGCCAATGCCAACCTACACCAACCAACTGACTGACCCTCAACTTCTAGAAGGGGTTGGCGTTCAAAGGATTTGTTGCCTGGCCTCAAGCCATGACAACAGCTGGTGCCAACCTGCCCAAGACTACGTTTCCCAATGTGATTATCCAAGTGGGGTTCGATGGTATTGCTCCAGCTTGCCACATTATCCTCTACCACCCAAGTCTTTAGTTTAAGACAATGAGATGCCCAGCCTTTCAAGCACTGTACTGTCAAGAAGGAGGGCTCCATTTCAAACCTCTTGCAATACAACTCTCTCCATCAGTCAAAATTAGCATCATCTAAAGCTTTATAATCCATAGCAGCATCCGGATGCAGAGTTTGACAAGCGACTTCTGTTTCCCCTGACCAGAAAGGGGCCACTTTCTGTTCTTTTACATAGTGTCCAGGCTCTTTTTCATCTCCATGAGTTTATATGGCTATGAGTCAGGGTAGAATTTGCCCATATCGCTTAATCAGGCTCACTGGATAGGGTCATGTGTGTGCATGTGTATACAACCCAGCATCACAGGTTTCCTCTTCTCTACCTGGTTTTGTGGGGAGATGCTTTTTGCAAGATGCTGTGGAAAGAAAAGGAAGAGCACGTTCTTGGGGTGTCCTGCTGAAAACTGCCAGATCTAGGAGATCAGACCTTTAATCATCTCTCAAATAGCATCTCCCCATGGTTGAGGCCAGGCAACAAAAGGCTCTGGCTGCGTAGAAAGGACCGGGTGTTTTTTAAGAGAGGATTGTTCCAGCTTATTCCTCCTGACACTGCAGTGCATGCGCACACACTTCCTTCCTGCCTCGGTATCCGTATGGATTCTTACCTAACTCTATAATAAAATAACAAGCTCTTTGAAGTTACAAGGAACTTTTTATCCATTCTGTAGATCAACGGGCACTTTAAAAATGATGTTTAGAAACCTCCCTTACAAATGCAGGGCCATGTTGTGCATGGTGAAAAATCTTATATGGATTATAAACTCCTTGGGGATTGGGACCATGAGCTCTATTTATGCAGTCGCTTGTGCGGTCGGATCCTGGGGCTGCTAGGTGCTATCATAAGGCAATAGCTTATTGTACGTAAGTTGGTGTCAGACAGGAGGCAGTGAGCACTTAGCAGGATGGGGCCTGGAGGACATAATTACACAGCCCTGGCTTGTAACCATCCCCTAACCACCAAGCAAATAAGAATTACAACGATGGCAATTGCTTTCAGCACTAGGCGTTGAATTGGTCAGCAGACTTTACGCTGGAGAGCACTTGGACGTAGATAATGTATCCAGAGAAGTGGAAGCCTTAGGGCAATAAGGGTATATGCTGTATGTAGTACTTGCCTTTGAGTGAGGCAGCAGGGGGAAGCTACATGGAAAAGTTATGGTAAGAGCCTACCCTGAGGGGCAATACCAGAGTTAAAGACAAAAACACTTTCGTGGAGAGCAAGATTTACCAAGTGAAATATGTTGCTCGCAGAATTTCAGCTGAAATCTAGCCTGGGGTCCTAAATGGTACAAAATTGCTTAAGCCTGGTCTCCTCCTCCTAGTGATCACACACAGCCCTCATGTATAATTTATCCCATTTCCCAAGAGCTTGCTTTTTCATCTGCAGCTCTGAGAGACGACATTATCTTTTGACATCGTTTGGCTTGCTGCTGCCCCGTAACCTTTCCAGCACAATCCAGGGACTTCGGCAGGCTTTTGAACTTCTGTTTACATCCTCAGGTGCCATGGAAGGGACAAGAAAGGACTGGAACAAAATAGGGAGAGCTGTTTATTTTATAGGCTGATGATACGACTTAAAAGTGAAGGACCACACCATAGACTCCACTGATTGCAGCGCCCAGCCAGTGACCTGTGGGTTAGCAGCTGGCATGAAGCAGACATTCACAGTATTGCCAGCTCTTGTGATCTTTCTCATGAGTCCTCTGGCATTGGATGTTTTCCTTGAAGTCCCAGCTTGGGAATCTTGTACTGCCAACAGATTTCAGCTTTCAGTACATAAAAAAAAAAAAAGAAAGAAAAAGTGGGTAGCATCAGGGTTGTGTAGAAAAAAAGCATGCAAATGTGACCTATGTGTATCTGAAAGACTTAGAAACCAAACCACAGCAAAGTGTATAATTATTATTAGCAGTAATAAATCTTAATGTTTTTGAGGGTCTCAATCTTGCTTTTGAAATACCTGGCTTTGGCAATACTGCTTTTGTTTCACTTCTCCCCAAAGAGTCTTTGGCATTCAGCTAAGTGGTAACAACACACCTACCTAACACTTCCTGCATGCCTCAGTGTGCTAGACTCCAGTTTCTCCAAATTGCTCTTTAAAATAAAAAGTGTAAAAGGTTGTAAAATTGGTTTCTGACACTCCTGAAGCGTGGCAGTACACTCAAGGCGCTTGCAGAGAAAAACAGTCGTCTTGATACTTTTTTTACGCGCTCTTAATGCACTCTTAATAACGGCAGCAGAATACACTTTCCCATTTCATCTGGATTTCTGCTTGACCAAACACGCTGTGGGCAGAATTTTGCATGGCTCCCCGCATTGCAGATCGACTATCTGTAGTAGCTCTCTCCTTTGCAGGCTCTGCTCTCCGTTGCAGTATGCAGATGCTGTTTATTTAGTTGCCTTAATTTATGACAGTTTACATGAGAAGACATCTCTCCAAGTGACAGAGCTCTACTGACTGTGACCGAGTTGTGTTAACTGGGTTGTGTTAACATATACCAGGGGATGAGCTAGCTCTGAGTGCTTATCTTTGGATTTTGGCATGCAAGTTGTGTGCACAGTTCAGTTCTGTGCTGCTCGTGGGTGGACCACTTGTTTTGTGGCTAACGATGGACATCCACAGTGGTAGTTGCCCTACCTGCACCTCTAGCCTGGGGTCCTAAATGGAACAAGATTGCTTAAGCTGGCTGTCTTTCTCCTACGTGCTCCTCGGCTCCTCATAAACAGCTACACCGCTGCTAGTTCAGGAGACAAGGGACAAGGATGCTCCTTGAGTCAATTCGTCTTCCTGACTTTACTGCCCTCATTCCATGGGCAGTAAGTCAGAAAGGAGAATTGGAAAGTGGACTACAGAACAGGCGTTGTCTTCTTTCATATGACATGTGACGATTACAACATTCATAGATTAATATCTAAATTTGATAGCCATTTGACTGCTTCAGGATTGATTTTACATTGCCATTAAATGGGCAGTCGTTCACAGTGTGTTGCACCGTCTGAAAAATTGCACCACAGTTTCAACCCAGACTCTCTTTGGACTCTCCATTTATGGAGTTAGGTGTCCACATTTTCCATGAAGTGTCCAGATGCAATTAAGGGAGAACCAAATCTTTCTCAGTAGGTCAGATCCTGGCGGGGGAATTGTAGGGTCACGGATGATGTATTTCTGCGGCAAGTTGGTATTTGCCCAAGCTTCCCTCCATTGTTCTTCAGGACAGAACAGTGTATTTGAAGGTGCCATTACCTGGTGCAATAAATACACACTCCAGACATGGTGTGTATCTCTGTTTCATCAAATAGGAGGAGTAGGAGGAGATAAAATGGCCTTCACCTCATTAAGGAGGTTTAAAGGCATTAATATCCTGAGAGCATTTTGAGATCCTTGGGTGACCGATGTTACAGAAGAGAGAAGTATTCAGTTTGGTAGAGGTCTGCAGTGCTGATCGGAGAGGAGAGTTTTATCCCACATGCTGTTGAAACTGCAGATCCCCGCTTGAATTTTATTCCCTTCTATGCGCACCGCATGCCTGGAGCTGCAATGTTTAAAATCTCATGATAAGAGCACGGATGTGTAAAGAGAGCCTGCGGCATGGAAGACAAGAGAAAGAAACCCGCAGCCACAACTCTGTGGGAGTAGAGGGGCAGTTCAGAGAAACCTGCTTAGAGATCTCGCAGCCACAATGTTTTGCCAAACTCTTCTAAGAATCCTCCCCTTGGAATAAATGTAGGATTGTATCAGGCTATGTTTTTTTCTTCTAGTTTGAGAGTGAGGAACCTGGAGTATTTTTTTAGAGCTAAACATCACAGGACAGCTCCTTGGATCTGCAAGCATATTTTAAAAACCTTTTGCAGCAGCAGGACATAAGCGGTTATTGTCCCTTTGCTTTATCACTGGCAGGTTAGGGTGTTCTGCCTTGTGGTTACGTGACAAGGTTGATTTTGTAGTTTTAGGAATAGGTGAGTCAAGGATTTGTCTGGGATAGTTTGCACAAGGATGATCTTGCTTCAGGCAGAAGGCTGGACTAGATGACCTCAAACATACACCTTCCTTTGTAAAGTAAGGCAAGGCAAGAATCATTGCCAGAGAGATCAAAGTGTGTTGCAGAAAAATCCTGATTGCATACAGCTCTTTCAAGTTTTGCAGCATCTTGAGGTTTTCCTTTGGGGCAATACATTTTTGATCCGTTTGTATCAATCAGGTTCTGCTTCCCAGCAAATCACCTGATGGACAGCCCCACTCTGTTATTTACTATAACAGATCATAGATTAGCAGAGCTTCAATAGCAAATGCAATATAAATGCAGTGTCCTGAAAGAATAGAAATTTTGATGAGACCTAACAAAGTGGGGAAAAAAAGCAGAGTCATATCAGACTTTGCCGAGTTAAACTTAAAAAAAAAGATGCCTACTTTTGAAAGCCAGCCTTTTCTTTTCTTTTCTTTTTTCTTTTTCTTTTTTTTTGGTATGCCTTTCACAGGGACACCTATTGCAAGGGTATTTAAACCTGAAAGGTTGCTAAAAAATAATTTTTCCAACTATTTGAGTCGGTCTAATAAAAGATATCAGTTTTACCCAAAGAACCTGGTCTGCCTATTGGAAGAGGGTTAACTCAAACCACAGAAGAGACTTCCTGTCCATTTATTCTCAGGATACAGATGTCACATTCATTCTGGGAGAAACCATCTTATCCTGAGGTGAGACGTCCATGTCCCTTGTCTTGGGACAGACCTTAAAAAGGTTCATGGAATAAGAAGAGGTAACAGTTTGCCCTGGGACATCATGAATTGTGGCTGAATGGTTGTCACAGGATTGCATCCCTGAATACCGGTGCCAGAAAAGCAGCACTGTGTTCAGCTGCTCATTAGACCCAGATTGGAGGCGTGACGTGTGTACACACCAATCCCGGGACTTTTCTGTTCCAGGACAAACACAGGCACAACTTGTCACAGGACAAATGCAATGTCCGTTCCTAGCCTCAACATCCATTTAACGCTGCTGTCCATTGTAACCCAAGGTAGTTTCTGAGCTTGGCTCTTGAAGTTTTAACCAGCATAGGGAGACAATTGATCTCCTCATCTGCTTGTCCTGTGTGCTGCACTAAGAGCTCTGTAAATAGGAATTTAATTCACCAAAGAGTGGTGCAACCTCAGCAGGTCAGTCTCATCTCTAGCGTGCTGCTCACTCAGTGCTGACCATGGCATTTAGAACAAGTGAGCAGAGTGGATACAGAAGATTTTCCATCCCTCATTTGGAGAAACGGTAATGCTCTTCTGATGAGCTGTTACCAGTTATTCCATCACATATACCCTGTACAAGAAAGTCTTAGCATAAAGAAGCAGTTACCAGGAGGCTGATCTTCCTGAAACTCTTAATCTGAAATTTGTAGGATAGTATGTTTCTAGCAGTTCTGGCTTAAAACCACATCTCATAACACCAGTTCATTCCTCTGATGAAGTACACACCTTCAGCTCCATTGATATCACTGTAGCAAACCTGGGCCAAGGTAGCCTTGCATGGGAACAGCACAGATTGCATATGGCTTCATTCAAGACCTTTGGCAACAGCAGCTCCCACGAATGAAGCCAGATGAGAAAGGCAATTCTTGTCACCATAGACATTTTGCAGTCCTGAACAATTTCCCATTCTAGGTTGGGAGGATACCAATTTCCCAATTTTTCATAAGAATTTAGAGAGAGACCCATGCCAACAGCCCACGGGCATGGCAGTCTGGAGATAAGAGATAACAGTGCTGTAGTGTTAGGCTTCCCTGCCTTTTTCAGTGTTTCCTATTTGAGCTATTCCACTTTGTTTGACTGAATAACTATCCATTGAGTCCAAAGGAGCCCGACACTCCACTTTCCAAGACCGGATGCAAGGACTGAAGAAACTGCAACCCACTGGGTAGGACCCCAGCCTGAGATGCAGGCAACCTAGCTTCAAATCTTCACTCTGAAGCAAGCAAGGGGAACCAAACCCAGTTATGCCACGTGTTGGCTTTTGTCAAATAGCTTGGGTGAATGATATAGCCATTAAGCTGATGGTTAAGTTGAGATATGTGTCTTTTTCTGAGCATAGATTCCCCTCCGGACTTCAAAAAGTTGCGCTGAAACTGTCCCTTTTACAGGAAGATTTTCAAATTGGGGGAATTGATGATTTCTGTTTGGTTGAAAAATCTCTTACCAGTTTTAAGCATAACTAAATAGAACCGGTTCTGCACTGGCTTCTCCTAGAGCATTAACTCACATTCAAGGTCTTAGCCCTTCCATGTGCTCATGGATCTGGGCATCTGGAATCTAAAAGGTCACCTAAAACTCTGGGATGAAGCCTGTGATTAATACTTCTGCTCTTCAAATTCAGTGGCTGGGGAAAATAACTTGGCTATTCTGGAGGCAGAGCTTTCCAGGAGGCCAGGCCCTGAATGCAGAATGAATTGTCTCGAACGTAAGAGCATCAGAAATCTCATCACCTTCTGCTCCATATAGAAGGCACAGTTCTTCAACCTCCTTTTTCTGCCATAAACACAGAGCAGCATGTAACTATAACCACTCCAAAACGCAACAAAAACAAGGCCCTACAAAAACAGACCACTCTGCTGCATGCACAAGTCTTCCTTTGGGGAGAGAAGGCAAGAGAAAATGCGGAATGTCAGATATATTACTTAAAGCACTTCAGGGAGGCTCTCAGATACCGTGGTGCTGAGGACGATACAAGAGCCTACAAAGAAGAGAGTAAAAATAGAATCGCTACCCTTCTGTGCACCCATTTTTTTTAATCTTCACCATAATACTTCACTGACAAAGTGAATAATTAATATTTGTACTTTACTATCTGTGGATGAAATTTGCCTCTGGTTACTGGATGCACGTGCATGTGCCCCTGACCGTGCATTTGGTACCGTGCAGTCATTTGGTACTTGCTATAGCTTGCTATAATCAGAGGCAAATTTCATTGCTATAGCTACAGCAAGTACCAAATGGCTGCACAGTATCGGCTGTACCATCACCATTTGTGCCCGCCGACACTATGTTACATAGCGATGAGCTACATCACTGTAGCTCATCGCTGCATTGCTGTAGCATCTTGCGTCGGCGTGTTTACTCAGTTGTTAGCATGAGCTCAACTCACTTCCAAGTTTTCCTCCACAAGAGGTGGGAGCTTACTTTTCTTTTAAAAAAAAAAAAAGCAAACGAGAGAGAGTGTTGAGATTCTCACCTAATTGTATGCCTCCAAGAGCCTGGGCTTTCTAAAACACACCGGTGATCATGAAGCTTGTAACAAAATTGTGAGAATTAGTACTGTGTTTTATATACACTATAAAACTACTATGAAGATAACAGAAAAATGAGTGCTATTATGAGCACAACAAACTCAAACCAAAGTTAATCAAAGGCTATCTGGGGCTGTTCCAGCTGCAAATCCACTCTTGTGAATCTCCTACACCGTGCAGGACTGGAAATTTGCTCCAGCTCAGGGCAGTGGAGGTCATGGTGCATCAGACACGTGAAGCACCTTTTCACGGGAGGGCTATAGCTTCCCCTGGGACTGATACATTTTCCAGGTGTAATGCATCCTTGCATTGCTGATCCCAAGCGGTAAGGAACTTACTTAAGCCCTGCAGCATTCGGAAGCTCAGTTTGAGCTCAGCATCAGCCTCATTACACTTAAAGGACTCCAAGGAGATGTCTGATTATCCAGTGCCCCAAGTTTACACACAAAAATGTGCCATGTGATTTTTCAGCGGGTGTGTCAATTTTCAAAGGAAAAGACAGTAGGAAAGGAGAAGAAGAAATATGAGAAGGGAGGGGAAATGGAGGAAGGAAATGGCCTTATGCATGATTCTGGTACTGTGCTATTACTTAATGCCAGTGTAGATCTACCCCAAAAAGCAAAAAATGCACCCTTAAAGGCCTGCGTTTGCTTGTGCAGAAAGCTTGTGAGTGAAAAAGGATACCTTGGTGACAGCTATAGAGAGAAGAAACAAATGAAAGAGATATTCCACAAAAGCCCTCTTTGCTGGACATTGGACACGTTACAGGGGACACTAAAAGTGCAGGAGACTAATTGTACTGCACGTTAGTGCATCATTGTAAAAGCTGAACTATTGCATTAATTCGCAGTAGAATTAGTCTACTGTGAATTAGCGTCATTTAAAAGGCGTGCGCCAGTGCTACTGCACAGAAGCATCTATTACTGCACATTAAGTTTAATACCTGTTGTTACAGGTATTAAACTTAATGTGCAATAATTACGGTGCATTAATGCACTTGTAGACGCGCCCATTGTATCTTTAGAAATGGCTGCAGAAATAAGGGCTGTAAGTCAGGAAGTGGAATAGACTCAAGGGGCACCAGATTTTTGCAAGTGATGACCACGTTGTCCCTGAATACTACTGCAGAGGGGTCTAAGGGATAAAACAGTGGCCTAGGGCGTTAGCAGATCTCTTTACTGCCAATGCAAGTCCTGAATCCCAATAGGACAAAAGTCCCAATGACTGCACTGGAGCTAGGATTTCACCTTTACTCCCGGTCTGCCACTCATCTGCTGCTTGACCTTGCACAAATCACCTCATTACTATGAGCTTCAGATTAATTACATCCCAAATGTGCATAATGGTACCTGTGCATCTTCACAGTGTTCTTAAAGGTCTATGGATGAAAGATGCTACAAAGATGTAAGTATTACCATGATCACTGTCAAAGTATAGTCCCAAATATTTTAACAGGCTGATCTATTGAAGTGCGGATGTGAAATTTCAATGGCTACAGTCTGGCTAAATTTCTTTTGTTTCATTTTTATCTTCCCCTGTTCTCCTTCAGCATTTGCAATAACATTCGCCCCTGCAAAATTCAGGGGGTAAGGCTGCAGCTGGCATGCATGAAGATGCCTCTTGCTCCCACAGTGGGGTGTATAATTGACCGTAATGGCTGTAAAATCTAGAGATCAGGGGCTAGGTTTCCTTTTTTCAAGCCATCACTCTGGAAAACGCACAGTTTGATCAGTGGCTCAGCATCCCAGACTGTTATTAATAAATGCAAAATGTTAAAGAACCACTTTGAAATCTAAATCATCTAATGCAGTTTACAATCCTAACTGTTGTTTAAAGAAGAAAGACGAGTCCTAATGAAAACAAATTACCCATGATTTAAATATTAATCTTACATGGTAATTATGCCTGAATAAATATTTCAGTCCTCGAGAGTGGGTTGTATTCTTGAACACCGGAGACTGACTGGATGCCGCGTCCTGTATTTATGTTTCCTAGCAAAGAGCTGAAAGATATTGAAAGCTTTCTCCTGCTCTGTCTACTCTCCATGTGTCACTATATATTACGATGTGCCTTCGTGAGTGATGTATGCTAAGTGAAGGAAGGAAACGACGTCAGTTTGGCACAGGCTCCTTGCTGGGGTTGCTTTAGCCAGATAGAAATGATATATATCTTTATAAAGCTAGCTGCATTCACGGGGTTGTTGGAGTGGGAGCTCTGTATTGTTTAGGAATGAGAATCACAGCAGAGAGTTTCTCCCTGTTGCTGAGTCTCAGGGGAGACCGGCATAGCTGCTGCTGTTAGTTAATGCTGCTAAGATTATATAGTTATAAAATCCTGTGCTGTTGGCATTTTGTCCTTCAAATATAGCACAGATTCCTATTCATCTAGAAAGACAGACTCTCCAGTGACTGTTTTCTTTTTTAAGTCCCCAGTTCCCCTGCCACTGAGTCGAGTGGTGCATTTAAAGCACAGCACCCAAACATGGATCTAAACGTTTGTCGAAATGGTGAATTAGGAACGTTTAGCCCTTAGTGCAGTCCAGCTGAGGACTAACATGCATCCCCATGTTCAATAGCCTCTGGTTTTAGGTATCATGCTGACAATCGGTGTGTTAAGCAGAACTGAGTGAAGAAGATTCAGAGAGGAAATGGTTCGTGCTCCAGGGACTCGGGTCCAGAACTTCCCCTGGAAGCGTTTCCTTTGCACTTCCTTGATGGGCAGGTTAAGTGAAATAACTGCCGCCCTTTGTGTTTTCCGTCCTCAGCTGGAAGGATCATAAATTATTCCATCCCAGGAAGACGAGAAGGGAGCAGGGGGTCCAAAATTTAATTGTTAAAAAAGTTCAGCTCCAAACTAGGTAGACCTTTAGACCTGCATCGTCCCTTCTTGTCTCTTACAAAGCACTATTCTGAAACCTTATCCCCATTTATCTGCTTTCTAAAACCTTATCCCCATTTAGTAACGAGAGAAGTAGGGCATAGCATGGTGAAGGGACTTAAGCAAGGTCACCAGATAAAGCTAGGAATAGAAACAAGTGTCAGGCCCATGTTTTATGCTGACTACACGGCTATAGACTATATGATTCTGCTATAACTCTTGTTTCACCCAAACCCCTAGACCAGGGGTGGGCAATTATTTTGGGCAGAGGGCCACTTACTGAGTTTCAGCAAGCCATTGAGGGCTGCATGACAGGCAGCCAGGGGCAGATATATATTAATTTTCTAAATTTTTTAGGCGCCCCATGGGCCAGATAGAGTGGCCTGGTGGTCTGCATCTGGCCCGCGGGCCGCATTTTGCCCACCCCTGCCCTAGATGCATGGTCAGGAGTCCCAGATATTTATCAAACTAGGTAGGGAATAGCAATATGTACCATTACAGCCCAGTTCTGAGACTGGATCTGTTTTAGGGTCTTAAAATGCACTCTCAGTTGAGGTGACACAAAGTAGCTGTATTTGCAGCCGTGGAAGTACTGGTGTTTTACATCATCTGAGCAAATGGTTACATCACTTTACTGTGAGGTAAATGGTAGTCGCAATATGTTTCATGTCATTTCTTTTCTACATGCAACTGTATGGGATTAAATAGGCGCTTTAATTTTGTGCATTCATGCAAATATTACCATTTCCCTACCTAGTTTGTTTAGGAAAGCATGCCATTTAGCAAACCATCTTACTACAGAAGTCTGGAGCCATGCCTCTCCACTAGAAATTATTTATGATTTTTTTCCCAGTTTCCTCTCCGCAGTTTGTTTATCTACTTTTATGCAATTATTCACGAACTTTGATATCAGTCCTTGATCAGTCATAATTAGGCATGTTTTGCTCAAGAGCTTTGGTAAAGCATGTCCCAGCAATTTGGACACTCATTTGTTGCTCTTTCTTTCTTTCTTTTTTTTACTACACAGCCATAAAATATGCAGAAGAAGATATTGTTTCCTTCTGAACAAACACCCTGTGCTAAATTATTAAATGTGGAAATCAGACTCGGACTGTTATTCTTGTCTTCGTGCCCTGTTGTCAGAAAGCAGCACAATTGATTTCTGTTACAAACCAGTGCTGACTGCATGGGCATGTCAGGTGAAGTCATGACACTGGTTTTTTCCCTCCCAGAATTTCAGATGAACCATAGGATGCTGTATGGGCTGGGAAACAATCATCCTCTACTCTCAAGGTTAAAAAGCTAATGAATGAGACCTATACTCCATAGCATATACTAGGAGGGTCAGTAACGAGAGAAGACTTATTAGCGTGCAGTGATTCTCTGAACATCAGTTCAGCCCTTTTGCTCGCATGCCTGATAGAGATGGCGGTAGGACTAGAATAAGTCACAACCTTGCTTACGCAGGATTTCTCTTTGGTTGATGCCATGCTATTGTGGTGATGCTTTGAAAGAGAGACAGAAATGTCTCTCTCGCAGTGTAACTTTTTTAGAGACATTTATTCCATGAAGCTGTAAGTGGGAGCCCATTTCCACAGGGCATTAAGCACTTGCTTAAGTCCATTCCTATTCAGCAAGGTGTTCACACACCTGCTTAGCTTATAAAAAAAAAAAGTGTCCGAGTCCCACAGGACTTATGACTATGTTCCAGTGCTTTGCTGAACTGGGAAATCCAAGAAAGCTATGGAAACATGGAAGTTGAAAATGGAAATAATTATTAAGTCCATATTTCTGATGCTGCAAGAGTTTCTTTTCTAGTGTGTTATTCAGTCAAATTTTAAATCCTTTCAGTCACTTCCTTTGTGTGACACTTTCACTCTCTGTTTGCTTCTGTTTTCTACAGTGCATTCTTTTTTTTCTTAATTATATCCAAATAGACCCTCCTTTACCGGCTTAAACAATTTCCTCCTTAGAGTTTTAACCTTTCAGCTGCTTATTCATAGTTCTCCCTGCCTGACTCTTTCACCTTTTACCTGCCACTTATTCACTTATGGCCTGATTTTTGCAACCTGTTTAACATCTACCTTCCTGATTCCCCACTGGATTTCAGTGGAAATATTGGGTAGTCAGCCCCTGGGCAGATTAGCCTCGTTAGTTCTTCCACTCTTACTTTATTTCACAGTTCCTTCAGTCCTGAATAACGATTGCTGCTCTGATACCAGATATCACAGCAGCAATCTGCTCTGACTGCATTAGTGCTAAAGTTCAAACTGCATGGGTCAGGGCCAAGCCAAATCCATAGAAATATTACATTACACTGCATTAGACTATTATGTCCAAAATTATGGTCACAAAATGTAGGCGCAGTTAGCCAGGGTCATACCATCATTCTTCACATCACTCAACTGTTTTGTCCTAATTCAGAGAAATTGTCCATTTTTATTTCATCGCACACATCCCACGAATCGTGCTAACTTTAATGTCTCAGGCACA
The DNA here is from genome assembly GCF_000455745.1 of Alligator sinensis. Lineage (NCBI taxonomy): Eukaryota > Metazoa > Chordata > Crocodylia > Alligatoridae > Alligator > Alligator sinensis. The sequence continues at coordinate 3,594,567 of NW_005841873.1, forward strand.
TGACCTATCTGAAATATCATGGGAATCCAGCCTGGTGAGGGAGATTATTTTTAAGTTTACCTTTAGCTGATCTTACTTTATCCTGGTCGGTGCACCATTGAGACTTCAGCATGGCATTGTACTCCCTCGCCTTGGTTTAATGTTAGCCTTCCACAGGCAGACATTATAGATTCAATTAAGACCCTATCAAAAGATTGGACTGTGCTAGTGCAGCACAGTTACAGTAAGGATGTAAAACAAAGGGGAGTCAATAATTCTCAATGCTCAAATATGTATAGTAGCTGCTATGACAAACTGCATGTGCTTTGAAGCATGCATTTTGCACCTCAGCTCTCATTGTCAGCTGCTTTTCAAGCTGTGCTATTCATGGAAGGGAATTTGGCTCACAAATTTCAATAAGGGGGGCCAATTTTGAGGCACCTCGCAGTGAAAATTGATCTTCACTTACCACTCTTCACCGTTATGAGAATGATTTATGAGCCTATTGAAACTCATAATGATTTCTGGCGTTACTGTTTTCCTGGTGCTAATAATAAGGGTCCTGCTTCCCCTGCCTCCAGCTCAATAGGATCAATATTTCCTTTTAAAGGCCTGGATGTGCAGCTTTCCATTGTCGATGATAAAGATTTTTAGGTACTGAGATTCTCAAAGTGGAAGCAACACAAATTGTGTCACTGCTCAGCACTCCGATTACACGGTGTTGGCGGTTGCCTCCCATGCAAGCTGCTTTGTGGATCTCAGACTTGCACGGCACGTCTGTAGGGGAAACCTATGCTAACCAGAATATTGGGCCCTTTTAGGAAAGCTGTAGGAGAAATCGGCCATACCTGACGTGAGACTCGCACTTAGCTTGGATGATGCTTCTTATCAGAACCAGCGGGTTTTCTTTATGCTACATGCTGCCTTTTTATCAACGCATGGCTTTGCCTGCTTGTTTTTCTCTGCCTGTTGCTAGTTATTATCTAATTAGCTTTGTTGCTGTTTCTGTTGAAATAGCACTTAGGAGCCCTAGTCACCCATGAATGGTAGTATTGCTTAAAAACACAATAAAGAGACCGTTGCTCCCCCTTTCCAAATAATGGCTATAGGATTGATTGTAAAAATTTGCCAGCTGCCTTACATTTCTCAATAATGTTTTGCATCTGCGTATCCTCTGCATTTGTGGTATTCATTGTGGTAGAACAGGAGTCAGCAACCCCCGGCACGCGTGTCGAACATGGCACGCAAGGCCATTTTGCTCGGCACATCACCGCCAGCCCGAGCTCTAGGCAGCCACGGAGCCCAGGCTGCTCCCAGCAGGCGGCTGGGAGGCTGCAAGCCCTGCTGCAAGCAGACCGGGCTCCTTGGGCTGGCTGCAGCCAGGAGGCTGCAAACAGCTTCTCTGGGCATGTCCGCACTCCGGCACCTTCCAAGGTAGACATTGTGTTTTTTTCGGCACTCCGGCCAAAAAACGTTGCCTACCCCTGCTGTAGAAGATACAGGGAAGTTCAAGAGAATATTGAAAATATGAAAAAAAAACTAACCCCGTGTCTATTTAGCTCATGTAAAGCTGACAAGGTCTCTGAGGTTAGCAGTGTAACTACCCAAATCAATCTATAATATGCCTATAGTATATTCTATTATACCTGGGTGCAATTTCATCTGCTGCGTTACTGCGTATATTATGTGTAATGATATACGGATAGCTAGAGGAAGAATTACGAGCATACTGTTGGCAAGGAGTAGTAATCTGACTGATTTGTGCGCAGGTGTCAAATTGCTATAACGACACCCTTGCACAAAGATAAGGAGGGTGGGGTGTCATCTCCAGTTTTGCTGCCTCCTCAGGTGTTTAAGCTCCACTTGAGTTTAGTCAGCAGCAGAATAATGTAATTCTTTTGTTTTCATCTGTAATGGGATAAGGGCAAAGTAGAGAGACTCTGAGGATATGAAAAAGGAGAACAAGTGTTTCTGAATGAACCATTAATAAAAAAAAAAGGCGGGTGGGTTTCCTTCTCCTTTCTGCTTTTGTGACTTAGGCTTCAGGCTAAAATGACAGCATTCACAGAAGTGGGTGCATTAATGTTTCTTAAGGAGGATGGAGTGGGAACTCAAGGAGGATGGAGTGGGATTGCACTTAGGCATCTAATCAGTGGAATAGAGTCTGGCTCTAGGCCCACACAGCAGCTGGGAGCATTTCAGTTTTCTATGCATCACTGGTTCCAGGTTTTGGGCATCCAAATAGCTTCCTTTTCTTGGCTTGTAAAGATCTAGAGTGGGAAATGTTCCCCATCACCAGGATGGGGAAATGTTCCCCATCATCAGGGCTTGCTCAGGATGCACCAGCAACTGATGATGTGAAGTATCAGTTTCTGGACCATCTGCATCAGTGACACTGCACTGAGATTCTTCTGTTTGCTTGGCAGTTGATGGCCAGGTATTAAAGTGGAGAGGAGTCCCCATCAGCTGGCTGAGTATTTTGCCTAAATTGCTTGGATTTTTCCTTTGGGCTGCCTTTACCTGGAGACAGTTTGACAAATTTTCCTGGAAGGCATATTTTGGCCTCAATACAGCTCTTAATGAGTGTTTCCTCATGGCAGTATCATAATTGGCACTAATTGGGTTTTTGTTGGCATTCCCTTGGGGGTAACTGAAGATTGTAAGGATGTGAAAACTAAACAGGATGCATCTACCTGCTCCCCTATGGGGATGTTGTAACTGTGCTGTGATTCAGGACTTCCTTTTGGAAGCATCAAACCACGGTGCAGTAACAGCCCATACAGTACTGTATGTGCCATGCACGGTTACGTTTAACTACTTTGCTGTAGTAGTTTGCTACGGCGAAGTAGCTGCTGGTCACATGTAAATGCACGTGGACTGTATGTCGCTGTAGCACATTGCTACGATGACATAGCCGCACGTGTAGACACGTCCATAGTCTTTTTATTCTTAACCACCATCACTCCGTGTTTAGGAGGTGTGCTAGTGGGGAGAGGGGGATCCAAGCAATTTATCCAAGCAATAAAATGAAGCAATTTATGCACAATACCCAGCCAGCTGATGGGGACTCCTCTCCACAAGTTATACCAGGGGCTGAACTGGCCCCCCAACAGGCCCTGGGCTCGGTAGGGTGTGAGTATGCTATAAAGACACATTTCATTCCTCCTTTCCTCAGCTGTGTGGAGCTGTGCAGAGAAGTCCAATTGCCGGGTGGGATCCTGAAAGATAGATAACACTGATTAATATAATACTTGATTAATGCAAACATGAAGAGCAAGAGCCTGTGAACCACTTAATTCTGGCTTGGAAAATGCAGTAGACTCTGTGATTCAATGTGGTGGGGTCCAGAGCTGAACTGTAGGCCTGGATGCTCATCCTATCTGTAAGATTTTTTTCTTGGCAATTAGATTACCCCAAGATTTTCACTGAGAGGAGAAAGAGCTGCTGGAGCCCTGAGGACCTCAAAATGGCTGGAGTAGAGGAGCAGAAAGAACAGAGCAGGTCACAGCCCTGTCGTGAACCTAGGGTCAAAGTGATCAGCTGGCTAACACAGTACTTTAAATTCTTCTGATCTCACAGAGATCTTTAAAAATCTCATTCCTTCTTATTACTTGTTGCATAACAATTTAGCCACACTCCGATTTCTATTCTTCTTTGTTCTGTAACCGCTGTACTCTCTTTCTAGGTCCATATGTAAAAAAAAAATTCCCGGGACCTTGTATTCCACAAGTTGTTCCCACTGCATTGGAAACATAGTTCAACCCTGGATCTGTGACATCATCCAGCTCTGTATTATTGAATATGTTGACTATTTTTTAAAGAAAAGGGTTTGGAAAACCAGACTGTTCAAGCCCAGTTAAATTATTGATGATAACAATTACAAATATGGGCAAAGAGCAGCGACAAAGATAATATGTAACCCAAGGCGAAGTCTCTTGCAGATGTGTGTGGCGATTCCTAGAGGAAACTCAACACGGATATTCAGTACCTGATATTTACAATGGTAACCTCCTCATTTAAAATAAATTAGCTCATAAGCAATTATACACATCATTATTTTTTACGGAAAGTTCCATAAGGTTTACCAACATCACAACTACTGATACCTTCTACCGCTTTCTGATCTGGTTTTGAACAAAGCGCTGCAGGATTTAAATGTTCTCTCCTATCCAGTTCCTGGTATGGAGAATACTCCTACATTTTATATTGATAGACTCATCCTTTTAGTCCTGTCTTTCCAGTATGACTTCCTACTGGCTTCAACGAACGTTGTACTTTGGTGCCAACCTTGCATAAATAGAAGCACGATGGGAATTAGGTTTAGAGCTTAATATAGGCACATAAATATAGCTATAAATGTTATTGATGCATAGGTGCAAATCATTGATTAGAACAAAACTAATAAGCATAAAGCATTCATTACATGATGGATCAACAATGACATAAAGTGATTGCTGATTATGGACTGCATTAATCTCCCTACACTCTGTGCTAATTCAAGAACACCTTCCATTGACGTGAGTTATGTTTGAGAAATTAAGGCGGCCCTTTTTTTGTACCACATCCTGCATGTTTCACAGTAGGATAGTGATGATATCAGCTGCTGTGGTGTCTTATGGCACTGCATTGTCACTCAGGAAGGTGTTACTAGTACGGCCATGAAAAATGGATTAGCAATGCTGATGGTGAGGCCCAAAGAGTAATTTTGTTACTTTAGAAAGAAAAAAGTAGCAATCCATCATTTTGTGCTCTAAATTCCATTAAGAAACCTACTTTCTTGCAAACCAGCTAATGTAGCATGCAGAAACCCCAAGTAATGGCCTGCTTCTGGTATTGTAAATAATCTCATGAATATCCATTTCTGGCATAGCCACTGAAATGAATTGCTAGGTCTTCCCCAGTAATCACTTGAAGACCACTTTTCATCACAGTGGAGACCACTGGGCATTTTTTTGACAATCTTAGCAGTGACCCAAACTCTTACTAGTCATAAAGTCATAAACTCTTACTAGTCATAAAGTCTCAACCATTCTTTCAGGTCAGGCTGAAATATGTTGGTGATGCTGGGTGAAGAAGTGTACGCTGCTGTAGGTGCAGGAATATTTATTCTATTGTCTATGGATCAAGAGGGAACTTTTCTCCTCTGGACGATAAGTGATGCATTTCATTAGAGATATGACAGACATGTGCAATGTAGAATATATAGCATATGTGTCATAAACACATGCAGCGGCATGCCTTTTATCTATAAATGAATGCCAGATGAATATATGTTTGACAACAAATGGATCTGTTGACAACAAATGGATATATGTTTGTCTGTGTAAAGGCAAGAGGCTCTGCTGACACCAATTGGCACAGTTCCACTGAATCACTAGCGTCTCATTTCCTAGTGAAAACTCAGAGGATGCTAATGACACTGATGAAATAGAGACTACATTTTAACCTACTCGGTTGCGGTGAAGCTCACCCATCCTGCGCAGCCAGCAAATGGAATTCAGCAACTGAATAAATGAAAAATAGAGGTGAAAGTTTTCCATTTAGTCCTGGCAATCAGCTGCTGTTGGTTTAGCTACAGGGCAGACGGTCATGAAAATAGGCTGGCAAAGCATGGGGAGAACTTTATTATTTAATTTCCAGTCTTTAGTAAAAAGCTATTCAGCATTGCAGTCCCTCAGATATCACCTTTCTGAATGTTCCCCCACACCTTTTGTTTTCAGTCTAGGAAGCTCTTCATGGCAAAGAGGGCCAGGGAGAATTTACACTGAAATGGTTTTTCATCACACTGTCTTTTCACGTTGCTTCTGTTCGTGTTGGGCGCAGCAGTTTGCAAAATCACTCCTTGTACAAGACCGCGGAGGGTTCAGAAATAACAAGATAACCCACAGGTAGTTAGTTCTTGTCAAGGTTGGAGTCCTTCATTGGTAAAAGGAATTAGAAAAGTCCCCATATGTGTATTTGCTTGTGTTTGCATTTATGAACATACGGTAGTGCATGCACCTGTGCTGTGGAGTGCGGCACAGTGTTTCCTGGGTGTTACAAACTACCAGGGGGCTTTATAAATCACATTGCCAGAAGATTGTAATACATTTTAAGGCTGTCTAATGATAAAGAGACTTCCACTAGGTTCTCCTTTTGGGTAGCCCTGCCTAGTTGTTCATTTGAGACAGAGATCTACTAGCTCTGCAGATCCCAGAGGAACAGCAATAGGCTGGTGTAATCTCACTAAGACCCTATGCAATCTCACTAGGACCCTAACCTTATGCAATCTCAGTCCAGGATGATTGTCTTCCATAAGTGTCTTATCTGTGGGTCTGAAGCTGACTGATGAGACCTATCCAGGATTGACAGACTCTGTTGCAGCTCGGGCACACGTTTCCATGTGGGGTGGGTGGCTTTGGTTCAGTCTGCAACATGCTGTGGCTGCCGCTTTTCCGTCTCCTGTTGTCATCGTCAGGTTTCAAAGCATGGAGACCCTTATGCAGACTTTTCCTCCGTTTGGGGCAGTCCTAGGTAGTAGTCTCCCATGAGTTGGTGTCAATGCTGCATTTTTTTATGCTGCATTTATTGATGCTGCAAGTTGGCCTCAACGATGTCCGTGAAGTGCTTTTGCACAAAGCTCCTATGCTGGTTCCTTCTTCTTTAGAGCTGAACTGTCAGAAATGCCGTAGCCGGGAAGTGTCATGGAAACCTCTGGGAAAGAAGGAACCACACGACAAAGGGAATGCCTGGGTTTTCAGCCCATTGCTGCCTTTGCCTCCTCAGGGCTAGTGCAAAATGAGGCACATTTTCCTGGTCCCACCTCTGGCTTCTCTTCTCCTTTTCTAACCCACCCGCTTACTGGATGCAATCTGCATGCAAACTCCTGCCCCTCTCTGATCCTGAAGAAAGGGGGGGCACCTACCACAAAGGGAACAGACCCTTTTCCTGTGGTTGGGGAGGGGAGTTTCTCTTCACATGCATGTGGATGGTGAGGCTGGGCGCATTCCCAAGATATCTCCAGTTTTGCCGAAAAGCACATGAAAAACCTCATGTATTGCTCTTTTTGGGGAGGCGGGAGTGAAAGTTTTGAGCCACTCAAATATATTCTGCAGCCGAGTGCTTTTTCAAAACATAGGAAAAACTTAATTTAGAGTTCTGTCTTGTATTTCCAGTCACTGGTTTGCAAATGGGCAGGCAACAGATATAGGAATGGTCTCATCTATAAAAATGTCATCTTGCCAATACGTACACCTTTCTGCAATAGAGAGCTTTCCTTTCCTCCTCTTTCCCCTCTCCTATACTCAGTAGTGAAATGCTGCATATTTCGATAAGGCAAAAGCAAAAAATGGTTTCTTTTTTAAATGAAAATAACGTTCCATTTTTGCAGCTTGCAGAAATACTTGTTGAATAATTCACAGCAGAGAAAGTTCCTATACCAAACACTGTAAGTTCTCAGTTATTGGATAAAAGGAATCAGGACTCATGTTAGAGGAGATATCTTTTATTACACCAAATAGATTTTTTTGCAAAAATCTGGTTGGTGTAATAAAAGATTTCACCTCTGCCACGAGTCCTGATTCCTTTTGCCTCTAGACCAATACGACTACAACCTGGATAGCTGACACAGTTATTGGCTATGTCTTTGCAGACCAGTCCAGAAGAGCCACACATTTTGAAATATATCGTGGTCTTGGCTCTTGTGAAATGCAAGAAACTTCCAACTTAAATAGTTGGAAAACAATTATTAAGCTTCCAACTATTTAAGTTGGTCTAATAAAAGATATCAGATTCACCCAAAGAACCTTGTCTGCCTATGTCCTTAGACCAACACGGCTACAACCTATGCCCCCCATACATAATTTTATTTGTTCTAGATCAGTGTGGGTACTAATATGCAAATCAAAAATGAATGTGTTCTGGATCTCGCCATGAAGACGTGGAATGGCCTGTGTACTAATAAGCTGGATCTTCAACTCTGGATTTAAAATTGCACTTAATTCAACAAAAGATTATTTTGAAACGGTACCAGGTTCCAAAGTATAGAGACCACGGTGGAAATCAGGCAGGATGATTGGTGTTGGAGATGTGGAAAATCAAGCAGAATAACAGTGCATGTGTTATAAGAACACAAGTATAATACTGTACCCTGGTAAAATATGACAGCACAAAGAGATTTGGTCCCAACAGTGGTTTTTAGACTGGTCTCTTGACTCCTTCAGGTTGGTATCCCTTGATTTGAGGTCAAAATACTGCAGAATCCCTTGTCATTCACTAAAGAAGCTGAGTAAAACAGTGCACAAAGAGTAATGATGTTAAACCCATAGACAGTGTTTTTATGTTTGTGTGTATGTGCGGATACATTTCTAGAAGCAGACAGAGAATCCATGATCCAGAAAGATGAGGACAGGCAAGAAGGTGGGGGCAGTGAGATTTTTCCCTGCTTTTCAATGCTTTGCAACCCTTCTCTCTGCCCTTCCAGTTGTGACCTACTAGTGCAGAAACATTGCTTTAGTATTTGTGGTGTTCATTGTTGGATATAGGGCATGGTGCAAAGGACACATTAAGGCTAATAGATGAACTGCGGGCATTCCCTTTGGGCAAGAAACGGCTTTTACAGCATTGGAAATCAGTGACTGTTCTGCTTCGGGATTGCTGAGCTACCCAGTCTGGAAGGAGCAAGTTATGATCAATGCAGTAACAAGCTATGCCTTAGCCAGCTCACGAACAGCTTGTGAATGGAGGCCCACACCCACAAGGAACTGCATTTATTTCAGAGGGCTCCTATTAGGTTTGTTACTATGAAGCTCATAGTTGGACTGTGGTTTCAGTGGGACAGTCCCACAGCTAGGGCTTTGCGAAGCTTCGGGTGCTGATTTGATTCAGAGGAGATACGGCCTGATTCGGTGGCTGAATCTCCAAATCCAAATCAAATCAGGACCAAAAAACAAAGTCTGAATTGATTTGAAGCTCTCCGAATCTTCGGAAAAGATTCAGAGAGCTTTGATGATTCGGGCAGTCCCTGGTGGCTGCAGCAGGGAGCTGGGGCTGGACTCAGAGCTGGTAAGTAAGGGAGGGGGGGCTGGAGGAGGGGGGAGGGCACCATGGGGGGACCTCTGCCTGCTCCCCCAGCCTCCCATGGCTGCCCTGCCGACCCCAGCTCCCTGTGCTTTAAAAAAAAGCCCCACTCACCGGGTGCTGCCGGGCAGGGGGGTGATCCTCACTGCCCCACTTTGTATGGGGGGCTCTGCCACAAGTCCCCTGACCTCCCCCCCACTGTCCCAGCCCTCCCTATGGCTGGCCCCACCCGCCC
>NW_005841873.1:3604009-3652317 GCF_000455745.1 Alligator sinensis
CAGAATCCTCCACACAGTGGGGGGTAGCAGGGATTGCCCCCCTGCCCAGAAGCACCTGGTAAGCCTGGAGGTTTTCTTGGTCAAGTGCCAGGAGCTGGGGCGGGCGAGGCAGCCATTGCCGCAACGGGCCTGGCTGATTTGGAGATTTGGCAGCAGGCAAAACTCTGAATCAGATTCAGCCAAATCAATTAATAGATTCATAGACATTAGGGCTGCAAGGGACCTCGGAAGATCATCGAGTCCAGCCCCCTGCCCCAGGGGCAGGAAGTCAGATGGGGTCATAGGATCCCAGCAAGATAGACATCCAAATGTCTCTTGAAGACGTTCAAAGTAGGTGCTTGAACCACCTCCAGCGGCAGTCTATTCCAAACCTTGGGGGCTCAGATAGTAAAGAAGTTCTTCCTTATTTCTGGGACTGTAATTTGAATACCAGATCAAATCACTGTCCCCCGAATTGGCTGAATCCAAATCCAAAGTGAATACTAGCCGCTTCGCACAGGCCTACCCACAGCCTTCAATCAAGCAAAATTGCTGCTGGATTAAATGGGAGCTTCACAGGTTGTGGCACTGATGAATCTACCTATCTAGTGAGCTCTCTTGGAGGTGACCAATTAGTTAGAAAAAAACCCCTGAGTTTGAAATCAGTGAGATTGAGCCCACAAACATGTGAGTAAATTTACCCACAGGACTCTTTACATCTGGAAATGGAGTTGTGTGCATTACTTTTGGGAAGTTCAGGGCCATAGTTTGTGGTGTGTTTGTTGTGGGGTCTGATCCTGCAAGCATAGCTGGTAGGCCTGTGCAAAGCAGCTAGTATTCACTTTGAATTTGGATTCGGCCGATTCAGGGGGCACCGATTCGATTTGGTGATTCGAATCACTGTCCTGAATTGATTCAGCTGGGACAGCGGGCAGGGGCCCGGGGGTGCTCAGGGGGGCTGGGGGAGCAGGGAGGAGATGGGGTTTGGCGGGGGTCCCCCCCCCCATGGTCCCCTCCCCATTCCTTCAGCCCCCGCTCCCCCACCCCCTACTTACCAGCTCCTAGTCCAGGTCCAGCCCCCTGTGGCCACAAGTGGGGACTGCCCAAATCTCCAAAGGTCTCCAAATCCTTTTTGAGTTGATTTGGAGAGCTTCAAATCAATTTGAACCTTTTAATTGGTCTACTGATTTGATTTGAATTTGGAGATTCGGCCACTGAATTGTGCCAAATCTCCTCTGAATCAAATCAGCACCCAAAGCTCTGCACAGCCCTATTAGCTGGTACTTTCAAACACATCACTCGCTGCTGCGAATTACCCTGCGGTGTGCACCAGAATTGCTCTCAGCGGTGACCGTTTTCAAGCCTGAGTTCTGTATTTTCTGACATGCACGTGGAAATTTGGGGACTATCCCACGCAGCACCACTCCAGCATTATGCTAAGATCTCCCTTCTCCATGCACCTGCTTTTGGTTTTAGGGGAATGCAGTAGGGAATCAGATCCTAAGCTTCAGTTGCTGTCTCTGCCAGAAATGTCCTGGGTGACCTTGGGACAAGTCACTAAGAGCTGGGCCCAGAATAGCATTTACGCAGTTACTTAAGCATTAATTAATTGGGGCTTTATCTCTTTATACTTCAGGTCCCTATGTGTAAAGTGAGTATCAGACTTTTTTGTGCCACTTGTCTCTCTCATCAGTTTAAATTGTAAGCCTGTTAAGGAAGAATAGTCTCCTACTATATGGGAGTTCAGTTCAAGTGCTTAGGATGATGGAGTCCAAATCTCATCTGGGCCCTGGAGAGGCTTGTCCAATAAAAGAAGTAATGAGCATTTATGGCTGTGTATATAGATTGTTTTGCTCTGATTTTCTTTCTGCTTCATCTCATTTGTGTATTAGACAAGATACACTTGTTTTTATTTTACTACTCTAGAGCATTAAAAAAAAGGGATGGGAGGAGGCATTGAGAAACAACCTAAGAAAACACAGCTGCAGTATTTTATTGGACAGTAATTAAAACTGCACCTTCTTCACTCTGCAGTTCAGTCTCACCTGCATAGTGACTGCAGCTTTTCCACCACAGCCTCTTGATTGGGCTGTTTCAACAACACTTGATGTTTACTGACTGCTGTACTGAATAATTTATTGGATTGTTATTAGATTGGGTGTAATAAATTCAATGTTGATTTATCATTTCCTTTGCATAATTTGGCAAATTACTACCGGATTTATGATGTCAAGAGATGTTCAGACTGATGGCAGGGGTCTATAAACTGAAATGCTGGCTTGATGCAGAAAGTATGCTTTAAAATTAGGCGGCATGAAACGATTTTTAAAAATTTTTTGGCTGCTACGCTGAAAAAAACGGCAGGTGACGGTTTGGCGTTTATTTGAGCAAATTGTCAGCAACAGCTGGAAAATCACATCATGAATAATTTATAGGAAAATAGCAAAACGTAGCCAAATAAATAATTCATCAAATATTATTTGACTGGCTTGGCTGATATCATGCTCTGGAGGGGTCGATCCATTTTTATTTTATTTATTTTTTCCTTTTTAAGAGATGTTTACCAGATTCATTCTTTTGCACTTTGGCTGGAAGGTTGGCTCACTTCATACACTGATTCCTAAAGAAAAATGACTCTGCAGCCCACCCACTGCTGAATATTTAATGCTAAAATGACAATGAATAAAATTAAATTTTAATTTATTACTCTGGGTCCCACCTGCTCCTTCTCTATCAGTGGTGAATAATGGTCTTTCACATAATGTACCGGACTGGGATTCCAATGCTGTTGTTCTTTAGATTTAATGTGTGACCTTAGGAAAGTCTTAATCTCCCCATCCCTCAGTTCCCCATCTGGACAACAGATATATTAGCTCCTCTTAACTGCTGTCTATGTAGATCTGAGGTGAGGGACTGACTTTTGAAGTATGTTTATACTGAAGCAGCAAGATTAGTTGAGATCTTTGAAAACTTGCATTTGGAGGTTCGAGCCCACGGTCTTGCTCATATCACCCTATACTGCCTGATTTAAAATACAGGGCTGAGCCCTTGGTTTGTGTAAATCAGCCTCAGTGTTGCTAAGTCGTGAGATTGCATCCAAAACCAACCCATAGCGGAGTTTTTCTTTAAGCCCCGGCTGCAGGAGGAAAGGGATTTTACCTGAGATCCTCATGCAGTTTCTGTCCGCTGCGTTTGCACAGACAGCTTGGAAATGGGAATTAAGAGAACAGCTAACCCTAAAAGCTCAGAAACAGAAGACCAAGGAGCCCACTTTCTGGTTTGATTTCTGCTTTTCAGTCTCTTCGTCACCAACCTCATGGGGGTCAAGCAGGGGAAGGAAGTTGCTGCCTCTTGACTTTTGAGCATTTGAAGTCGGGGCTGGAAATAGATTGAAATCTGCTCTGGAGACATCAAATCTCCCAAACTTTGTGTCCTAGCTGGAAAGCCCTTCCCACCCTTGGCTTTTAATGCACTATTTAGATCACATCTTGTTCAAACCAGACAAGCCTGTGTGCGTTGCCTTAGGAAAAGGCCTATACCGAGTAAGTCAGATGTAGTGCATTACAGTTGCTAAGCTTTAAATAACAGTAATCATTTCTGGTTAAATGTGAGTGGGAAATTTCCATGCAGCAGCGTCTCTCGCAGAGAGACTTTTAAGCTGGCTGAGTCAAAAGAGAGCTGACAAAATCATATTTCTTAAAATGGGTTTGGTTCATACATACCCTGGTGCTAAGTACCTTACAGAAAGCCAGGTAAATGATCCATCCCTAATATGTAGCTCCTTTCTCTCTTTCTGTGCTTTTTCTTTCCACAATTGTACACGGATACATGCTTCCTTGCCAGCCTGACTCAACCCTTCTTGATTTGCATTTCCCACATGCATAAAGTAGCATTACTGGGGCAGAGGGGAAAGATTCGGGCAGTAGCCAGGGGCTCTGCCTTTGAAGGGTGAAGGGAGGGCACAGAAATGATAGTGCCACCACCACTGCTAACAATAGCAGCCGGCGTGGCGCTGAAGCTGTCCAGGGTATGGAGCTGTGCACACAACATGTAGGCCTATCAAACACGCCAGGCAGAGAGTTTGTTGCATTGCAAATACCATTTGTACAGAGGAGATGCAACCTCTATCTCCTCTGCAGCTATGGAGTGAATGCAAATACATGTCCCTGGTACCGCAGTTTGAGTCTCTTGCAAAGAATAAATATAACTACAGAAAAGTTTGCCCCTTACAAAACTAGAATGAGGGCTGTTGGTCACGGTTATGGTAAAAACAGGAGTGGAACAAGGAGAATTATTTTTCCTTGATAAATATCAGATTCTAGCAGGAGCCCTTCCTCAAGCTTGGATTCCCCCCAAAAAGGTGGAAATGTAAGCTTTTACTATTCAGAGCAAGATTTTAGCCAAGGTTGCAACTAGGGGAGGGTTTGGTATTCATTAGTTTGCTACTGCCAAAAATTGATAATAATGACACTTACTCTGGGATCCACTCTCCCCATTTCCCTGGATTTTGCAAGTGTTCTCTGTTACAAACACACACATTTCTCCCTTAGTCTCCTGCCTTTCTCCCCTCCCCCTTTCCATCTACAGCTCTATCATCCTTGAAAATCACTTTGTTCTGCGTCTCTCTCCCTTCATTCTCATACAATGTGCTGTCTTTCTTTCCCTTTGTTAGTTTTTGCTTCTTTTCTTTTTGCTACTGCCTCCTCTTCCTCCCTGTCCAACCTAGAGCGTACCCAGCAGCAGGAGAGTTTGCTGCTTACTAGCACGTACCCGGGGGCACTTTGAAAATACCAAAAATCACACAATCCTGGCACTGCTGGGAATTTGCTACTAGGTAGGAGCATACGTGTGATTCTGGTCAGCGGGGCTCTGGGGGAGGAAAGAAATTGAAAAGCAGAGAGGAATCAAGTAGGGACAAACTCCCCAACAGAAGGAAATGGTTTTCCCTTTGGGCACTTAGAGTCCACTTTGACCTCATCCTCAGTGGACTGGGAAATGAGTTAAAAAGCAGTTAGAGTGAGAAAAGCAGTGGTAACGATAATGACTTCTTGTTCTTCACCGTTGAGATGGTTGGAGAATTTCCATCATAAAGTTTTGCGTCAAAAAATTTGTTGGATAATTTTTTTTTTTTTAATATAAAATTGTCTCCGATAAAAACTGATAGAGGAAAAAAATTGTTTCAAAATGAAAAACTCTCAGCATGCTGGAAAATGTTCAGTTTGGGGCATACTGAAGTGTTAGCTTAAAATATTAAATTTTTGTTTTATTCTCTCTCTTTCATTTCCTTGTAATGCTGTTCCATGACATATTGCTAAAAGCGGCATGTAAATGCACCGTTGCTACTGTTGACATCATAAAAGGAGATAGTAGTTGAAATAGTCTGGTATTTTAATTTTAATTTAGACTATTTTTACAATCGCTACAGGGAATTGCTATGTAATGCTGTTTGTCTCGTCTTTCTTTTCGCCATCTAAATCACTCTGGCTGTTTTGTCCCATGATCGATAAAATGCGGATGATGACATTCCTTTTTTTCCCAGCCTTTGTCAGTCTCATACGTTTAGATGGTGAGGTTTTAGCGAGTCACACTCCCTTGCCGTGTATCTGTACACAACCTAGCACCGTGGGGATCATAGGTGGAGGTCCTTGGTAATGTCAATATAGCTCACATGGCTCAGGATTTTCCTCTAGCCTCTGTGTCATTAGTTGAATTGTTAGTTAAGCTCCAGTTACATGCCCTTTGCCTCCAAACTCTTCCAACCCTTAACTGCACATGTAATCTAACTCATTTGGTTCAGATAGAGAGTTTATAAGAGCATAGCTTGCCTTTCATAGCCCAGAGTGCATTTTATCACGGGCAGTCATAACCATTATTCTTCCTTGCAAAATCAATAAACAGTGAGGCAGTAAATGTGAAACTCCCACAGTATTATCTTCAGGGGCATAACAGAATTGCTCACAAATGAAGAGTCTTTACATTGGCTTCGATATCTTGGTTTGATCGCTTTCCAACTCAGCCTGACGTGCCAGGGTGAGCGCTGTGGCCTTGTCCAGACTGGACGGTCTAAACATAAAATTTCCCATCACTGCTATTGTCCTTGTAGCTGCCCTCCTGTTAGCAATGGTGTTGGCAGCACTCGTGAAGACAAGATACCAATGTACTGCGGAATTTGAGTCGCCGCGTTGTCCTTGGTCTTTTGTAAGGGATGCTAGATCATGCAGTCCCCATGACTAGTTACTCGAGAGTCTTTTCTTTGTTGGAAAATTAGTTGAAGTTAGAACATGGTTACAAGGAGTCAGGCTAATGAATAGGTTAAATACAATTTTGCAATAGAGTTCAAACAGGCATCTTCTCCTCAACATTGCGTCAGCTGGCCAGTAGTAAACAACACTAGGCCCGTAAGCTAAGCCATGAGCAACTGGCTTGTTAAACATGATACAGATACTGAATGTAAAACTAAATATCAAAATCATCTTCTAACCTGGCCTAATATTCTTGTGAAGACGAGCCCAATGGGGTTCAGCTGAATTCATTTTACGGTCTAGGAAAGTCCATACAGAGGCAACTGAAATTTTAAATTTCTATGAAGGCGCATAAGCTTAAAGCTTACCAAACAAGCTCCCTTCCTATAATAATATCCCAGCATTATCCTGATTTAAAGGGAAAAAGTAATTAATAGGTTCAGTGAGACCAAAACTATTGTAATGATGATCCTAATAACTCGTGCAGATTCACCATTTACCTTTTTAACTGTGTTTTCATATGCTTAAATACCAAATGGTATTTCAGAGGTACAGAGGGAATGAAAATACACACATTAGCAATTTAGATGAATTTGCACTGACACTTGGACAGTTGGCTGCTTCTCTTGGCAGGGTTGGATTTAATATGTTGCCTCTCTGTCTCTAGCTAACCAGAGAGATACCACACCCATTTTGCAAAGCCATTGGGAACTTCTGGTAGCTCTAAGGCAGATGTGACCTTTTTTTTTTTTTATCTTTCCTTCTTATTGATGGGATAAATTATTTTTTGGCTTATTTCTCTATAGAGGCTTTTATCTGCTTTTTTTTTCAGGTTGATCTTTCTATTGCTGTAAGATGGGAACTCGGCTTCGTTGGAATTATACATGCTGGGATAGTCATAAGATGAAAAGAAAAGTTCAAATTCCAAGTCAACTAATTAAACCAGAGTTCATGGCATAGAGTTGACAGCCTGGGTCAGAGTATAGGTCACAGAGCACATTAGCACTTTTCTGTACATCTTTGCTATCAGTAATGAGACCCTATTGATTTCTGAAATGCTTCTTGATCTGTCAATTCAAGGGGCAAAGAAAGGGGTCTACTGTTGCTAAGAGGGCTGGTTGAAAATCTTCCATCGATACTAATGGAAAACGGTGATTTTTGATCATGTGAATTTTTTGTAGAGGTCGTGCCTGTTTTTAATGGAGGTGATCAATGTTCCTCCCAAAATGCACCTAGAAATGAAATATTCCAGTTTCAAAATACTACAGCGATGCATGGGGGTTGTAGTCCAGCTGCCTACTGTCCCTGTTCTCTATGGATAGGTCCTCCAAAATAGACACTATCTCCAATGACCATATACTCATATGAAGCAATCCCTTCCTTCTCCAAGAGGTCTTGTGCGATTCTACCCAACCCAGGTGCCCAGCCAGTAGAGCATAACAAGAGCCCAATGCACCTGAACTGTAGCTCCCATGAAGCAGAACTATAATATGTCTAAATTGAAATATTTCATTTGTATTTTAAAATAGTTTGGGTTGTGTCTAAAATATTTCAGCATTCAGATTTCTGCTAAAAATCAACATTTTCCATGGGGGTGAGGGAACATTTTTGATCAACTCTGATTACTTAATCAAAGAATTGTTTGGGTGTATGTACCATGTTCACAGATATGACTGTTGTACCCAGTATGAATTGATCTTGCTATTTGGCAACTGACACTACCGCAGCAGAATAGCAGAATCATTTCTTCTTTGTGTGGCTTTCAGTAGCATTTGAGATGTGGATGCCTAGTGAAAGGGCTGATTTTGAGAAGTATTGACTTATAAGATAATCATTATTTTGCATTATGATTTTTATACAGTTTACAATGTAACAAAAGCCATTTGGGCTCTATTGTGGGTGCTATGGGGAACTGTACCTTTTAAGAGACCCTGACAGGAGCTGCCTGTTAATGCTCATGTTGCATAATACAGCAAAGCAGACCTCTGTCAGCATCCTTGGCTCCAAGTGAAAACTGAATAATATGCATTAACAGGAGTACAGCAGAGTCGGAAAATACCCTGAGCGGAAGAACGGAGCAGTCTCACCAGAAACATGGAGGGCAACAGGAGAAGTATTTCAACAGCATTTCTCTTTCTCTGCAAGCAGCTGGGTGCTGATGGAAAGTCAGCAACATCTCAGATGTCAGGAAGGGCAGTTTGTGCCCCAAAGCTTGTCTGACATCTCTCCCAAATATAAGTTGATCCAACAAAAGATATTATTTCACCTCTCTAATCTTGCTTCTAGCAAAAGGGAAGATGTCACAAAGTAGCTTTATCCCTGACAAAAGCTCTTGATTTTTTTTCTTTTCTTTTCTTTTCTTTTTTTTTTTTTTTACACTTCTCATTTTAGCTCAGATCGGGGGAGGCTGACTTTGAAACTTCACTGAAGAAATATCAGGAGTCCTGCACCCCACTTATGCATGGAAAATGTTTTTAAACAGAGAGTATCAAAAGAAGGTGAAAACATGCACATGAGTCTGAAGGGCCAATGCATCCGTTATGGAGGGCTGAGTCCCTGGGAACAGACTGAGTCAGGACCGGCACCTGGGACAGAAAGTTCAGAGGGAGACCTACAGTTAAGACTTGATAAAGCTATTAAATTTGCCAACCAGAAGAAATCACCCAGTCCAGACTGAAGCTCTGAGAAAATCCCAAATCCCAAAGAAAAACCAGAGGCAGAAAGGTAGGCTGAGGTCAGACTCCGAATCCAGCAACGCGCAAATCAGGACATGCTGGGGCAACCACCGCAAGCCAGTACAAAGCCAAGCGTTTGGGAAAAGGTGTATGACCTGCAATGGATTATATGACTTTGGAAGAGTTTGCAAGTGCTAGCAAGATCTAATGGACTTCCCATTACTTCCCAAACAGAACTAATAGACGTACCCCAGCCTGACAACCATTGCAGTGGTGGGGGAGATGCACCAGGGAACACCCGCAGGATACAGTGCTCCAGCTAATTGAAGACAGCTAGTTATTTTAGGGTGTGTGTTCCACTCGACTTATCTGCCTCTCTGGTGCCGAGGAGGGGAGGGTGAGCTGCCAGCAGGTGAAGCGGTCCCTGGGCTGTGGGACGGGGGCTAGTGCTTCCCTCTGCAGCAGCAGTGGATCCCCCGCAGGTGGCACCTGCCTGCAGGCACCCAGCTCTGACGGTCCCGTGGGGCACTGCAGCCGTGGAGAGAAGTACTGGGCCCCTGCACAGCTCAGGCAGGCAGGCAGGCTCAAGGGGGTGAGAAAAAAAGATCAGGCTCGTTGGCTTTTTTTTTTCCTCTCTTGGGCAGAGCCTGCCTTCCCAGGCTGCTGCCAGGCTGCCTGCAGGGCTGCCTGCAGAGCCCCCAAGCTGCACGGAGCCCAGTGCTTCACTCCATGACTGGTAGGAGAGCAAATTAAAACTCCTCCTCGGAGCCTTAGTTTGCTGAGCCCCAAGTCATTTAAGGCGCATTATACTACCGAATTTGCTACAGCGGCTGGAATTAATGCACAATACACCACCAAGGCGTGCAAACACCAACACCATTAAAGCAGTGCGAAAGCATTTAGCACACTTTAAAGCATCTGCCACACATGCCCATCGTTTCGTCCACACATGGCCTTAGCTAATAGAGTGGTTGTAAGTCTTTGAAATATGGGTTATGCCAATTTTGATTGCCAGTTGTCATCATTATGTTTGGCTGGTAAATGGTACTGTTAAGAGGCCCTAGCCGTGAGCCAGTTGGAACCGGATGTTGTGGTCGGCAGAGGCTCATCTTCCAGAAAATGAGGATCATTTTTTAGAATTCAGACACTGAATTCACTCCCTTGCCTCTGAGTGAATACTGAATGAGACGGGTGCTGTACAACACAATGGTTTACTATTCTTACCCCATATCTCATCACAAGATTTAAAGCAAGGTACCTTGCTAAATTAATGTTTGGGCAAAGGAAGAGAGGGAGGGCATAGAGATGAAGGAAGAAGACAGAAGCAAAAGGGGGAGGAAGAGAAAGGTGAACTCCCCTCTTTCATCTCCCACTTGTCTCATTTTTCTATTATCCTGCCCTCCACTTCCCCTCTTCTCCTTCATTTTTCCCTTTCCCCTTCTTCCTTCCATTCTTTCTTTTGCTTTTCTGTGTCCCGTTCACATCTTCCCTTTTTGTCTTCTAATAACCTCAATATCTTGAATAGCTTTCATTGATTTTTTTTTTTTATGATTAAATCCTCCTCTTGCAGCTGCCACTTGGCTCCCCTAACTTTCTTCTTTGCAGTGCCCATCTCCCCAGCCCTGCTTTATGTTAGTGATTGACAGGAGACACTGTTTTTGACAGCACTCGCTCTACAGAGCCAGGGACTAGCGGCAGTAGCCACCACTGCAGTAAAAGATGGCAGAAAGGCAACCAGAAATAAAGAGCACAGAACCAAGACGCCACTGTACAAAGATTAAATTTGCTCCTTTAAACAGAAGTAGTAGGGACAGCACATATTGTACAAAGCAGGATCAGTGTCAAGCATTTATGGGTAATGCATTGCCTGTTCCTGTTTATACAATTAGGCTAACTGAGTTTCAATAGCAGCAGCTGTATAAAGCAGTTTTCTGATCCCGGGAAGGTCAGGGTGGAATAATGTTGCATTCAATACTGGTTTGTAAGCTGCACTTTCATACATTGGACATAAAGTGATGAGGAATTGAATACAATGTAAAATCATTCGGTGACATTAATTCTGCGAACGCAGAACAGTTGTAGAAGTTCTTTTCGTATTGTCTGTGACAGCGAGGACTCAATACTTCCATTAGAGTCCATACCTTCAACAGTCATCAGATTAAAATCTTTCAACCAGGGGCTCTGGCAAAGGCATCGGACAGAGCTGAGATGATAAAAACCCTGGGCATTTGGGGAGCAGCGCTGAATTGGGACTCGTGTCACAACCGGTTCTGATCAAGGAGACGACTTCGTTTTAGCTCCTTTTCTGCAGCAGCCAAGAAAATCTTGAGAGGGTCTGAAACTTGTTCGTGGCTTTTCCCCATCAGCACTTGCTACGTCTTCTCTCTCCGTCACCTGATGTGGGGCTGTTCAAGAGAGTGGCGAGCCCTTTGTAATTGTGCCGTTCCTCTTCTCCAGCCTTCAGGTCTCATCCCTGCACTCAGCTCACATTTACCCACACCACCCCCGCCACATTGAAGATCACTGAATACATTTCCTTTTGCCCTCCAGTGGCTGAGTAAAATTACTGTCATCCTCAATCTCTCTTGAATTGCTGCAGTACTAGGGAGCTTTTCAGTACCTTCAATGTGTATGATGAAGCATCTGAACCTCTCTATAAATGCCAGTGAATCATAGAGCTCACCTCAGCAAGATGAGCCGGAGATTTTTTTATTTTTTTTTAACTACATTGCTCCCTAAACATTAGCTGATTTTATAACAAGGTTTACAAGATCTAGCCCTTTCAGCCCCTGACCCACTTTCCCTCTTTAAATCTCTTCTTTTTTTATATATATAGTTTTTGCCGTCCGTTTTTGGCTGTGATTCACTTGCTCTATGCAGGCTTTTGTAACGCGTGCTGCGTGAAGGATGTGATAGAAAACTGAATGGTTGCATATTGGCGCTATATCAGTAACCCCAGTTTATCCAAGACGATCGTGGGTAGTAACCAACTCTTTTGTGCTGTTCTGGTGCCTGTCACCGCTGTATCCCAGAACGCTGTGCTGGCATTCATGAACCCAGCCTCGTCACGCAGTCCATAAGGAAAGCAGTAATCATATTATTCCAGTTTTACAGCTGCGGCACAATGAGGTTTAAAAGCCTGTTCTGTGTCATGCCACGAGATGGTGGCAAAACCAGACACAGGCTTCAAAAGCCCCGACTCCCATCGCGGAGCTAGGACTGCCAGTCCACACTGCCCTTTTCACAGGGCGAAACCTGCTCCAAAGGACAGATCTGCAACCGTTCCACACATCGGGAGAGAGCGCGAGGTTATTCCTTTTGCATTTTCCTTCTAACAAGGGGGAAATATGATCTGATGGTTTGAGCGCAGAACGGTAAAGGCAGGCACTGCCGGCTCTGACTCACCCTGCGCACTTCACGTCAACCCTTAATCTCTGCATGCTTCAACTTCCCCATCTCTAAAAAGGAGATAATGCTTAGCTGTCTCCTTTATCCAGGGTGTTATTAGGGCTACTGAGTATATGGAAAGTATCCTGAGGGCATGGACAGATAAATAAATGACAATGAGTTAAAAGGTTAGGGTGTCAGCTGCGTGCCATGGTAAGTGAAGCTAAACCCCAGCAGCTGAACTCTGAATGAAACAACCTCTAAACTGCTGCAGTTTAGCTTACGTTTGTGGCAGAAGAGACCATCACACAAAACAATTGCCACGGAGCAGCTGATGTGATGCACGTCCCTCTCTCTCATCTCTTTTGACTTACTACAGTCTGTTTTTCTGTCCGCTCCCTGAGATCTTGATAAGTGAAAATAATTCATCCTTTCTCTTTCCCATGTTGTATCACATCCAATCTCAGGTAGAGCCTTAATCATAGGCCCCAACTTGTATTTTTGCTGGGGGCGGGGGGCTATGATGATGGACATGTGGAAAGTTTTATGCATTTCAGCTGCCACCCTCTTCCCAGGGCCCTCGGGCCTTTTGGACTCAGCTCCTCTGACCTTAAATCACCGTGTTATTAGTATAGACATAACGATAACGGTACGTCAGTCGCCTGAATCAAAGTATCTCTCTTTTTCTTCCAGCGCCAACGGTCCGTCCTCTGAGATCATGCAGATTGATTTTGAAATTGAAGACCTACATGATCTGCCTGGGACCCAGCTCATCACATGGCAGGTGGAATATCCTGGAGATACAACATCTGACCTAGGTGTCTCCAAGATCTATGTAAGCCAAAAGGACCTGGTAGGAGTCCTCCCGTTGGCTATGGTAAGCAAGTGCCTGTTACTCTGCAAACGCTGAATACTGTTTGCAACTTCAGCAGCCAAAGCTGCCTCTTTCAGTGTTAAGCATGTGCACAATTGCTGGTGGAGATGTCTCCGACTGCTCGACCCTGATCTATTTGAACAGGGTTTTGGCATGGACATCGATGAGAGCAAGAACTGACTTCGTGTTCATGGCATCCCCAGGGTTCACCCCTCACCCCGGATGCCACATAGAAGCAGCAGTCCTAAGCTCCAAATTTGGCAGGATAGTTAGCGACAGGGCTATTTTGAAGTGCATGAGTAGTCCCAAACATGGGCCTGTGTTTAAATACTTCCTAAACCAGGTTTCAAACTGTGGTCCTCTGTTTATAGGAGGGGCAACAGGTCAAAACCTGTCGCTGTGCAAGAAACTTTGAAGTAATGGGAGAATGAAAGAAGCATAAAATAAAACCAGGTGTCTGGTTTGTATCGCTCCTTGCAAAAAAAAAGAACTCCATAATCACAAAGTGCAGAGAAATCGTGTACTTCAAAAATCCCTATTTCTTTGACCTTGCTCTGTCTCAGATGACAATCAGATGATCCAGATTCAGATGGGAAACGATGTTTTGTGCGTGTGTTTTTCCCCCCTAGATTATTGTATTGTCAGGGATGAAGTATAATCATCCAGGGCTTGGCTGCCCAGTGCAGGCTCCGAGACCATCTATTAGAAAATATTGACACGTGTTATTATTTAGTAGTGAAATAAAAACAGAAATCAATCTCTGAGTGTTTAAAAAAAAAATGTAACCTGGACGGTTGCCTAGTGACAGCCAGTTAATTATTGTGCCATTACTAAGGTCTGAGGGTGTTCTTGTGTGCTTCACAATTACATAGAGCTGATAAGGGCTATTATTGTAATTTAGCAACTTCTGAACTACTTGGATGCCGTGTTGCTTTATTGCACCAAACAATATTACACCTCTCTCTCTTTTGTAGTAATTCTTGCTTTTGCTATCAAGTCCAGCATCCTCATTGGAACAGATGCTCCTATCTAAGGTTACGGTGACTTGTCAAATCCCAGCCTAGTTTTCCACCCCCACCCCTCTTTTGCAGACGTGTTTTGCTGCGAGGAGTGCGTGGTCTCTGCCCTCTCATTGAGGCTTGAAAAATATGGGTTTGATCTCAGCCTGAACCTCCACAAAGTTCAGAGAGATTCAGAGCTAAAAAAGCCTTACCCGGTTCTATACTCTGCATTACTGAAATTTTGGGTTGGGCCCTGAGAGAAAGGATAAAATGTTTCTACTCAGGGGTGTCAGCAAATGAAAGTGTTCATTTGCTGACACCCCTGTCAGCAAATGAACACCGAGATAGAGTAGATCATCATTTTAAGCCAATTAGTTTTGATGGTAGCCCTTCAGAGGAAGAAACAACTATGCTCCTGGCAGTTGGTGCAAAACAGGCAGTCCCCTTAGCCTTCACTCAGCAGATGAAAAGGACGTCCTATTTTCAACAAGTACAAAACTGTATGCTCAAAGGTCATTATGATGTCTATAAAGTTATCAGCGGGTGACATTTTGCCAGGCAACAGGTGTTGGGATAATGGGTAGCAGAAGAAGCAAAGATATATGCCAGGGGTCCCATAATTACTGACAAACTGATAGATTTAACCTTCTTTGTATGAACTGGAGTGTCAGTGAAGTAGCCCTGGGGTATCACAAATCTGAAAATCTTTGTAGTCCCTCACCTTGCACTTGCTTAATGATGATTCAGGCACAGACCTTTCAGTCTATGCAACTCTTATTAATTTGGCAGTTCACAGTTCCCTATGACATTGTAACAACCAGGGCTGACTCGCCAAATTTAAAATAAAATTAAAAACCCTCCAAATTCTTGCTGTCTAGAGAGAACAGCAATGAAAGCAAAGCTGTTGCACATCTTGTGTTTCTGTGGGTTGCCGTTTGCTCAGGTTAGCACTGCTGAGCTTTCATTATTTGTGAAACATGATTTTATGTTTGGAAGCACCAAGCCGTAATGCCATTGAACGCTCTCATTAGAATTTAATTTTTCAAAAGAATAAGTTTACATCTTTTAACCAGGTGCAGGGGTTTTTTTATTATAATAGGGTAGCACATAATATTCTAGCACTCTTTTCTGTTTTGCTATGTCTTTTTTGATGACTCTCATGGATTTACGGATTTGTGATTCATAAACAGCAGAATGATGATCAATTTAGTGCCTTTCCGAGTTACAAAATGCTACAAGAAGCAAAGGTCATTACATTCTGATTCAAATGCATATATCAACATCAAGATGCACCAGAAATTTCTGGCCCTCTTTAAAATTATTACGATGCTTCAGTTGCTTTATTTTCCCCAGTATTTAGTGCTGGGTTTTTTTTATAGCAAATAAGCATCCTAGCTCTTGAGACTCCTACTGGTCCCTTCAACAACACCAAGAAAAGCTGAGCAGGGCAGAGCACTAGGCTGTAGGTGAGAGAAAGCTGTGTCATCCACTTTATACATAGGTGGATACCTAAGGTCTGGTGCCTTAAATAACAAATCTTCTCTAGTTATCAAGACTATAAAATCCATTTAGTTAAGCTAAGGCTCAGAGCCAAGCAGCATGAGAAGTGGCATGAAGGCAGAAGTCTTGTTTCAGCTGACATACGTTTCATGAGCTTGGCTTTGGAGCGAACCATCGACTTATACCTCCAGTTCTTTAAAAGTGAGTCTAGCACTGATTAAAAGTACTCTATCCACTCTCTTCAGGTTTCTCTTTCCTGTCCCACGGCAGGACACCCACACACCAGCTGCAATTCCAGTTCCTCATATATCCTATTACAGCCTCTCCTCTGCCCTCACTGCTAGTCGCAGTTCCACCTTCAGCACCTACTTAACGTCTTCTAGTCCTGTCCTCTCCCCACCCTGCGACTCCCAGTCTCAGTCTCTCCCAAGTCCCAGTCTCTTCCAACTCCCAGTTTCTCTCCTAACGCCCAGTCCCAGTTTCACAAGAATCTGTAGGTCAGTCTAGCCCTTTCCCAGCCTCGTGTTGCTCCTTCTGCATTCACATTAGATAACTTCTTCCTCTAACCTGCTTGAACCCACTTCTCTCATGGAGAAAAGTGAAGCCAACACAGCCCTGATGGTGGGCCAAGCCAAGTCCAATCTAACCCTTGTAACCCTGGGTTGCAGCCTGCTCAGATGCCCTGGCACATGGGTTGTCTAGCCAATGGTGGGAGCTGAAAGAGGTTTGAGCAAGTTCAATGAGCTGCTTCTTGGCCAAATATTCAAATCCCCGCTCCAAAGCACTGAGGCAGGTGAAACAGCATATGATTTGGGCACTATAACAGCATTTTTTTCCCTACCTTTGAACCATTTTGGCTTAAAACATATAAGCCTGAGGCCCCCCAAGGCTCGCATTTCACAAAATTGTGTGAAATCCATGGGATGGTGGAGTATGTCTATACAACACAAAGCAGCACTGTGCAGAGATGCTCCGGGTTAGATCTTCATGCACTAGCTCCAGAACCAGAAGTAGCAGAGCTCCTTCATGGGTGCTGTGCACAGACTAATAGGCTTTACTGCAAGGGACCACAGCTCTGAGAAGCAATTTGATGGCGTGTGGCACCATATAGACATAGCTGTGCTGGTTCCAGTCCTGGAACTAGCACGTCCTGAGATGCCGTAGCATGTCTCAACATTACCGTGCACTGTGTAGACAGACCCACCATGACTTTTCCATAGGACGTTAGTATTTTTATGCTGGAAAGGGTGGTTGAATGATGCAGCTAAATAGACTGTCTTGTATATCAGAAGTGATTAGATCTGGCTCACTTCCTTGAAAGGTCCCCGTCCCCTTATGGGCTTGCCGTACATTAGAGCTGCATGTAGCAGAGTTCCTTGTATGAAGCACTTAACTTGGAAATAACATGTCTGCTCCTGCCATTCAGTCCAAGAATCCCAAAGTACTTCAGACCAGATGTAACAGTGGTCAAGTAGCCCTTGGGTACTTCAAACCAATCATGCTGTTAACATTTCAGACTTGATAACTCTGCTTTGTTCCTGCCCAGAGTGGCCTTGGTAATTAAACTCATTGGCAAACAAAGCAGCCTGCCTGACACTAGAACCAAATTAACAGCTTTCACCTTTACCAGGGAATAGAAGAAGGTTTTTTTTTCTCTTCTTACCTTTATCAGCTTCCGCTTTCCTTTGGTATTCATTTTTTTTTTTTGCTTGCTTCCTCCCACTTTCTGTCTTTTTAATGTCCACAGGTCCCTTGATTTAGCTTTCCCCCCCCCCTCCCTTTTCCCTGAATTAACTGGGACATCTTCTGTTCACAGTGTAGCCAACGTGAACCTAAAAATTAACCTTATTACTAATGAAATGAAACAGAGGTGAAGGGGTGAGAGGATGCAAAACTCGATTAACAATGTGGTAGTAACTATTACAGTCCACTTGACAGGGGCAGGATCTCCAATTACAACCTTCGTGTTCTTTCCTTGATACGGGCCATATTTACAACGGCACATCGTTTCTGCTTGGTGAATTATGGAGTAGCAACAGCAGCTGAGTTTCCGTTATTCATCTGTTTTTGTCTCCGCTGGGCCTTTCAAAGTCTACAAGCAATGGCCTGTCAGGCTCAAAACTGGAAGGTTTGGTATGGAGCAAAGGTAGTATTTTCCTATAAAGTCTAAATTAAATCAGACCAAGGACTCCTGATTTTATGAGGGCCAAAAATGGACTTCCCTAAATCCAATTAGCTACTTGGTAGCAAATAAAATGTGAAGACCAGTAAGGGGATATATTTACTTCCCAGGACCCATCCATGTCCCAATTTAGGAAAGCGTCCTTATTCGGGCTAGAACCTGAACACATTTATCTGGTTCTCGGGAAAAAGGCAAGTCCGTAAACATGTTCTTCTTTGAACCAGGGCCCTAAGTGATGATCAACTAAAATGTTAACTAAATGATCAATTAAATTATCTCAAACTTAAGAAGCTACAAAGTTGTGGAAATGGTGGCGTTGTGGGTCATCATGACCCACCCCTTGCTACTGCTGGCAGCCATATCCCATGATCCCTTTCGTAAACTCATCAAGCTCCACCTCTGAACGAGGTAGGTCTATTTGCCCTTATTACTCCTGTTGCAAGGCCATTCCAAAATCTTAGCTCAAAACTTTCTTCTCCATTCGTAAATTTATTCATTTTTTTATTTATTCCTTACATTTATTCAGGGCCATCAAAAATACCTCTTCTTCCTCCCCGGTTTTCTCCCCAGATGTATAGAGAGAATTCAACTGTATCCCCTCGCTGGCCTCATTTGGCTCAATTACACCAATTAGGCTCTTACAGTCTTTTCTCACGAGCTAAGCCTCCATCCTCTGATTATCATAGGCAGAAGATAGGACAGGGTGCACTTCAGCAAAAGCTTTTGAGAGATACTGAAATAACCGTTGTTTCTCTGTCTAGAAAACCAGCGTTTAGGTTAGTGTGGCACGATTTGCCTTTGGTGAACTCATGATGTGCTCTGTGATCTAATTTGGACCAGCCTCCACCCCACCAGGGATCGGAGAGTCCTTTTCTGTTCTTTATGGCTCAGGCACCCTCAACAGGGAGGCTTTTGCATTCATAACTTAGATAACAATTCTGTTTATGAAATTTAAGTCTGATCAGAAACCAGCTCACGTTTGAATAGCTGTAATGAGTGCACAAAGCTAACAGGAGCAAAAACATGTAAAAATATTTTAGCTGGGAAAGCAAGCCGACATGAAGTACGATAGGAGATGAAAAAAAACCAAACCTCTCGCACTTCAGAGCATAACTGAACCTCTAGTTACTTGGAATTAGTAGAAGTTTTTACCATATGTAAATTATTACAGGCTCATCCATTATTTGCATCTTCCTCTGAAGTTGCTGGTAGTAGCTTCTATCATAGGATAACAAGGCCAGATGATTGCTCCAGCTGAGCATGATAATTGCTTTGTTCCCATATCTACTGTGGACAGGGATCAGATTCACTGAAGTAAGAATGGGCCAGGTTTACATAGCGGCTTTTTGGAGTATGCTGCCGTGTTAAGGCATTTTGGGCAATCTTCTGGTAGTTGTTATTCCTGGGATAGGCTCTGTCTTTACTCTGGAGGGTTTCTGTTCCAAAATGCTGCCCGGTTGACAAAGGTGTCCATTTCCTTTCAGGGTTCGTGAAGACCCTGGTGCTCTTCACATTTGAAATAATATATACCAGCCATTGTACTTTTGCAATTAGCCAAAGATGGCTTATGAGGCAAGGGAGGAAGAGCCTTGCTACAATTGCAAATATTTGCTACACACGTTCCCAAGCAATGAAATGTCACCAAGAAAGCACTTTGCCGCTGTATTAGAATATCTTTATTCCCCCCCGCCCCCCCCCAAGCATGGTTATTCTAGTATCTCAGAAAAGGATCTTGTTGTTCACAGAGTTTAACAGAGGAGTTTAGCAATCTGGTTTTTCTACTTGGGAGCTTGTTGCTGGCTGACTAATACCATAATCACCAGTAATCATATAAGGCAAGAGGCACCTAGATTTCATCTGAATAGAGGATTGAGTAATGGGAGCTTGGACCGGCTGCTGGCAAAGCTGCTGATAGCAAGGCAATTTGATGCGGAACATCAAAAATTGGGTCTTCTTGAAGCAGGAGCAAACACAGACTTATTTTTCTTATAAATTTAAGCTGAACAAAAATGGCTTTGCATAACAGCTGCTGCTCTTTCATAAGCAAGAGTTACATAAGGTTGGTCCGATTAGATGCCTGCACTTAGATTGGATTGAAACAAGAGCAATTCCTTAGTCCTTCCAGGCTCTCTGTGTTGTTCTCAAGGTGCAGATTAGATGGGTTTTAGAGGGCCAGGAATGCATTGCATTTCTGGGATCCTGAGTGTGCAGAACTCTGTCCTTTTTTTAATGGACACTTGAGGTTAAAAGTCATGACCCAGTCACCGCTGTGTTACTCCAGGTTCACACCAGGGTAAGTCCTCTGGTTTCAACAGAATTACTGGAGCCATGCAGCGCTGAATAAATCAGGCCCCCATAGCTGAGATTTTTAGAAATACCTATTAAGTGTAGGCACTTTCTTAAAATTAATTGAGCAGCCAAAATCACTGGTGAAAATCTGGGAGCATGTATTTTGGATTATTTTTTTAATCCCCTTATATCTATTATGAACACAACTCAATATGCAAAGAATTTAAAAATCAATTAACTTCACAGTGTATAGTGTTTGCTGAGTTTTATTTGAAATTGGGGCAGATTAGATGTATAGAAAAACAGATGCCTGCAATAATCTCTCTTTTGTTTCATCTCAATTTGACTTCCAGCCTTTTGTGAGTGACAGGGCCCTGCCACGTTAGAGTGCCCTAAATTGCAATAAAATGTTTACCTCTGAACATTAACTGGTTTGCACTGGAATGATAAAATCAGGAAGCTTATTTAGTGAACTTAGATTTGGTAAAAGTTGCAGTGCCTGAATTTTGTGTTTAAATGGACTGGAAAGCTTCCCTTTAAATGCATATTAATTATAATTTTCTCCCTTGTTCATCAGAGTCTCTTTCTGAACAGCAGTTGAGCAATTTACATAGCAGATCATTTAGTACCCAGTAACTAATTGAAAAGTACAAGAGACCTCGGTGGAAATATGAAGGGCACCCAGTTGAATAACGTATCAGTGAAGACACTGAACTAATGAATTTATTATAATCTGCTGGTGGTGTAAAACACCAAATTGCTTTGAAATGAGAAACATGGTATTTGAAAGTGTTTCTGAAGTTGGCAAAAAAATGATCCAAATCTTTATTTTACATATTTTTCCTTGTTTAGTTTGCCTCCCCCCCCCAATGCACATGCACACACACGCACACACACACACTCGTGAAACCAGGAGCTATATGCATTGGCATCTAACATCATTTTGAAGCAATTTTTTTGGATAAACAGCTAGGCGTGAAAAGATCAGGTGAATATGTCATGGAACAAATAGATATAACAAAATAAAATCACAAAGCAATATGCACTTAAAGAAAATACTCCACTTAGAAGATGTGATTCAGGAAAACACTGCTACTTTGCGGTGAGCCAAAATTAATGTTCAGGTGTTCCTATATTATAATGGTTAGTTGTTCTGCAACTGGAACTGCACAAATCCAGCACCTGGACTACAATCGAGAATGGGCCTTGGTATATGGCCAGTACAGCTTGGTGGTGCCTGGTTTGCTTGTTTGTTGATTCATTTATTCATTTGCTTATCTATTGTATCTTCTAATATTAAAAAAATTAGAGCAGGGATTTTTAAAGAAGCTTGGGCCACTCAGAAGTCATTTATTTTGCACATAGCTAAACTGTTTCATCCGCCTCTTGTCTCAAATGTAATTCTAAGATTTTGGGAGCAGGGAACATTTCTTTCTATATTTTTATACAGCACCTGATACAGGTAGGGCCTGATCCTGAAGGCGCCTATAGCTATCGCTGTGATACAAATTACAGTGTTTAAAAACCCTGATCCTGTTTGAATTGTATGCATACTGCATTATTCCAGTGACTTCACTGGCACTACTCAGAGTGCAAATAGCTAAGCGTGTGCCTGTCAGCCTGCACCTACGTGGTGTGGTTTTCCAGGTAGCGTTTTGTAGGATCGGGGCTCAAGATAAAAACACACGTGATGCTGGCCATCTTGCCTGATACACCGAGGCCAGGTACAGACATTACACTTTTATGCATTTAAGTGATTGGAAACCAGTCTACACCTGTAATGGAAGAGAAGTTCATCAAAACCAGTCTATCCCCATAACAGAACAGAAGTTCAGCACATATAGACTGGTTTAAAAGCAACAGACCCTAGTCTCAGATTTGCGCCCCTTTCCCCGCCAAAGGGCGAATGTGCGCTCTGTTTGCTACCGATCTAAACTGCGCCGCTTACAGAAAACCGCATAACTTAGATTGATTCGGCCTCGAGCTTTTTGCATGTCTGTACCTAGCCTGAGGGACTGAACCAGGTACTTTCACAGTCAAAAATGTGAACAGCAATCGCTTGAGCAAAAGGCATTTGCTAGCTTCCCACTGTTTAATTGATGTGGTTACAAGGAGATTTTCCCCTTTTGGCATAATGAAAGGCATACATCCTTAATTGGTTCCCTTCAGATTAGTGATTTGAATAAAAGATAGCAACTGAAAAAAGAGAAGAGCAACAAACAATTCAAAATGTTCAGTGCTGGAGCTAGCTTTTCATACAGAACAAAACCCAAGGTCTCGTCCCTCTCTCAAATGGGCTCCTCAGTGGAGCTTAAACAGAACGAACCAGCATCCCTCGTGTACAGATTTCGGACATTAAGTCGTGTTTAAGTTTTGTGATTTCAAAGTACTATTTGGGTTTTGTTGAGAATTAAAGCTTTTGAAATTATTTATGTACAAGTCATGAAAATTTCCCCAAAATGGATTTTAATAAGTGTGTAATTGGATAATTTGACAACTGGTAAACCAAAGCCCCAGAGATCTGGAATTACACTTCACTACAGAATAGTCACTCTTCATGTAGAATTAATTTGATTTCCTCTAGATTACAAGCAGTAATAAGAGTAGTCAATTAAGTCAATTATTCTTTGACTTTTCCTTCCTCCTTTTAATTGGCAGCCACTGGTATTAAAAGCTTGTTTTCTTCTGTCAGATACTCTCACATGCGGGAGCATAACAGGCGGATGAGGAAGGGTGGTGTGATGGCTGAAGCTCATGCCATTGCAGAAATGCTGAGTTACGGAGCATTTATAGAGGCTGCTCCCAGAGAGAGTGGTGATCGATGGGATGGCCTTATCCGGGATGGCCGTCTCCAGTGGTGTCCCCCAGGGATCACCACTTGGACCCATGCTCTTCGATATATTCATTAACGACTTGGACGAGGGGGTGGAAAGCTCAATGATTAAGTTCCTGGATGCTGTGGGGAAACGCGGGCACACCAGAGGATAGGGAAAAGATCCAGGATGACCTTGCCGGGCTGGATTTATGGGCAGAACAAAATCAGATGAGGTTTAACGGAGAAGTGCAAGGTCCTTCACCTGGGTAGGAAGAGCCCTTATTACAACCATACAATGGGTGGTGGTCCACTGGCCACCACAGCATCTGAATGAGACGTGGGGGTCACGATCAACTGGAAGATGAACGTGAGTCAACAGTGCGACGAGGCTGCCAGAAGGGCAAATAAAACTGCAGCGTGCATCAGCCAATGTGTGGCCAGTAGATCCAGGGAGGTGCTCTTCCTTCTCTATTCGGCATTGGTGAGGCCTCAGATGAAGTACTGTGCACAGTTCTGGGCGCCACACTTCAAGAAGGATGTGGATAAACTCGAGAGGGTACAAAGGGCCACCCATATGGTTTAAGGGCATGGAGGATAGGCCCTATGAGGGGAGACTCTGGGAACTGGGCCTGTTCAGTCTGAGTAAGAGAAGGCTGAGAGGGGACCTGATAGCTGCCTACAAGTACGTCAGGGGAGAGCATCACAAAGTAGGAGAGCAACTATTCAGGAGGACTCAAAGGAGGACGAGGACCAATGGGCATAAATTAATAGAGGGTAAATTCAGGTTGGATATAAGGAAAAACATCTTCTCTGTAAGGGTCACCAGAATGTGGAACTCACTCCCAGCAGAAGTGGTGCAGTCACCCTCCTTGGAGGTGTTCAAGATGAGGCTGGACCGGCACCTTGTCGAGCTCATCTGAGCCCAATAACTTCCTGCCCATGGCAGGGGACCGGACTTGATGATCTTACAGGTCTCTTCCGGTCCTATGTTTCTATGGTTCTGTATTCCCTGCTTGACCAAAGGCTGCCTTTGTGACACAAGTGACTTAGGTTGCAGAAGCAGCACAGCTCCCTAACTTTCAGCAGCAAAACTCTCCACAATTTAAAGCTTGAGGGATCCAGGTTAAATTTGTGCTGTTAGTGTAAAGTCCCTCCCTTATGTCAGTAGAGAGATGGATGGTTGCGGAGTCTCATTTTGCTAAGGCCATTCCCCCTCCATCTTCCACCAGGACCAGCCCAGGATGTGGTGGAGCTGCCTCTGCCAACTTTGCACAGCTGACATTGCCCCTGTGCAGACAGGATGGTGCAGCAGCAAATTATGGCTGCTTTAATTCCACTTTGCTCTTGATCAAAGAAACCAGAGAAACTAGCCATGCATCTGTCAATAGGGGCTGTCTCTCTCTATGGACATACATGCATAAAGTAGGGAAGATGAGCAAAACTTTGGTTCCAACCCTCTTCCTTCTGCTCCTGACTTCTCAAGCAGAGCAGCTGTGTATGGGGTTGAAGGAGATGCAGTAATTTGCTGTATCTGAGTGTATCTGCATCAAGGTACCTTAGGGACTGTTTTTGGACTATTCTAGATCAATGAGTTGTGAAGTGAGGTGTTTTGAGGTGAACAGTGAGTAAGTAGGTAGGAGTCAGTGCCGTAGCAAGGTGGGGGGAGTGGAGTGGGTGCCCTGGGCACCAAAGCAAAAGGACGCCAGCAGGTGCTGTCCAACCAGGGCAGGGTGCGGGATAGAGCCATGAGCGGCTCGTTTGGGGGGATGCAGGACAGGGAGAGAGTGGCTTCCGCAACTGCATGCGCTCCCGGCAAGCATGGGGGGGTGCCCCCCAGATCTGTGCATGGGGTAAGGTTGGGCTTTGCCCTGGTGCCAAACTTCCTTGCCATGGTACTGGTAGGAGCAGCATGAGAATGGGCCCCAGAAGACTGGTCCCATTCACCTAGGAACAAGGACAGAAGAAGCTTGCTTACGGCGTTATCAAACCGAACCAGACATAGAGCATGAAGTTCCTGATGCTTTGCACTCGCTATGAGAAAAGTGTGAAGGCGTGTAAAGGGTCATTTCTTTCACAGCATTGCTAACCTTGCAGAAAGAGCCAAGGAGGGGAAGGCAAAGTGGAAATTCATGGAGTTCAGATTGCATCGTTCCCATAAGAACAGTCACTCGTGTCATTCCTGATGCAAGGAGGATGGGAAAAAGAAACAACATCAAGATGGGGAAAGTTTGGGATTTATAAACCTGACACTTAAAGTGACTAAATTGTAGGCATGTAAGAAATGTAAATGTGAAATAAAAAAATCCTGATGCCTTTTCATACCATTTACGAGGAGCTCTATCGTAAAATAACAGAAAAGCTACCTTGGAGTAGACTCCTGAAAAAATTACTACCCTGGAGATACAGTAGCTACAGTTCAAAGTGACTTTTTTTTCTGCAGCGCTAAACTTATTTTTCCTAAACCTGTCAGCCCCAAACAGTGTGAAAGGAAGTATTTAAACCACTAGGTACCTTGCATGCAAATTGGTCTTGACAATTTGAAAATAGACAGTTTTGAACTTGCAAATGTTCAAAACCTGCAGCAAAAAGTAGCATGAAAGGATAACATACAAAAAACAGTGGGGTTTTATACTTACATAAAAAAACCCAGTAATGCACTTACGTGGGAATTCTTTTAATTGCAATTCATTTTTAAAATTCATCCTGGGTTTGGTATTTGTAAAGTGTGTAAAGCAGATTGCCTTTGGCTTCAAGAAAATGCAATTCTGTGCGCTGGAGTGCACTAAAGGCCCGCTGTTTTCATTTGTGGGTCCTTTGCTTGCCCTTTCTGTGATGTCAGGTTGGTAAGGAAAATCTTGCACCAAAAGTATCAATTAAATTCCTTCTTTCTCTCTCCTCATTTACTTTGGTGACCCCCAGGAGCTACTAAAAACACCCGGGTCTCTGGGAACAAAATGCTAAACACTCACAAGAAATTATAGAAGTCACAGGTATAAAAATTTGCAGAGATCAACACCTGAAGAAATATGCAGAACCAGAAGAGAGCATGCATATACCGAGACTAACAGGCCAGGAAAACAACTCTTTTGATCTGGGGACTTTCTTCAGAAAGTGCTCCAAAATTTAGCATAAAATGTCCTGAATCCAGAGAAGGAAATTTCTAAATATAGAAGCCTGTATTTTGTCCTGGTGTGTTGGCCATATGACTGGAGCCCTCATTTCTTCAAGTAGCAAAGTGCCAATTGAGTAATCACTTTCTGAAGGTCAGCCTTTTGGAATGGCTCACAGGCATCTCTCTCCTCTCTCTCTGCCTCCCACGCAAGTGGTTTGTATTCACCGGAGCAACAGAGAGCCATATCAGGAGCAGGAGAAAAGAGTACAGTCCTGTCCTTAAAGTTTACCATCTTTGTTAGTAATGCACCTTGCTCTATATTGAGAAGGGAGAAAACAGAAGGTGAAAAAAAAAAAGAAGAGACACTCATCCGAGCATTGTATCAGGACTTAACAGGCCTGGAGTCTATTCTCAGCTAGCCGATGAACTTCAGGACAGGTTATTTCTGTGGGGTTCATTTTTCCTGTCACATCTACTATAGTAGAGTCTTTTTTTGCATGTTTAGGTAATAAGCTTTTGGGGCAGGGGCTGCCGCATAGTACTTGATTGTACAGTGAACATTGCAGGGAGACCCCGGTTTCATTCATGGCCTCTGGGTACCACTGCAATGCTGATGGTCATCTGTGCTCAGGGCCTAGAGAAGCAGCATCTCTCTGCTGAACTCTTTGGCATGCACTTGGAGAAACAACTGGAGCTTTGTGATTGTGGGGGC
This sequence comes from Alligator sinensis, assembly GCF_000455745.1. Taxonomy (NCBI): domain Eukaryota; kingdom Metazoa; phylum Chordata; order Crocodylia; family Alligatoridae; genus Alligator; species Alligator sinensis. The sequence continues at coordinate 3,630,778 of NW_005841873.1, forward strand.
CACCGATCACCTAATTTGAAGAAAATCCCTTAGAGTGACTTCATCTTTACAAATAGGGTTAGAGTTGTTGTAGCCAATGGTGGTCAAGGAAATATGCAAGAAGCACAATTTTGGGGTAATGTCCTTCACTGCCCTGGAGATACCATACCCACTATATAGCTGTGAAAGAAGTTAGATAGGTTTTTTTGGGAAGACAATAATCTGGAGAAAGGCACTTTGTGCCCAAAAGCTGGTCTGACATTTCTCCCAACTAGAGTCGGCCCAGTCAAAGAGCCCTTGCTTCCTAGAGGCATTTGGCCTTTGTAGACAGGATCAGCTATCTCCTATTCTGACAGCAAAATGTGCCACCTATCCAGGCTGAACCCTTAAGCTCTTAAAAAAAAATGATGATGTTTAAATTGGTCATCTACTGGAGTCTGTTTGTTTAGATATAACACTGCTGCATGTTGCCTGCCATACCTGACCACAAGCACCTTGAAGAAAATGGGCGAGGTATTAAAATGTTTGGTCAGGATCTTGACCCAGCTTATTCTGAAAACATGATGTGGCACCTTGAAAGGCACCATGCATTCAGGATCTGAAGGTGGATACATACCTCACTAGGTAGCCAAGTTACCCCCACACAACCTTTTTTCCTCTCCCCTGCACAAATCCCCGAGATACAGATTTGCAGACTGGGAGGCTTCCGATGTTATCTCCTGACAAATGTGTCTAATAGATACCAGGCTAGACCAGAGGGCATCCAGGGTTAATGCCATAGGATCAGTTTCTTGCCTGATTTATAGTCTTATTTCCCTTAATGAAATTGCATTGGGATATCAGTGATGAATTTGCTCCATCGCATCTCCTGTGAACTTCAGAAGCCCTAGATTTAGGGAAAAATTGAAAATGGATTTTTCTGCATTTGCCACATAACAGGTGCACCGAGGTTGCTATATGAAACTTTGGCAGCATCCTTGACTCTTCTGGAAACATGATATCATCTAAAATAAGTCAGCACTGTTACCTCCAGAGACCCTGAGGGCTGCCCTGATTTCAGCGCTGTAGTAAATACCCTTGGGACAATGCAAAGGCTTCTCCTCTGCCAGCCTTTGTTTGCTGTGACGTTAAATCCTGTAATGTGTCCATGTAAAACATCTGGGAAGTTATCAGCTGTGCAGTGTTTGATTGGCCAAGGAAGTCCCTTTGTTCCTTTGCTAGCCGGTTTTGATGCACTGCTGTTTGGCAAGTTTGCATGGCTTGCTCTCTGCCACATATAGCAAGTGGCAATGCTGTGACTAGCTGCTAATTGTCTCCATATGATAATTTAGGATTTTGAGTACTTCTTTCTTGAGTATCCAGTCTGCAGGTCCATTAAATTTCAGTGAGTTTATATTGGTGCATAGCTCCTTATTACTGAATAGATCTTAATTGCTCAGTCTGTAAGACTTCTTGCTAATGATGTTTGATAATAGTTATTAAAAGTGAAACTTCAAAAAAAAATCAGCTCACAACACTTGATAGTGTGCTTGAAGCTGGACCAAGCAGCCATGTTAAAAAGTGGAGTGGGTTTGATATGGAGTTATACGATGGTCCAGAGGTTATGACCAGGGATCCTGGTTTTCTCTGATTTAAAAAAAATCCCCAGATTTTGGATTAAACCAATCCACATTTTTCCACGATCAAAATGAAACACCACTGTACATATAGATAAATATTAGTGGCATTTCGTTTTAATCACAGAAAAATGTGGATTTGGGGTTACTTTTTTCAAACTGAAAAAATGAGGGGTTTTTTGAATCGGAAAAAACCAGGATCCCTGGTTATGATGCAAGACAGGGAGTTAACACTGGCTTGCTACATGCCCTGGGGTAGTTCCATCTATGCAGAAGCATGCAGCAGTCAACTGCCTCTTCCGTGCCTTCATCTGTAAATGAAGATAGTGCTTCTGTGTTCCTGGTTTAAGGGAAGTTGCAATGTTTCATCAAATAATCTTCTTAATTTGAAATCCCCCCCAAAGAAGCAGGTTAATAAACGCTGGAAAAGGTGGAAAGTTGAAAAAACAAGTTGAAGAAACACATGCAATAAATCCTTGAACTAAATAATCACTCTAACCTTATACCTGTCCTCTTACTGCCCTCTACTGGATGGCATGTCAGACCTTCCTCGAGTGTGGGAACAGTCACGATCCTTTTTTTTTTTTGGTGTGATCAGGCCTGACTGCAATGTTTCAGTTTATAATCCTCTGTAATTAAAATCCTCTGCAATCAAAATATAGATTAACTTGGGGTGGGGGAGTAAAGAGACAATGGAAGAATTACTACTCCGACGTTCCTTTAACAAACTGGTGTTTTACAAATATCTGCCATCAGAATCTCACACTCCCTTCTGGAATTTGCCAGTCGTTAGAGAATTAGCTAAAAGGTTTTCAGTGAAATGTTTCAAATAAAACATTTTACTTCTATCCCAAATAAAATAAATAAATAAATCTGGTTACCGAGAACATGCAATTGAATAATCTTAATGAAGTGTGCAGGAACATAAGGGAGTAAACCAGTGCTTTTTTTTTTTTTGTATGCAATGCATGTATGTACAAGAGACATTACACTCTTCTTGACCTTTAAAACTTCTTTACCGTTTTTAATAATGCTTGCACTGCCTCATGGCAATGTTTTAATTGCCTTATAGCATGAGCATCTTGATGCAAGAGATCCCCTCTGTTTCAGTGTTTGTGCGTTTGCTGTCCCCCCACTTCCCCCTGATCCCTCCACAACTGTTAACTTTTGGATGCTGTCAGAGCCTTTCAAATATGGTGATCAACAGTGAGACTTTTAATGGCAAACAGCGACGATTCAGTTCTGTTCCTTGGGGAGGGTGCTGGCCTGAGACTCATGATATGTAGGGTCAAATACTGGTTCGGTTGCTAAGTTACTGTGCAAACTTGAATACACCCCTTTTTCACTTATTTCCCTCCCTACCTTTTGCCTCTCTGGTATATTGAGATGGTAAGAGGTGCTAGTGCAAATGTTTTGGTCACTATTGTTTTTGATGGAATATTAACTTTTAAAGTAACCTGCACACATTGGTTGACGTAAGCTGAGGTCTGAGTTTGCCACAAAATCCCAAACCAGATAAGCTTCATGAGTAGAGCTGATCATAAGCCCTAAAATATAGGAGGAGTTGGATCACCCATTTTGTTTTGGGACCTAGTCTTACATCTCATTCTGAACTTTTGATACGCAGCTCTAAATTTTGATCTTGGAAAAACAGCTCGTGGTGAAAACTAGCTTGGTCCTGCGGGATCTGGATCGTGGTGAAAACTAGCTTGGTCCTGCTGGTATTTGAGCAGCAATATATGTCACTGCATCCTCTAGGGTTGGGAAAGGAGAGTTTGTTAATGGGTTCTTATTGGTTTTATTTAAAGCAAGACATGTCCCATTGTGGTCAGAGAACACCTTTGTTCTGTCACTTCTCTTTATTCCTCTTCTATTATCTTCTAACATGCACTCGCAGCCATTTGCTTGATGCTTGAGGGAGAAGGGCAAAGAAAAATAAAGGAAGAAATGAATTTTTCAGAGCTTGCTTAACACCACCGGGTAAAAGTAGCTGTTTATGTAAGAGGAAACGCATGATGTCCTACTATAATCCAGGCTGAATTCTTTGTGGCCACACAAATTATTTGCAGTGTGTCTACTCTAAGCTATTTGGGTAACATTAAAGAGAAGGCTTGATATACAGAGTGCACTAAAAAGAAAAGAAATTAAATGTCTCTCTTAAGAAATGTGCCGATATAAGAGATCTTAGCTGTTGTCTATTGGCTTTGTTTCCCTTCCTGGTCTATTTATAGGCAGACTCTGGGCTTGATTCTTACTTCAGTTACACCAGTATAAATACAGAGTAACTCCATCAAATTCAGTACTGTTTCACAAGGGTTTATGTGATGTAAACAATGTTCTAGTTCTTTATTTGACATTTATTTTCACATGCGCGGAAAGATCTGATAACTCCCTGGGGCGATCTTCAAATAAATTCAGATTTTTTTTCATTGCAGTCCATAAACTGTATAAATTGGCAAAATGAATTGTAACAATCTGGCCGGGTTTGCAAGAAAATCCATCCTTGCTCGTTGGTGAAGACAAATACTGTTCTGTTTTGCTTTCTCACAGTTGCAAGTGGCCGTCTCCTCAGCCAAATATAAACGAGGCAGAAGTGACTCGACGCCAAGAGAACCGAGGGTGTTCGATAAACAGTCTTCAGTGGGGAGAAGGATGGGGTTATTTCCCATCCCTGATCTTGCTGTAGTTGCTCACTCTTTATTAGCACATCATCAAGAACGAGAGTCTAGATAACAGACTGATACAAGATAGTTTGAGTATAAATAACACATGTCCCTTTTGCTAGTATCACAGGACGTGCTAATCAAAGCTTGTCAAAATCTAGGTGAAACCGGTGCTGCTCAGTCACCCGCAGTCTGCCTTGAACAGTTTGGCATGCTACGGGGTTGCAACTCTGGGTGGGCTTGCAGTACTTTTGAGTGGGGCTGTGACCCTGATGGAAATTCAGTTGTAAATGTGGGGAAATGGGGTCACACACACCTGGAAGGCCAACTGCAAGCAGGATTGTGAGCCCACAAGTTGTGTGATCAGGGGAAATTTGGGAATGACTTGCCTGGAATACCCATTGGGCTAGTGTGGTTAAGGCACAAAAGTGTTTGTAGCTAGTGGCACATTGGAGCAGGTGATGTAACTAATTTTATAATTGGTTATCTCTGACTCCCCACCGCAGATAACCAGGTACTTATCTCTAGCTAGGTTGACTAAGTCCAGACAAAAGCACAAGCTTACATCAGAGGTACCCTAGTAAGAGGCCTTGGCCATTTTGCCACCACCCCGCTTCGGGCCTTGTGACATAGCTTCATCCATTTTCACCTTCTTAATTGACATGCATTCAGCTCTATTTAAAGATGTTTGCCTATAGAGATGCCACAGGGCTCAGGACTTAGCAGGATACAGGGGCCAAAGAATAAAAGGTCCGGGCTGGCCCTACAGAGCAAAAGGTCAAAGCACCAGAACCAGAAAGGGACAGAAACCGGAGAACTCTTGATAACACCACCGATTCTGAACAGGGGTCCAAGGATTTGGTAGACTAAAACAACAACAGCTGTGTGAGCTTCCCTCGTGCTGCACATCAGCAGCCTCTAGTGTCTTCTGAAGGGATTAGCTGTAGGTGCAAGAAGATGCGTTAGATCCAGGCCTTACCCACTCAACTGAGATTGGAAATACATGGACTCATTTCTGTCTCCTGTGGAAGCCTTTGAGGGGTTGGCCATTGATTTTAGTTGGGTTGGGATTGGACTGAAAGGGTGACAGCTCAATGGTAATTTTTCATGATGTACAAGTGGTCAAGGAACGACAGACCACCAAACCCTCAATGGACGGTTTTATTTTATGGTTCCACTTTTATTTTTACAACTCTCTGAACTTTCCTCTTTTATAGGATAACTGTGTGGATTATTGCCTTGCTCTAAAGGTTAATGGCATCCGTGCGAGGTCTTCAGGCCTTCAGAAAACAGGTGGCATGATAGAAACAGCACACTCTCCCGTCATCGTTAGGCTGCTTCTTGCTAGCTCTCTGATCTCAGGGTTAACGTGGCTCACAACTGTATTATTTATTTTATTCTTATGAAATCCAGCAACCAAATGGCAGAATAAGCCATAAGCAACCCAGAAGCAACCTATAGAGAACCTATAAACAACGGTACTGAGGGATATGGCGAGAGTGACATTTTTCGATTTGCTATCTGTTGCAAGGCATCAATGCAACCCAGTACAAGTGTATCTTAAAACCCCTATTAATTGTTTTGCGAATCAGTGTTACTGCTTATGATATGGAAGACTTTACTTCTGGGACTATAAACTTGTCAGTTGAAAATTATTTAGAAAATTTAGAAAAATTATTTCTAAAACAGAGTTGGTTTTTGAGGGATTCAGATTTTCAAGGTAACAAGTGGGAAAAATACTTAGGAATTATGGCATTTAACATTGACTCTGAAGTTATAAATATAGTCAGGATTTTATCTATCCACAAGTGCTATTTCCTTAAGCACTTTGAGAGGATTGTATAACTTGATTTTTATAACCGTGGCTAACTTATCTTCAACAAGCATCACTAAATCTGATGAAAACTGCTCCTAAGGACATTGGTTGAGATATAATGACCACAAGCTTTTCCAGTATCTTTATCTGTCCAACGTAGTGCACAGATAAAATGTGTTCTCAGTATGGAGATCTATTGTAGCTGTATAATTAGCAGATCCCAAATGCGTTAGAAGTAGAGGAGGGAGATTTTAGGACCGAGGGTTGTTTTTTTTCCATCTCTTATAAGTATCGGTGGTTTCCTTTTTTTTCTTGCCATTGGTGATCCATACAAAAACAATAACATCTCCCCAGATGCCTATATAAATTGCTTTTATTATTTCTGAGACAAAAACACATTCTGGAGAAGCAAGAGCATGTCATGTTTCTCTGAATGCAAAACAAACCGAAAATCAATGGCTGAAAAAATCCTACTCCAGACCTCTATGTGAGGTCTTTGAGGCTTGATACAACCACATTTACAAGTTGTGGGACAAATGCAGATGCCCCTACAGTCATGTTAAGGGAGGGCATGCTGAGGGATGGTAACGGTGGGGGATATGCCCCTCCGATTATTTGCACTTTTTCTGAGGGTGAATGAAGATGGGGTGAATGAAAAGAGGAAGAAGGAACTTGGAACCTGCTTGTCCCTACAATTATACTCATCCTGTCTACAGCTGTTCACCAGACTTCGTTTCAGGAGATCTGTTAAAACCTGCCTATACTAATTCAGCTTCATCTAAGTCTTTAACACAAAGTGTAAGGGGTGCAGGGAGCACTTTTCACTATTTCCCACCTCAGATTGTGTGTAACATGGGCTTGGATTTCACTGCAGTTGTTTTGCGCAGCCAGATAGCCCACCAAATAGGTGCTGGCTACTCGTACAGCTGTTCTTTGTTATTTCCTTTCAGACTTGGATCATTTAGTCTGTGTTGAGTTATAAAATGGACTCCACTGAACAGAATTTTTTCTATAATTAGATCTAGTCAGACTTGAGACAGACAGAGCCAATGATGGGAACAGGGCTTTTGGAATCAACCTTTCTTGTTGATTCAGATCACTAAAAAGTCCCTGTAAGGTGTCATTAAGCTAATGGCCCAAGGAGGATAGTTTTAACTGGTGTAGCAGAGTTTAGACCAGCTAGGCTATGCCATTAGACCCTCTATATCTTTGCCATGCATGCACACTAGGGCTGTGCGAAGCTTCCGTTCCTGATTCGATTCGGCAGAGATTCGGCCTGATTCGGTGGCCAAATCTCCAAATCCAAATCAAATCAGGAGACCCTTTAATCTCTCTGAATCGAATCAGAACCCTCCGAATTGATTCGGCGAGATTTGGAAAGATTTGATGATTCAGACATAGACACGCCTTTAAATGTTTTTTCCACATACCTCGAGGTACCAGGCACGGCTTGTGAACACTGTGATACTGGGACGGATGGAGCATCCGACAGGAGCACGAGGGGGAGGGGGTGGCCCCGCATGCTCGGTGGTGAACCTGGAAGTGGACCAGAAGTACTTCCAGTCTACTTCTGGGTCCACTGGGGAGTGCACTGTCTTCCCCCCCACCCCCCCTTGTTCTCCCCAGCTCAGTGACTAGTGCCTCCCGAGTCAAGGGGGGCATCCGGGGTCCCACCGCAGCCGATCGCTGAGCCGGAGGGCACGGGGGCCCCCCCACCGCATTCCCCAGTAGACCTGGAAGTGGACCAGACGTACTTCTGGTTCATTTCTGGATTCACCACCAAGCACAGTCCCCCCCGCCCGCCGTGCTCCTGTGGGATGCTCAATCTGCCCCAGCATCACAGTGTTCACAAGCCGCACCTGGTAATTGAGGTACGTAGAAAAAACATTTACAGCTGTGTCTATGGCCGAATCACTGATTCTCTGAATCCGCATTGAATCTTCAGATTCAGATTCATCCAAATCAACAAATCGAATCACTGTCCCCAATTCGGGCTGAATCTGAATTGAATACGGCTCGTTTTGCACACCCCTAATGCACTTGCATGCCCAAACATATATCTGTGCATACAGGGGAGATTCTTAAGGGGACAGGCACTATAACCAGGAAAATGTAAGTGTTTCCATCCTCATCACTAAAATGCTGCTTGTTCCTTTATTTAAAATGGAGTTAAGAAAGTATGAAGCACTTTCTTTGAGTAGAGCCATAGGAAGGATCACATGGAGATTTGGGGCATCTAAGAGCCATTTCTTGAGTATATCAGCAGGTATTTCTTTCATTTTTTTTAAATGGACCAAATGTTCTAAGGATGTTAGAAGATTGCACCTGCAAAGCCCTACCTTTGTGCAGACAGAAGAGGTAATTGCATACTGAAGTGCTCTTCTGAGGCCTCCAATGTCCATTTTGCACATACAAATGCTAACTGGCATATGCAAATACTGGATTTTGAGACGACAAATCAAACATCCTTTGAAAACTCATTCCTTTAGACCACATTCTGTCCTTGAATATGCATACAGTGTTCCCACTGACCTTGATAGGAGTTCTGTGTGCATATTTGAGGGTAGAATTTGAACTGGAGTGCTTCCTTTCCTTTTTTCTTGCTTTGCTCTTCACTTTATTTTTTCTGTTCTCTTCTGTTAAAACTGGCGCAGATGTGGCAACATTTTCAGTTATTCCAATAGAAGGAAATTCCTCTAAATCTGATTGTTTCACTTGTTAGGTCCTATGCATAACAGAGATTCAGTGTACCTACACTGCTTTCAAAATGGCTGAAACCAGTTTAAGATAAACCTGGATGGATGTAGTATCAGACTTAAGCAATTTAGATTACAGTAGTTTATTGAACTTCTGTTCCAGATCCCCTCCATATTCAAATTAAATCGCAGTCCCCCAGCATCCCAAGATGCTTTGCACCTCCCTTAAACCCTCCCTTGCAGGGTGGGCATTCTAGCGTGGGCCCAAGCTGTCTGCTCCAGACAAGCAGGGAGGCATGCTCTAGCGCACCCCAGCTTCTGGCCTGGGCCCCTGCAATATATTAGCTGCATTTCCAGAATCAAAAGTGAATGTCTGTTCACTTGCTTAAAGGTTCAATCTATGTAGTTTAGACTAACCTGAGAAGATTGAATCAATTCAGCCTTGGGCTTTTTGACTTGTCTGTATTTAGCCAACATGTTTACACTGGTGTAAATAACCTGCACACTTATGCAAAAAAAGTTGCTGGACATGTAATGTTGAACCATACGCTATGAATCCAGTGTAGAATTATTCCCTGAAAAATGATGGGTAAAACTGGGCGCACACGTTATATGTCCACAGCTTATCCCAAGGCACAAGGCAAACTTGCTTTCCAGGATAGCTGCATGTCTGTGAATGCCACTGGAATTTACATCAGTGAACAAAACCAGTGGAAATTGCACTGGTGGAAACGTGTCGTATCCCCCGGCTCTTAAACTAAAGATATGTTTCTTGAAAATCATTTCAGGAAAATATCACAGAAAATGAGAGTTGGAAGGGACCACTGGAGGTCATTTAGTCCAACCCCCTGCTCAAAGCAGGCCCAGCCCCAACTAGATCATCCCAGCCAAAGCTTTGTCTATCTGGGTCTTAAAAACCTCCAAGGAAGAAGCTTCCACCACCTCTGTGGGTAACCTCTTCCAGTGTTTTACTACCCTCCTACTAAGAAAATTCTTTCTAATATCTAACCTAAACTTCCCTTGCTGCAACTTGAGCCCATTGCTCCTTATTCTGTCATCTGCCACCACTGAGAACAGTCCAGCTCCATCCTCTTTTGAACCCCTCTGCGGGGAGTTGAAGGCTGCTATTAAGTTCCCTCTCAGTCTCCTCTTCTCTAAACTAAATAAGCTCAGTTCCCTCAGTCTTTCTTCATCAGTCATGTCCCCCAGCCCTCAAACCATTTTTGTTGCCCTCTGCTGGATTCTCTCCAATTTGTCCACATCCTTTTTGTTTTGGGGGGCCCAAAATTGGACACAGGACTCCAGATGTGGCCTCACCAGTGCTGAATAGAGGGGAATAATCATTTCCCTTGACCTACTGGCAGCATTCCTACCGATACGGCCCAGGATGCCTTCTTGGCAACAAGGGCACACTGCTGGCTTATATTCAGCTTATTGTCCACTGTAACCCCAGGCCTTTTTCTGCAGAGCTGCTGCCCAGCCAGTCAGCCCCCAGCCTGTACCAGTGCATGGGATTGCTCCTGTCCTAAGTGAAGGACTTTTCACTTGTCCTCGTTGAACCTCATGATATTCCTTCTGGCCCAATCCTCCAAGTTGTCTAAGTCACTCTGAATATACAGCATAAAGCAAAATAGGAGAGGGAGCCATCTTTTAATTTTGTTCCCTATATACTTAAGAGAAACCTCATACAGCCACGTTAGAAACATCACAGTGCTCACAGGTGTGTCTTTGTCATGCACATCTCATTCATCTGCTGTGCTAGGCATGTTACAGGCAGTCTGTCTGTGAAGAGAATAGCCTACATATATACAGGTTTTTTAAATGCAGTGTCCTATATACAGTCTGCAAAACAAACTTCTGTCTTCCCTGGTCTCTGCAATTGTCTATTAGGCTCCACTCAGCTAATGAAAAATAGCCTGATAGTTCAGCGAAACAAATCACTTGGAGACAGCTGGTAAAGTAAAAGGGATTGATTTTTAAACCACTGGCTCCCACTGGTGTGATTTGACGCTGACCCCCTCCAGCAAGGCACACGATCTTGTTAGGCTTACTCTCCGTTTGATGAACGTTTCAATCAGTGCCTGTTGCCCCTGCTGCTGCCAGTTTTAGTACCAATTTCAAACCATCTCTTCCCTGGGCGAGCTGGCCAGGAAAAGGAAACAAACAATTCTTCTATATGAAGGGCATGGGAGAGGGGGGCCAGGGCTGACTGATTTTTTTTTTTTTTATATATATAATGCCTTTTTTTTCTCGTTGACTCGCAAGGCCACGGTTGTATTTTCTTCCTGTTCCCACACAGCTTGCCACAAGGGGCTAGTCGTAAACCCCAAATTACTACAAAAGACTCACCATTTACCGATGATAACAAGGAACTTTGCAAGCAGTTCTGTTTCCCCATTTCTGTGTGTGGGAAGGAAAGAAAGCATTGGGACGTCTCGCGGTCTGAACCAGGCCTGATCCTACTTAGCTGACATGACGTGAGAAGCTCTTAGCTGTCAATGCAGCGGCTGTAAACCGACAGTCCTGGCTTGGCTCAGTAGCTTCCTAATCAGTAGTAAGCTCTCCCACCCACATTGCACTGGTTTCTCCGTTGCAACTTTCCCCCTTCCTATTTCCCCGGGAGAATAGCAGAGCTTTGAAACTCACCCACAGGGTAAGAGTTAAGATTCCAGAAAGCACCTCCAGATCCATTTGTCTTCTCAAATACCTGACAATTATTCACTAACAGTGAAATACGCCCTTGCGTGGAAAGCCAGCCAGTGTCTGTGCAACACAAGGATGCGCTCCGATCCTCAAAATAACGTTCAGGCAGGATTTGGTACGCAGATTCTTGCTGATCGTCTCCCTGGGGTTGAATTGCATCTGATGGCCTACTTCTCCTGTTTAAATTAATGGCAAAATTCCCGAAGACATCAATGATGCACAATCAAACTCTGTATCTATCTACGTTAGAACAGGGGGAAATGCAATAACTGTTTATCTGTCTAGATGGTTTTAGGCATGTTGGGGCGGCTTGTAAAATATTCCATTTAAATGAGCTCCTTTTGGAAGGGAGGGTGGGAGCCAGATTAAAACTTGTTTAAAAGCATCATTTAGGGCAAGTTAGGAGCAAACGTTTCATGTTATACAACAAACACAAAGGTTCCTCATTTATTTACTAGGCAGCTTTTAGGGGGTACCAAGAACATATCGGTACAGTCATTTGAAAACCCCAACAGGGAATAATCACAGAGTCTAGTTCTCTCCGAGCATTTTTGGAAGGCAGCTTGTGATTGACTATTTAATGAAGCAGAAAGTGGAGCCAGGTTTGTATTATAAGAGAATAGTGAAATGAAATGAAATGAAATCTCATCCTCACAAGGAGAAAAAAAAGTAACTTTCTAACTCCTGTTCTCCTTCAGATGTCTCCATTTAAATGCAAATGTCAGCTTCATCCACATTGAAATAAAAAGCTTTTTTTTTTTTTTCCCGGGGAAACAATAATGAGGGTAAATGGAAGTCGTTCCATTTTCATAATAAGAGAATCCTTTTCAGCAGTCAGGATAATATTATGATAAAGGCTCGGGGTTTTTATTATTATTATTTTGGTTATTTTGCTGTGTGTTTTGGCTTTATGATTTCTCTAAGCCTGATTCACAAAGTTGAACTCTGGGTAAAACACTCCTGCTTTTTCTTAGCCCCTTGTCACTGTAACGACACACAGAGAATCTGAGCCTTATCCAAAGCCTGCTGAATTCACTCTACAGCTACCCACTAATTTCCGTGAGAACTGGATCTTGCTCCAGAAATTACTTTACTTTTTCTTGATTAGCAATGCTGGCAGCTTGGCATTCATTACTCAGGGAAATGCCTCTTGTCATTTGTGTGGGAGCGTATTTTACCAATCAGAGGCTGGCTGCAGGTAGAGACAAGCTGTTGACTTTAGAAAAATTATAGGGGAACTACTTATATGAAGACAGAATTATTCAGTTGCAGGCTCTTGAATAATTTCCCCAGGGAAATACATGCTTTTTAATTATCAATACCCGAAAATCTGCTCCTGACCATGAAGGTGATTAGTGCAAGGATTCAGATTGCTTATGGAGCAGGATGCAGAACTGTATTCCTGGCTCGCACCTTTGTCTGATCCACTTCTTGATGCAAGTATCATAGACTGTGTGAGACAGCTTAGCAGATTTCTGCGCGGCAGTTCCTTGGAAGCAGTGAAAATTGCTTTTTTCCTCGTCTATTAAATGATGATCAAGCCTATATGCCTAACTGTAATAATAATGTTTTGTACTTCCCTAGTGTATTTGATTTGAAGGTTTAAAACCAACTCACGGATATTAATTCATTAAGCATCAGAAGAGCAATTCCAGTAATATCAGGGGTAGTGCAAGTGCGTGTGTGTATTGATGAGCACACACATGCATAGTGGTGATATCCACATGACAAATTGCTGAGCCATGTGATAAATTGGTTTTCTTATGATTCTTTGAAAACCTTATCTACCCATTCTCCCTTAATCCATCTAACCTGAAATTTCCTCCATCATCCCAAGCTTTTGAGCAGCTTCAGACAATTTTCTTTCTTTCCTGGTTATTTTTTCCTCTTAAATCATTCTGTAATCATATTTCCCATCCTCAAGTGTTGCAAGGTTTGAAATCCAGAATAGGCAGTTTATAGGCCTGGACCAGCAAGAAGTTCAGGCCATTTTACCACTATGTAAGCACATTCCCAGCTTCCCAATATATAGCTTCTAGCTACAAAAGGTTCCTAGATACCAAATACACTTTTCATTTAACTTTATATTTATAAATAGTTTATGGAGAGTTCAGTGATTAATATATATTTTAGTATATCGTTGAGCAGTTTTTAGGCAGTTTATAGGCCTGGGCCAGCAAGAAGTTCAGGCCATTTTACCACTATGTAAAAGGCATTCCCAGCTTCCCAATACATAGCTTCTAGCCATGGACGGTTCCTAGATATCAAATACACTTTTCATTTAATTTTATATTCATAAATAGTTTATGGAGAGTTCAGTGATTAATAGATATTTTAGTATAGCATTGAGCAGTTTTTAGAGTCTGGTAAGTAAAGTGGTTGCTGATGATGATGGTTTGAAATCTGTATCTTCTACTAATATGCTTATAGCCATTTGGTAGTGCACACTAATGTCTCTATAACATGCTTATAAGCACTTCATTTGTAAATGGAACCTTAATATAAAGTGTGCCCAAGATTTGTATTGTAAAATGAAAGGAGACCCTAAGCCAGTTTCCATTTGGTTTAATGGAGTGCCAGCACAGTGAAATTTGCCTCACTAGGCTCATCTTTGAAATGCATGCTCAAACAGCAGACAAGAGTTTTCCTGCACGCCATTGTTTTAGAGATCCATTGGCTCAAGAACAATCAACTAACAGCCTTTCCTTACAAAACTTAATGAAAATGGATGAAAAGGCTTACAAACTTGGCACAGACCCCTTTGTGTGTGGGTAGTTTTAATAAGAATTGTAGTATTGTTAATTACTTCTATTTTAAACATATCTTCAATTACATCGAGAATTATTGAGTCCTGTTGCAGGCCTGCGTTTTTAAGAGTATTGTGTATTCATGTCAGGAGAGCTTATAATTGCTTCTTCAAATAGTGTTTTATTAGTTTTCTCTTGTGTCCTTTGAAGTCCCTCCAAGCGCAGTAAGAGAACAGTAATACTTGAAGATGGCTAAGATGGTCAGTGCTATATGGTGTAGTTATATAATATATTACCTGCATTTTGCTTTTCTTTCTCTTGCATATTGTTACATTGTTAGACTTTAATTAGCACATTAAATACAATAGTTTCCCTTTATGAAGCCAGAAGGGTTTTCTTTGCTGTGGAAATGAGTGGTTCAATTACCCTCCTACTAATGGATAAAACGTAATTAACATTGTCTTGAGGCTAATTTTCATTTATGCTGCCATTCCTCATAAGCCGAACATCATTCTCTGGAAAAAGTCAATGTGTCACTTTTATTAGCCCAGTTTGCACTTTAACACCAAGAAAATTAATTCAAGATACATTAACGTACTTAACTTCAAATACAGTGAAATTATCTGATGACAGAAGATATCTCTAACATGTCCTTTATGAAGTCATGCAGTTTGCGGGTGGCTGTACTTGATAAACATGATTGTATTTATGTGCGTGCACTTTATACAAAGGACAGTGTATGGAAAAGCTAGTCAAAGCCAGTCTCTGTTCATAGGTTTGCCAGGGTTTACATCCTTCAAAATACAAGATAGCTAAAGAAACCTTTGTTGTTGACTTTCTTCCCATCAGATGCTTTTTTCAAAGGTTATAGCCCTGAGAAACATTGATAGTGTATGTGCCATGCTTGCAGCCACACGTGCAAAATACAGTTACAAAATCACATTTACAGAATCATTTGGAAAAGCAGAGACAAATTACGTTGGGGCCTGATCCAAAGCCACTGAAGTCAGTGAAACGGTTCTGCTGTCTTTGAACCCAAAGCAAGTAAATATACATCAGCTCTTTTCACAGTTTGTTCCATTCGGTGTATTCTTCAGTGCTCAGTTCATTCATAGAAACGTTAGGCTCCATAGTCCAAGCCCCTGTCTGAGGTAGGATCATCCCTAACCAGAGTATCCTATACAAATCCATTGTCTGATCTCTTAGCAAAATTAAAACAAGAGTGAGGCAACTGGGATTTCCCCACTTTCAGAGAGATTCAACAGTCAAATGGAGCATCCTTGTTTAGAAATGTTTTCTAATAACCTAAATTGTCCATTGTTTGCTTCCAACATAATGCTCCTAGTAGATCCCTAAACAATTCCTCTTTTCCATGGGTAAGAGATGGTATATTGTTGGCTCTGTAACAAAGACTAGGGCCGCGGCTAAAAATAATGACCACCCAACATCTTGACAGATGAAAAGAGACATGACAGTCAATGGACTTTCAATGCATGTACCTAGGCTGAACAAAGAAAGAAGGGGTTGACTTGCCATAGGACCTCCACCTTCTCTCTCAGCAGAGACTATAGAAGTCCAATGGCCAGGTGAAGGTCAAGACGATTGGTATGCGCCTGCCGGGACACCACTCCAAGTTGAAGGAAGTGCCTGCCTTATCACGTCCACAACTGCACCTTTTCTGGATGCATGTGGTCCCAGTAGTGTGGGTACCGTTGGCCAACAGGATCTGGCTTATCCGCTTTTTGGGAGACATTTCCTTCACCCAGCACCTACCCTTAGGTGCTCCTTCACCCGGAGCCACTGGGGCTTCCCAAGGAGAGATGGGTTTGTTGACCAGCACCTGTCACTCACTATTGTATCACTGGCTGCACCGTCTGTGCATCCGGTAGTAAATCCCAGAGGGGCAGCAGGGACCAGCCAGACAACAGGGCCCCTGCTACATGTTATGTATCTTATGCAATTACCTGGTGAATCGCACAAGAAATTTAGACCAGCCATATGTGCAAGGTAATTATCACATGATAAAAATGACTGTCCAGCTATAAAGACAGCCAGCCAGCCATAAAGTTAGTGCTTGATACGTGTAATAACTGATGCATGTAACACTTCTATAGCTGGTTTCTCTCCAGTTTTAATTTGAACATGTAGCAAGGCCTTAGTTCTCTGCTGTGGTAGCTTTTATGATATAAACAAGAAATACATACCTGTCAAATTATTGCAAATTCTTGCCAGTGACTATTCTGATTATTGCTGCCACTGGCAGTGATTCACCAGCATCCTGAGCTAATTCTTGAACACATTTTCCCTTAATACAGAGTTATGACCAGACACTGACCCTCCCTTCAGCATGAATCAGTCTGCCTCTAAGAATGCATTTGCTCTTCTCCCAAGGCCAAAACAGGAGTAACACAGTAGAAACATCTTGAATCTCTATCTGTCCAGGAAGTGGCTATTTGCTACTTGAATTTTCCTTTCTTTGTGTTCCACAAAGTAAATTGCTAAAATGGCACTGTACACCTGGAACATTTGAATGAACATCAAGTAATTTATACGTGTATACATATGGAATTTTCCTTTCCAAAGATAAATCCTTAGAACCCAAACATCCAACATAAGGATTAATGTGGGGGTGAAAAGGCATTGTAGTGCCACTAGGCGCTTTCTTTACCCTCCACTTTGCCCTGAAGCAGTAGCCAAAGCCCGCGCCCTGTCTATGCACAGTGCACAGGAGAATGAGGTAGGATGGAGAAATTGGAGGGGAGGTGGGGAGAGATTTCATTCAGACAAGCTTAAAGGGGTTACTTCGTCCTGAATAGTTCAAAGGGCACCTCCTTACAAGGTTTGCTGCACAAAAGAGACTGGGCAACATTCCCACAATTGCCTCCTTCAGGAATTGTATTAAAGGAGGGCAATTTTAGTGTCCTCTGTGGCCTCTTTTGAAGCCTCAGTGGGTACATCTACACAAGACATTTACTGTGGAGTTGCCTAATTAGCCCCACAGTAAAATACCAGTGTCTACACATGCGGTGGTATTAGGCTGGGGTAAACAAGTACTATCCTGCACTGCAGTTATTTACTCCACAGCAAAGCATGTGTAAATGCTGATGGAGCTGGCTGGGGCATGGTATGTAAGTGGCATGCCTGGGAGCAATAAACTCCAGCCTGATGTGCATTATGCACCAGAGTTTATTGCTTCAAATTAATTGTATGTGTAGACACACCCAGTGAGGGGTACTGTAAGGAGGGAGCCCTAAATTGTCACATCTTCTGGTCGTATTAGTTCCTTCCACATAGTACCCCCAATATTTTGAGGGTGATGATGACCTCTGCATGGAGAAGAAAATATGACATCTGCCATTCTTTTTAGTGCCTGTTGGTCTGGCAGAAGCTGGCATAAACTAGGGAAAGGGAAGAGTCTTGTTCAAGCTCCAGAGAGAAGTTAAAGCTTCACTTTGCATAAGGCATTCACGCAGAGATCGTCACATGGCTCTTGGGGCAAGAACCACCAAAGAAAAAACAAATCACAACATCACCGAATGCACTGCCTGGTTCCTACAATTTTTTTCCTTCTCAACATGTTTTCAAGTTCATTTGCTTTGAATAATTAGTCCAGCAAACAAGGCGTGGGAGCTCCAGGACAAGTTGACTTTAATTCATGCCAAGAGGTCATCCCTGGACCAGTTGATTGCTTGCTTTAATCAAGAGAGGTTCTGCTCTCAGTCTGCGTTATTTAGCAGTGAGCTATGGATGGGGTCATCAACAGTTAATCAGTGTGACAATGATTTGTAGTTGAATTAAATGTGAAAGGGCCAGGAAGGGTATATCTAATGCAGCCAACAAGAACTGTTGTTTGGTTGACACCATTTTATTGGGTTCTTTGGGTCTGAGTCTATCTTATGGTATTTCTAAGCAGCTGAGCTCTTTCACACAACATAACACTTGTTCAGGTTAACTGTTTCATTGGCTCAACTGTGACAGATAGACTCCAGGGTAGGCTTTAACCAGGTAAGTCTTTAATAGGACTCACCACTGCTACGTCCCCATGAAATTCTGTAGAAATAGATGATGCTCTCTCTGTGCTTGGAAATGACCACACTGTATGCGGCTTCTGTTGCAATGTATAGGCAGGTGAGGTTCTTTGGGTAGATATGGTAACTTTTGGTCTAATAAAAATTAGCACATCTACCCAAAGAACCTGCCTGGCTATGTCCTTAGACCAACATGGCTACAACCAACAACATTGCAAAGTATACGCATTCAGTACTTCCGCAGGGAAGTGGAAAGCACCGCGTTTGATTTCTGTAACCTAGGGTTCTCACCCCACAGAAGTCAATGAAGGTCTTTTCCTTGATCGTAGCAGCATAGATCATGATCTTGATGTAAGACAGACAAGAGACTCTCATAGTGCTACGTAGATCGGCTTTCACTAAAAGGCACGTCTACTACAAATGTGACACAGAACCAAGTATTAGGCCCTGATTCAGAAAAGCACTAAAGCGCTTGCTTCACTTTGAAGCCCACTGACTTTGATGTGCTTCAAGCTAAGAATGCACCTTGCTGAATTTGGGCCTGAGCAAAATCCATGAAGAAAATCAGTGAAAGCAAGGAGGCACCAGATAATTCATAACCAAAGCAGCAGTTTTCCCCCATTTCCTGTTGGATCATAGTTCATAAAAGGAATGCCTTCCAAAAAAATCTCATTATAGTATTAAAAAAGTCCTAGTCACAAGGTCATAAGAGGCTTGGCTGATAAAGTTAACAGGAAAAGACATCTTTGGTCTGCAATGCATAGCCTGGCCTTGTGTACAGATTGTGGAAAAACAGTTTCAAAAGACCCATTTGCTGCTCAGCCCCTGATCTCGGCAGGAATCCTCTGCCCACCTGCCTATTATTGCTCTCATTAAATCAGTGCAGTCAGGCTCAAGGTATTTAAGGGTCTGTCAGCATTTCCATTTAATAAACCTTCCTGTTTAATATGTTGGCCTCTTTCAAAAACTGCATTGCCCAGAGGTCACTGGTACACTGTGGACACTATTACGGTTTTAGTGTATTTTTATACTGTATTTGAAAAATATCAGACTTTCAACCCAGCCGTCCAGTTTTGATTGAGCTGTTAGATCAGCATCTCAAACCACTTTTTGCCATATTTTTGACTAAGAGCTAATTATTTAAAAGTGAAACCGTTTTCGGTAACCGATGACAAAAGCTTCACATGAAAGAGTAACAAACATACTGCAAGGTAAGAAATGCAGGCTGACAATATAGGAGAACGGTAATAACTGATATCTGTATCTGTAATCACACTCCTTGGACCTTTCTCTTATTTTGCCCATCTCTTTGTATCACTGTTTTTTAGTTTGTTTGTAAAGGACTGTACTCCACCAAGACCACCCCCAAGATTTTTATGCGAGTAGAAAAGGTGGGATCTGACTCCTAACAAAGTGTACCATTAACATAATGTCTGCGTACGTAGCATACAGAGATGCACAAATTCAATTACATGAGGCCGTATCTCTGTTAGCTAGCACAGCTTACCAACTGTAGGAAAAAGCCTCAATGCTAAGCAAATACTTGACCGAAATAAATGTTGGAGTCCATTGTGTGGGCTTCACGTGACAGCTTCATGGTTGTATCTGAATGAATAATGCTTCCCTACAACACCTAGCTTACATGGAGGATGAGGTAAAGGAGTTTTCCTTTGGCTTCAGTGGGGGAGGTCTAAATTTCTGGTCTTGAAGGTTTCCATCCTGGATGGCTGCATCACTGCGTATTATATGATAATGCTTTTTTTGCTCCGTAGGGTTAGATCTGTCAACTCCTGGAAATCAGCCCAGCCCCACTTAAAACCACGGAGGCTGGCTGCTGTGTACCAGCTAACTTCTAGTCCATTGTTACTGAAATCAGCTTCTAAATTTTCATAAGCTGTTTAATTTAATTTGGCTTTATTGAACAGCCTGGTTCATTAAGCTGTTTTGTAATTGCGTTTATAGCACATTTTCATTTACTTTTTTTTTTTTTTTTTTTAAGAGGCTTCACGGTTCAAAAGCAAATGAAAATCTATGGTAAGCAAGTTCTATTTGATTACATCTGGTATTTTCAAGAAGAATAAATATTTTGAAATCTCCCCACATGCTTGATTTTGAAGATGATATGATGAATGTGTACAGGAGCTGCTTCTGGGTTTTGTTTTATTCCATATATCAGGCCAGTTTCAGTGGCTGGACACCCCAATGTCCAATAAGGCACGGAGACGTAGGGAAGTTTGAGATTCATAATCACTGGGATCCTTCAAGGTCCTTTGTAAATCCCAGGTTTTTCATCCTCTCTTTCCTTCCAAGAAGCGAGGCAGGCTCCTTTTGACATGTCTGATTGCATATAGTCTGTTACTTTAATTGAAAACATGGCTGGCACCAGGGGGTGTCCAGAATTATGATGTATCCATAGAGATCTAAATTTGCAGCTTGCATTTACGTTGGTGGGAAGATTGATGCTATTGTGAACTCTGGCCCGTGGGAGGGAATTATTCCAGAGATCTTGTTACAGTGGCTGACTGTGGCTGTGCCTTTACTTGGACAGGGGCAATGAGGTAAAATAGCTTACCAAAGGGGGAAACGTGGCTTTCCCACCCCTGCATCACTCACACTGCACTACTCCTTTCTCCCCCTTCTCTATTTGGACTGTGACCTCTTTATATCAGGGACCGACTGCCACCCTCCGCTTGTGCAGTTCTTTACACAAGGGCTCCTAATTGTCGGTGTCCCTGTGGGCAGTACCCAGTGAATAGTATTGCTATTATTATTAATAGCAAATAACAACAGCAGCCACCGTAGTAGTAAAATCATACAACTTTTCTTCAGCAGATCTGTGTTTAAGCCCAGGCATGATTTAAATGGGCTCCCCAGCTTCTCTAGAGCAGAGCCCTGACCCAGGACACAGCTGGACCTGCTCCACAGCCTTGCTAAGAGGTGAATCTTCACCAGCATTGCAAAATATGTATTGGCTTGTCACCCACACTGTATATAATGTATAATTAACCTTATTATATTATTTACAAACCATAGTAAATTAAGCCTCACAGTGCTGTGGGGATAAAACCTGAGAGAGTCCTCCTGTTGCAGCCTCCTTTTTCCCAAGCGTATGCTCAGGTTCTCCCATACGTAGCCATGCGCGAATCTGCTCAGCCAGTGCATAGCTTTGTAGACATGCCCAATGTACATCCTCAGGGTGTGTGCACCCTTACTCGTCCACATGTACAGGGGAAGGGGCCCAAAATGCCCAGGTACATGGCTAGGAACCTGGCCATTTAAGTGCTCAAAGGGA
>NW_005841873.1:3652348-3661197 GCF_000455745.1 Alligator sinensis
AAGAGAAAGAGAATTGCACCTTTGCCCATTGCAATGTGCCAAAGGCTATAGGAACCAGAGAAGAATCCAGGTGTCCTAACACTTGATCCTCCAGCGTAGCACAGAGTGGCTTCCTTGTACTTCCCTGTGACCCAACGATGAACATCTTGCATCTGAAAGCTTGCCTAACTTTATCCCAACCACACAAAGATATCACCCATAAAAATCCTTCCTCATACTTCAGCATGTATGCCATCTTTGTAAGGGTATTTTAGCAGCTTGTTAAATTATTGTACTGAAGTAAGAGGAGAAGGGGTTGCGAGAGGTATATATGAATACCATCCCATTCTAAAGCAATCAGGGCTCATGGACAGAGGTGATATCTTTTATTAGACCAACAAGATTTTTGCAAAAAAAATCCCTTTTATTGCAAACTTTCAGGCACAAACGCCTTTCATCAGGCATTGGAGAGAAGATTGTAAAAGTTATCCTGGGCAGAAATGCAACTTCATATTTCATAGGATTTCACAGAGGAGTCAATAGATGGAAAAACCCTCTGGGCAGGCAGTTCTTAGCTGGTAAGGAGTCTCATCTGTCTTGTGAGGATCTGTGATGATGCAAATTTACCTTGAACCAAGGCAGGAGCAGGATTTCAGGTTTCAGGTGGTCATAGTTGCTTCCTGCTTGGGAAATTATGAAGATTTCATTACAAAAAAAATGAGCTAAAATGTGATGTCTTCCATGTGTCAGGTATCCAGGTTGTAGCCATATTGGTCTAAAGGAAAAAACAATCAGGGCTCATGGTAGAGGTGATATCTTTTTTTATAAAAGATATAGAAGATATCTTTATATATAAATATAAAAGATATCTATATATTTCATGTATCTTTTATAAAAGAAATATCTATCTATCTATAAGATATATATCTTTTACATATATCTATATATATTTATATATATCTACCTATATCTATCTAGAGATAGATATTTATATCTATCTCTAGATAGATAGATAGATAGAGATAGATAGATATATATATGTTTAAGATATCTTTTATAAATGATATCACCTCTGCCATGAGCCCTGATTGCTTTTTCCTCTAGACCAATACAGCTACAACCTGGATCCCATTTTAATACACTTTCCACACTGGTTATAAGGGCAAAGTCCTCCGTGCTCTGTAATCAGGACATTAGAGAGAGCAGCACTCAGGATGAAGCCATGATCTGCACTTTAATGCTGCAGTCGCTTATTATGCTCATAGTGCATTCTTCATGTTAATAATGAATCTGAAAGCAAGCACTTGTGCAACCTCAACCTAGCTTAAGGCAAGATTTGCAGTGGGAAATGCTCTGTTCAGATCCCCTCGTAGGTACTGTATCATTCTTCAATTCTTGCTGAAAGATTTTGTGCAGTGAAATCTCTTCCTTTCTTCTCTCTGCTCCTTTTGCCTGGGTGACAGTCCTTCCCTGAGGTAGCTGCAAGATGGATATTTTTATGACTTGAAGCTTTGCCCCCTGACCTGCCTGGAAACCTTAGGTCCTACCCATAAATCCCAGGATAGTCAGCAACCTTCAATCTGATTTCTCTTGGGAAGCCTGAGTGGAGATTTGGCAGCTTTTCTTTAATAGGCTATGTCTGTTGAAGGCTTTAACAATGCTCTGTCCTCTCACCACTGCCTCCACTGTTACTAGATGGACATTCCCAGTGCCTCAGATGGCTGGAGCCTTTCACAATACAGATTGTATCTGCCCAGGAGCAGAAAAATAGATGAGGAACCTCTTAGTATCCCAGCAGGGAAGCGCCTTTCTCATTTTTTTATTCCCCTTTTAACAGTGCGACCTGGAGCAGCTGTTGTTTCAGAATATCCTGGCATTACCTTCTGCCGTCCAGAGTGAAAGGGAGAATTACCCTCGGTGCCTTCTTTCCAGCCAGAAACCTTTGTCTGCCACTGTTCTCCTCCTAATGTAGCTGCACCGCTGAATTGCAAAACAAGAGAGACCATGGAAGGAGGTTCAGAGACCTAATGCAGGCTGTGCCCTACGTTTTGGAAGAGTTTGGGTGCCGGTGTCTGTAAATCCTACACAGAGGACTGTGAGCAGCCGCACCTGTTATATTTGGGAGCATTAATCCTGTCTGAAGACCCTCGTTTTCCCTTGCCCAGATGAATAGAGTTAGCCACGTGCTGCCCTCGATTCTACCCGCGTGTAAGCTGCTGGTGCAGCACAGATGCTCCTTTGTGCTCCCGGCAGGAAATCAGACACTTAGAGAAGCCCGGTTCTTCAAGTTGAGCTGTAGCATCTCAAGCTTTTGTACTCTGGGGATCCCAAATGCTTTGATGGAGATGGTGGCCTCCACGCATGCCTCGGCCCTACCGCAGCGTTGACCTGGAGCTTTGGAGATAGGAAAGGTGGGATTGCTGAATGCTTGAGTGCCTGAGTAAGGGGTGTCAGTCGCAGCCATGTTGGTCTAATCACATGGGCAGACAAGGTTCGTTAGATAAATTCGATATCTTTCATTAGACCAACTCAAATGGTTGGAAAAACGGAGGAATCTCTTTTATCCCCATTGCTGTGTTCCTTGTATGGACAAGACACCGCGTGGCTTCGCAGGAGGTCTGCAGGAAACGGGCTATTGTTTGGAGAGCATTTGAAGCTACGTGCGTTCAAATAATGGGCGTGCTTCTGTCTGCCATTTAACTCCCAGTGGTTAAGAAAGGAGGGAAGTCCTATATTAGAAGAGAGATTTTTTTTTTTACCTCCTTGTCAAATATTTGCGCCTACTGCTGAGGGAGTATGTCACCATGAAGCAGTTTTGACAATTAGCAAGCCCCCTGCCTTTCCCCTATCAAGTCTCATTCAGCTGAATGGTAATGGATTATATTTTGTATAATGAGGCATGATCTACCCAGACTATTTAGCATAATGTAACAACAATAAATCATTTTGGAGCTGTCAGTATAATATGTGGGTGCTTTACATTAGGTAAATAAATAGTGTGTCATTGTATTCAGGAGTTTGTGGGAAATCAGGAGGCAGAAATTGTGTTGTTGTGTTTCCAGACAATAAGCAGTTGATAATTATTTTAAGCCATTGGTGGCAATGGGTTGTAATTCATTTGTACCTCCCTTTTGTCTGGCGCTGAAGAAGACTTGAAAAATAGCCACGCTTCGAAGCATCGCTGTGTGCCTGGCACTGATAAATGTATCAAACTCCGGCATGACTTTATCTAGGAAACAGATTTTGATAGCTTGCTAGGATTTAGGTCAGCGGATAATTCAGTGCAAACTGCAAATCTTAATGCTATTGACAAAAGACAGAACACAAATAGGCAGCACATTCTATAAATCCCAGACCTGTAAGTAGCTCTCTTTTTACAGATTTATAGTAAATGTCCTTGAAGGCTATCTAACAACAGCAACAACAAAAATTAGCACATTAGATTTAGATTGACAGGTTGGCTTTTGTGATTCGTTGCATCCACATTTGCCCTGTAAGGATTGCCGTGAAAGACCTGCTCCATAAAGGAACATGAACCTGTGTGGAGCAAGGCTTTCTGGAGTCGGAGTCTGCTCTCCCTTCCCCGAGCCAGGAGTGACTTCTGTAGGATCAGTGGGGGCTCACCACTGTAATGCTAGCATGAGTGAGACCCAAGGGAGGTCCCTGCTTTGATTTTGTTCCTTTTGGGGAGGAGAGGGGGATTTGGCGGGGGGAGGGAATGGTGTGTGTGTGTACGAACTAATTTAGCACAGGTATCGTGCAGTTAACCTGGAGATCAGCCGCATGTGCAAAATACCTATTGCACAATCAAAAGCTCCAACCAGCTATCGCACATGCATCAGGGTCCTGAGAGTGGGTTTTTTGCGAAGAGGAAAGAATAGAGATAAAGGAAAGGGTAAGAGTGGGCAGGAAAAAAGTAAACTTGATGAAAATGGATGGGATGGAAAATACCTCTAACACAGGGAGGCTAACATGACCTTTTCTAAATATTCTCCTTTTGAGCCCTTATAATCTTTTCCAAGCTAGGAGCCGACTTCAAAGGTAATGCATTTGATTGTTAGCTTGATTTCTTCTTTTTCTCCTCTTTTCTCCCCTATTAAAAATACTTGTCCTGCCCACCATGAATGATGATGGAGAACTAGTTGTTATATTCCAAAAAACTAAGCGGTAGAAGTGGTGACGATAGTTCTGCTCAGATTGAGTCAAACTCTGGTTTCTGCTTGCTTTTAATGAATAACTATTTAGCTCCAAAGCATAATGAACACTTCCGGAGGAAGGGCATTGCTAAGGTACAGTACCCTGGCCCATAAATTAAAGCAAGCGAAATCACAAGGCATTGAATCCGAGGCTTGGTGTCGCAACCCGTTATCTGGAGCCTGGGTCTCATTTGCATCCTTCGAGCAAAGAATAGCTCCCACGAGGTAATTGTATGTAACACCACCTCCCTTATGTCACCTCGGTAGATAAACCAAGAACCTCTGGATGCAAAAGTACGAATCTTGACACGCATTTCTTAGCTCAGCAGGTACACAGGTGTCTAAATGTGGGGTAGCCACTGGAAGAAAATATCAGGCTATGTTATGTTAGTACAGGCTACACTCGGTTACAATAGTCTAACGCTGGGAAAAACAACAACAGAACGAGGCCAGCATGCTATACTTTTTTTCCATGTGCATGTGAATATAAGTAGATGTCTCTAAACAGTGAAAACCATCCTCCCCTGCCATGCTGTCCCAGGTGATATCTCTCTAGCTCTTCAGAAAGCCCATATTGGGCATCTTATCTTTAAAACGCAACTCTTAAGGTACCTAGCTGGCAGATCACAAAAGAGGTGTTGTCTCTGCTTTCTGAGCAAACATAGCAGCAGCTGGGCTAGGAACATAATGAGCTAAGGAAAACTTCAAACACCCCTCACTATTTTGATAGTCTGAGGTTTTCTTTTTTTTCTGACAGTCTCAGTCAAACAGGACCGGCAAAACATGAAGTAGCGTGTTCTTGCCTTCTGTCTCGTGTTCAAACGTTATTTCAAAGCGACTGCTCTGGGGCAAACGTGCTGGTAGAAACCCTTCTTTAAGAGGTTTAAAAACAATGACATATCCGTGTAAAAAATAACGACAGGACCTTTAAAGCGATTGTCAGACTGAGTGACAATAGTTTATCCTGTCGATCGAATGCATTAGCAGTGAGACAAGTCATTGAATACCTCTCATGAGTTTCCAAGCGCTGAACAAAAAGTGTGCGCGTTCAACCCCAAATGCAATTTATTTGTGATGTATTAACAGTCGCTCTAATATTTTGACACATGGCAAAGTTTGGGACTGTAAGTACCCACAATCAGTGCTGTGTTACTTTGTTTTATTGAATGGAGCCGTGTCGGCTTCCTGCTTGTTCTGTGATATTAAACAAGCGACTTGAGATGCAGATCAGAATTCTTCACTTGCCAAAAAGAAAGAAAAGAAAATCAGAATAAAGCTATTAGGCATTTAATGTACATATTGTCTGTAATAGCTGTACTCCAGGAGATCAAAAGCAGAACTTCTGAATATGCAATTACATTTTCTTCTGCCACTCTGATCAAGAATTGACTGTAATCGAGCAGATTTGAAAAAGCAGGACCAAAGCAAGAAGTTTATAGAACCGCATCATGTGCCATGAAGGGTTTAAGTCGATACAGTAAACATGTTCACCCTTGCCCTTTTCATAATACCGTCATTTTATTCGCTGAGCTTCTTTAATTCTTCGCCAGTCACCATTTACTCAAAGCTTGAAGGTAGAGTTCAGGTGTCACCGTTTAGTCAGATGTAACTATGGTAACAAGACAAGAATTAAGGTTTGTGGTCTTCCAAAGCACATTTTGCCTGAGGTTAATAATGACCCCGCTCTTGACAACACTTACAATCCCAATACAATCACACATGTGAAATTGTTACAGATAGCAAAAACAAAGGAAGAATGAGAGGAGCCTCCAACCGCGTACCTGCCTTCTGGACATTGATAGTTAGGAAACGAGCTGCGATACGCTGGGAGGAAAACCAAGGACAGCCCCTCTTTTGGCTGCCCGAGAAGATGAAAGATTGCCTCCCACCATCTCTGTTCCTTCCTGAAAATTAAGGGTAGTGGACTGGAGCGTAGTCTAGTCCAGCGCTTCTCAACATCTTCTGTATCAGGTTTCCTCTCTCCATACAGGGATCCCCATCTCCACGGCAGAGCTCTCTGGGTTACCAGTGGTGGAAGGGCAGGGTGTTCAAAAACGTATGTAACCCATTCACATTCCCTTGCATTGACACATCTTGGTCTGGTGTTAAGCGCAGGGGACTCGATGTCAGCACCCCTGGGTTCGCATCCTGTCTCTTTAAATTGCTTCCTGCATGACGTGGATAAAGCTACTGATTCTGTCTAGGCTTCGTTTCCAAGTTTCCCTGCATGTAAAAAAGACAGCAGTGTTATTTATCTACCTTAGAAGGCTTTATGAGCCTCATTGCTTATAGTTTGCTTTTAATCCTTGGAGCAAGGTTTAAGGCATTATTAATTTGCGGGCTAGTAATGTAACACGCTCTGCTTTGTTTCTATGCAGCGGGGGCTTCCAGACTTCAAATCTGACTCAACTCTGCCATATACCTCTTTGCCGCCTGCTTCTCTCTTTCCAAGCAGGGACTTCAAACTCACGGCTGCCTGTCTCAGGTTTGAATCATGAGACTGTAGGTCAGCTTTGGCCTCAAAGCTGCCACGGCTTCCATGCGGCACTTCTTCCCTAAGGCCGGTGCACGAGTCACAAATGAATCATGGCCTTAGACCTCTGGTCCAGTTCGCTGTAACTAGAGTTGTCATTTGTGCACATTGCAGCACATGGAAATACTTTGTGCCTGCCATTGGGCTCCTCCACAACCAGGATGTCTGCACTGAGCTGTTTCCAGGAAGTTCATTGCCAGTACAAACACCCCCTTTCACTGAATGGCTCTATCAAAGAGTATATAAGCGTACTTCAGCTGGACCGTCACTTGGATCTGATACAAGGTCCTATAAGGATGTTACCGGCACTACGAGGCTGTAAATACTTTGACCTGCTGACTTAATTAAAGTAGATTACATCAGCTTATTGTAAATCAGCTCCTGACATTGACTGCTCTTTTCACTTTGGTCTGGAGAGGGTATCCTTGCAGGTAGTATGGCTTTTTTTTCCTCTAGAGTCATTGCCTATAATGCCATCAGTCATTGGGAACCATAAATACATCCAGTCCTGTGTGTGATGCCGACATACCACCCACATCTGGAAGTCCACATGCAGTTTGGAGAAGGCCAAGTGGCAATGTGAATATGGATTAAATCATGCTTTAAGTACTGCTCCTTTGATTGCAGTGCCTGATGCTCTTGATGAAGTGGTCTGTTTGTTTTGTATTTGTCACCACTGGAAATGGTTGGAAAATTGCTCTGCTGCGCAGGAGTGAGAACAGAAGGAAAACACGGCTTTATGATAAGCATTTGAAAGACCATTTACACCCAGCACATCTAATTAAATTCCCCAAAGAACAAGGGGCTGATCTGGACCAAAAACGGTCGTTGGTGATTTGTGTGCAAATCTGAATACAAATAATTTCATCTCAAAATGTGCCTATTATGTGCAGCAGCCTGCAATTACTTCCATATTTTTTATTGAACATGGCACATTTTTTTTTTTCCTAGGCTGTGTTTTCTTGTGTTGGAAATAGGGGTGTAAAAATACAGTGTTACACAGGAAAACTTCTGTGACTGGACCATTTTGCTAAAAGCAAAGTAAGCCTTTGACCTGCAGTCCAACTCTGAGCAAAAGGGCCAGCTGGTCTCTGATCTGAAACCCTCGGGCCCTTGTTAACCCCATGAGAGCAATCTCATCTCTATGGCTCTCTAAGAAAAAGACTAAAATTATCAAGACTTGCAGAATTTCCTTCACATCTGAATATTCTTGAAGAGCTGAAGGAGTCCAGCCTTTCCTTGAGCTGGACACTGCCACTTTCATCCGTGGCTAGTTTTCATATCTGTGCATTTTATATGACCCCTGGACAGTGATACCTTAGTGCTTTACAATTACTTGTGAATCCTTACCAATATTCCTGTGATATTAGTGATTGGGGAAGTATTCTCCATGCTTGAGGACTAGGGAACCAAGTCACAGGGTAGATTAAGTGACTTGTCTAAAATCACTGGGGTTATGTCTAGCTGAGACAGGAATTGAACCCATTTTTCCTGAGCCCCGGCCACTATTTCATCTCATCTCCCCTTACACAGTCCACAGCTGCCGTCATGCCCCTTCACCTCATTCTGATATTCATCAACAAAAGGTATGTTACATGTTTCGTCTCGAGAGAAAGGTGCCGGGGCATCTCAGTGAGCGCCATATGTTGATTAAAGAAAAGGCAAAGTTCAGCTCTAACAAATCTAAATTTGTAACAATGCACGGTTCATCTGCATATTCCCAGGCACCCACCGCATAGCCATTAATGTCTTCATGACCTTTAATGGACAATAGAAAGTTATTTAAAAGAACCCTTGGAAAACCTTTCAAATTGAGCAGAGATGGGCCTAACAATGAGGGCTGCAGTATCAACTGGGTGGCTTTCTTTCTCCTTTAGCTAGCTAGCTGATCAGACCGGTTTTGGGGTTGTTTTTTTTACGGAGCCCTATGCGCAACGTGCTTTAAAGAGCACCTTTCAAAGAATATTACTGACTGAATAATCATTCTGTGTGATTACAGTGAGCTCGATCAACCTTTTTCATAAAGCCCGGGATACCGTTCATTAATACATAGGAGCTTGAGGAGCGTTTCAGGTTGAAGCAGATAATTACACATGGTAAGAACTGAAAGCCCTAAAGAGAACAGCGTTAGATTCAGCAGG
>NW_005841873.1:3661228-3664267 GCF_000455745.1 Alligator sinensis
CTGCATGTGGCTTCTGGCTGCAGGAGATAGCAGAGTGCCTCAGAAGGAATACACGGTGTCGCTGGGATCCGACACGTGTTTATATCGAGCGGAAAGAAAATGACACATGCCCCTCATGTGAAACCGCTCTGGTTGTGCGGGGATAATGCAGCATGCTGCCATGGGCAGATCAGAGTGCAAGACTTACCCTACTTCTGTTCCTTGCCCCCGCGCTAGCAGCAGTGGGAGCACCGGGGAAGCAGCACGCTTGGCCCCAGCATGCAGGGAGAGCTTTCCGATGCCCCGCCGTGATGGCTCCCGTCCAATTTCTGAATGGCAGGGATGGGCTGCGATGAGCGTTGCACCCAGCCCTACTCAACTGCCAATACATGAGGGTGAAGATGAGCAATAGAAGTCAGGCTCAAAGGTTTTCCGAGGTGCAGCGGAGGATAAAAACCACAGTGTCATAGCTTGCAGAGCAGTGATGGAAGTTTGCGTGTACAGAATGTCTTTCAGCCATCAGGTCCATGGTGCTTCTCAGGCAAATAATCCTAAGCCTCCCACCCCCTCAGCAAAGATATATGATTAATACGGTCTCAGTGGGAGCATCTACATGAGATGCTAAATGCACCGTACCCTAAATCTACTGAGCATTAGCATGTCACTGCAAAAGCCATGCTAATGTGCAGTAGAATTCATGCATGCGTCGGCGCTACTGTGCAATTGTGCCAGTTACGGCACATTGAGTTAGTACTTATTATTACAGGTACTAAGTTTAATGCTCAGTAACTATGGTGCATTAATGTGCAGGTAGATGTGCCCGCTCACTGGGTGGATAAGCTGAAGCACGGGGAAATTAAAGCCTAAAGCTGTTTCAAACCAAGGGCCAAATTCCGACATGGAGGCTTTGTTCTGAGGGACCTGATTTTCTAAAATACTAAGCAAACTCAGCTCAATGTCACTTCCTTCCCATCGAGACTGTATGGAATCAAGTCACTTCATTAGGTCCATAAATATGGAGTTGGGCAAGTACCATTTGGCACCCAAGTCTGAATAATTTGGTCTCGGCTATTTCATAAAGGCTCAGAGCAAGTCAATAATACTACAATGGCTAGGACTCTGACACACCTGCTTTAAGAACCAGGCTGCTCCTAATTTGCAAGGCCATGTCTTCTCTATAGCTAAATGAGGTTTTTTATTCAAATTAATTATTCTTCATACTATTGACATTTGAATTTTAAACCCCTATATGCATGTCTGGGGAGAGAAGACAATGAGTCAACATGTGCATAATATACTCATTGCCCAAAAGGACATTATGAGTATTAGTCATTGTTTATTTTAGTAACTCCCTAAAGCACCCAGATAGCTTTACATTGCAGTTCTGGACAGTTCTGTAAATGAGATGAAAGTCTTGCCTCAAGGACCTTTTGGGCACGTCTACACGAGACGCTATATCACTGTAGTGATGTAGCATTAGCAGGCGTGAACCATGACGCCGCCACTCATTGCTACTACACAGTAGGATTGGAAACAACCCCTTGCAGTGCCAGGACTGCAAGTACTAAATGAGTGCGCAGTAACAACTGTGCAGCTGGGCGCACATGTAGATGCGCCCTTTGAAACTAAAGCCCCTATCATGCAACTCCTCTGCGTGTGCTTAACTTTACGCATATGAGTTATCCCACTGAAGAGATTGAAAATCAGGGGGCTGCTTACAGCAATGACCAACCAGGGAGTATCACAAGAGGAGTAAGACTTAGATGATGTAAAAGCACCAGTAATAAGAAAATGAGGTGACAAATGACAGCGTACACGAGACTGAAGCAGAGAATTAAGAAAAGACAACTAGAAAGAATAAACACGATATTTTATATGATCACACACTTCTGGAAAGTCATACATTGAATTCGTAACGTTATAGTGTAATGCTAATAGAATCTCTAAACAGACAGTTGACTGTTTTCAGAAGGGCTACGTTAGATTGGAATGAGAAACTTTGAGCAGTTAATTAAAAATCAAAGACAGAGTTATAATAGAAGTAATTATCTAGGAGGTATTAAATCAGTTGTAAGACCAAGCCCATAAGAGAATTCATCAAGAATAATTTAATATTTTATACTGAGGCTTTATATTTTTCAGTAATGCCAAAATCCATTCCATTAACCAATATAATTTTTTGAGTTAAATTAACCTATAAAAGATTTCCCAGAAAACTGGACAAAAGGTGACCAGACCTATGAAGAGGAGTTCTAGGCAGAATCTCAGCTTGCTTATAAGGGTTTCCATCTGCAGAATAGTTAAAATTGTACCTTCCTTCCTCTAATCCATTCTGCACATAATGCCTATGTTTGTATGTGTGTATGCGTGTCCGAGCATGCACACACACGTGCAGGTACACACCGTCAGGGGACGTATACTAAATGTTAAACAACGAAACAAACCAATCAAGAAATGTGTGCCTGATACTTCATAGTCAGAGCTGATTAAGAAATGGTTTTCCCTTTCTGCATAAGTTTTATTCATTTATTTCACTCATGTTACCATTCCATAAAAAGGCAAAAGCAATGCTTTTTTTACTTGAATACTGCAGTTAATCATCTAATGTAGGGTACTCCTCTGGGATGTGGGAGAGTGAGGGTTAAGTTCTTTCTCTGCCCTATTTGGAACAAGGGCTCGAACCTCATTTTCATAAATCTCACATATTCTAACCACCAAATGATTGGCTACCCTTGGTAGGACGATGATAATGGTTAGTTCCAACGTGGGATTGGGACTACGTTGGGTTAAGCCCTACATATATTCATGGTAAGGGACTGTCCCTGCCTCTAGTCGTCTACAATCTAAACAGACAAGAGAAAAGAAGAAATTGGACCTACTCCCATTATACCAGTGAGGAACTGAGCCACAGGAAGATGATGGGGGAGGTTTTCAAAGGTACAAAGGAGAATTAGAGGGAAGGTGTTGCTAGGAGAAAATCCATAGATTCATAGATGTTAGGGTCGGAAGGGACCTCAAAAGATCATCGAGTCCGACCCCCTGCCCTGGGCAGGAAAGAGT
>NW_005841873.1:3664290-3690512 GCF_000455745.1 Alligator sinensis
TTATTTCTTGTAACCCCCAGGGGTGCCTTGGTGAGTAAAACCTCACCAATTCCCTTCTGCACCCCCATGATGAACTTATAGGCAGCCACAAGGTCGCCTCTCAACCTTCTCTTGCAGAGACTGAAGAGGTCCAGGTGCCCTAGTCTCTCCTCATAGGGCTTGGCCTGCAAGCCATTAACCATACGTGTGGCCCTTGTCTGGACCCTCTCCAGGTTATCCACATCCCTCTTGAAGTGTGACGCCCAAAATTGAATGCAGTATTCCAACTGCGGTCTGACCAGCGCCCGATAGAGGGGAAGTATCACCTCCTTGATTCTGTTTGTCATGCATCTGCTGATGCACGATAAAGTGCCATTAGCTTTTCTGATGGCCTCGTCACACTGCCGACTCACTGATGAAGACATTGAAGAGTATCGGTCCAAGGAAGGTCCTGAGGGACCCCACTGCCCACGTCCTTCCAGGTGGATACCGACCCGTCCACTATGACTCTCTGGGTACGACCCTCTAGCCAATTCGCCACCCACTGGACTGTGTAGTCATCCAAGTCACAGCCTCTTAATTTGTTCACCAGTATGGGGTGGGATACCGTATCGAAGGCCTTCCTGAAGTCTAAGTCAATGACGTCAACCCCTACTCCTGTGTCCAGGTGTTTTGTAACCTGGTCATAAAAAGAGACTAGATTAGTCAGGCACCGTAACACAAACGTGTTACAGTGAAACTCTCCCAGTCAGGCGTAACTTTATCCAACCCCTGTTGAAGTCTACTGATAGCTTTCCATTTACTTCCATGCGACCAGGCCATCACTACATAAAGCTGTCTCGTCATTGAGGCACGATGACAAACATCCATATGGTGGTTAAATGCATTTCAAACAAACAAACAAAAACCAAATAGCGGCAAAGGTCAGTTTTTGGGCCACATTAGGCTAGGAGCAATTTTCGCTAGAAACCAAACCTCTTTTGTTTGGTTTTTGATCCAATAAATAAGCTTGCCACATATCTGTAGTACTGAGCCCATTGCAACTATTTCCTGCTTTGGAAGGAAATGTCCAGCAGCCATTTATCTAGCCTGTGAAGAGATGATGAAGTACCAAATTGGATAGGCAACATTATTTATTGGACCAAGACAACTCTTAGTTGGCAGTAAAGTATCTTGCATTGGATGGGGTCAAAATCCACAGTTTCTGAAAAATTGTGTTATTTCAAATTGCAAAATTTGTAACTTGAACTACAGGCCTCAAGACCTTGTACTGGCCTTTGGCCCAGTGTATACTTCATCCAGTCATAGGCGGAGGATTTTTTTGTGCCCAGTCTTGCTCCTGTGAGCAAGTGAGATTTTGCTGTTTGACTCAATGGATACAGAAGTCCCTTGGGATCCCTGCTAATTGCTTTGCCCACTAAAGCCACAGCCTTTCCACTGACTTCAGTGTATTTGATCAGGCCTCTGCAGAAGATCAGCCATGATATCTCTCTGAGGGTCTGGGAGTCTGAAAAGTATGCACTTACCTTATAGTTTAATAGCAACTGTATAGAGCAGATTCCTTTCAGCTAAACAGATGGTACTGAAAAGTGGTAGAGGTTCATAGTATTATAGTAAGAGCACTCACGGTGTAATAAAATATTCAGTCCAAATCCCAGTCGGTTATTATTGATAGCAATTAATTAAATCCTAGAGAAACTACCTAATGGAACCAAGACAATAAATTAATCAACTTGCTGTACATGGGTCCTATATTTCTTTGGCTTGCGCTCTCTGCACATTTGGAAGACTAGCCAGAAATGCCCCACTTTTAGCAGAGGGTGAGATGGAGGCAATTAGTTTTACACTGTCATCAGGTAAAGCTGTATATGCGGTTCTTTCTGTACATCAGATTATGGAAACACTTTGAATGGTCTGGGTACAAAACATCATTTGATGTCAAGTCTAGATTTATCGTCTTAAGCACATTGGATTGACATTAACATAAATTCTGTAGCAATCACTCCAGAAGGATTAGACATTAAATAATTGTTGCAGAGCATACAATATAGTCTTAAAGGCATTGAAACTGTCATGTGCATGTTTCCCAGGATATTATTACAAGACTCGTCATGTCTTTTTTTCTAATGGCTTTTTGAATTCTCTGTTTTCAGCCTACCGCAGCTACATTTACGAATGTCCAACAGCTCTTTTTCTTTGGTATTAATTCTTTTCATTGTAAGGCATTTCTGATCATTCTTCTGTCTGTCTAGCTTTATTTTATAGCTTTTCTATGGCGCTGTTAGGGGTTTGATTTCCCAAGTGGTAATACTTTTTAACCACTCATGTAAATCTATAGCAGTGCCAGATTCATGTGGAAAAAACAATTGGCCATAAATCTTCCAAGGTTAAATGATCAAAACAGAGGTTAATGGGTTCACTACCTTCTCTCCATCCACAAAACCCCATAAGTGCTAAATCTGCATGTAACATCCAGCACAGTTCTTTGCTGGGGACTGTGTATTAAAGAGCACAACTTAACCCATTGGAAACAAGTGTATGGGTGAATTCCTCAGCCAGTGCACATCAGCCTAGCTCCATGAAGGTCAGTGAAGCTGTATCCATTTACAGGAGCAGATCATTGGCATGTTGGCACAGCTTTTCATATAGGCAAATCTGTAACAGTGCAGTCCCATTGAAAGCAAGGGGGTTAAGTGCCTAACTTACTTCACACTTTTGGAAATGCATGTGCCCGAATTTAGAGATGCTCCATCTCTAAATAGCTCTGAGGAGCTGCCTTTCTCTTAGACATCTCTTAGGCTTCTATGTCATTAGTTATTTTGGAAATGATACCCTAGCCATATCGTGAGAACCTGACAAAGAGATGAGATTTTTTTTTTGTTCTCCAGCACTGATCTTTTGTTAATAAAGAAGTGTTGTGGCCTCCCAGCTCTGCACATGTATGGTATCCCCACTCACATCATGCATGAATGTGCAAGACCAAGCTTCCATCTCATATACCCTATGACCCTATGGAAGCTGCAGTATGGGAGCTAATATTTTTTCTCGTTGTCCCTTGAATTTATTTCTGTGTCCCTGTTAAAAGTTCATTGAATGAAGTGCTAATTACCAGCCCAGCAGAGCCAGTTAGCTGCAGGCATCCCTGCTGCTCTGGCATGAATCTGCTCATATTTTTTTTTTCCTTTTTCATTTTGAGTTCAGTTTCTATTCCAGGAGCAGGTGCTGGCTGGGCTTTAGCCCTGACTGCTTCCTGCTTGATGGTAGGGAGCTCTTACTCACAATGGGTGCGTCTATATGTGCAATAAGACACTTTTCCTTATGCGCATTAAATTTAGTACCTCCAATGTGAGGTACTAAACAAACGTGCATTAGGCTGCCTTTATGTGCAATAACGAATGTGCATGGTTTTTAAGTGATGCTTAATGCGCAGTAGCCTATTTTACTGCATATTAGCATAATCGCATGGTTTTTTTCATGATGCTTTAACGCTCAATAAAATAGTCTACTGCACATTAAAGCACATGTGTAGATGTGCCCAGTGGGGTATTAGTGCTGCTAGCCTTAAGGTTATAATCAGCTACACATGACACTCACAACACAGAGAGTGAGAGTTCCCTTGCAAAGCAGCCCATTTGCTTCTCTCTGGGCACGTCTACAGATGCGCTTTAATATGCAGTAGCCTATGTTACCATGCATTAAAGCAAAGTGGCACGTGCTATTAATCTAATGCACAGTAAAATAGGCTACTGTGCATTAAGCATTACCTAAAAAACATGTGCTTGCACTGTTATGCATTAGGGCAGCCTAATGCATATTAATTTAGTACTTCATATTAGAGGGTGCTTGTACGCATGCTGTGGAGCTGCTCCAATGCGCTGTATTTACAGCATGTCAGAGCAGACTCGATTAGTCGAGTCTGCTGGAGCATGGCAGTTAGCCTCCATGTCTCATGTATTATCATCCCCACACTTCAAAATGGTAGCAAAACGCTTAAACTAAAGCTTGTTGAACAAACTTTAGTTCAAGCACCCCTGCCACCATTTTGAAGCACGAGGACGCTGATACACAAGACACTGTGTTGTTTCAATTAGAGCAGGTCTCGCAGCTACTTGAATTAAAGTCCCCCCCCCCCCATAGTAGAGGGCGCGTCTACACGTTTAGAGGTACTAAATTTAATGAGCATTAGGAAAGTGCATTAATGCATGTGTAGATGCACCCTCTTTCAAGTATGTATAACTAGGTTAGTCAATGCCCTCTAGCACTGCCCTGGGAGCCAGCAGCAATAACCACTGCATTTCCAAATCTGCTTTTCCATCGGCATCATAGAATTTTTGTTATTTAAAAGACTTCTTGTATTGTTTATGGAAACATGATTGATAGCAATCCTGTGTATGCGTTTGAGACAAAAGAGCTAGGAAACCGGATTCAGAATTTTTTATTTTCTTCCCATGAGAAGGACTTAGAGATAACTTCGGACAAGTCACTTAACCTCTTTGCATCTCACTTTTCCTTCTGGAAAATGCATAGGACAAAACAAATCCCCGCTATGGGTTTCTGACGATTGAGTCCTATGTTGTATTGCTCTACTGTTGTTGTACTTCTGGCAGGTCGCACCTGGTGGTGCTGCTGCATGCCGTTCTTTGTCTTGGAGCATGACCATGTTTTGACTTTGGGAGGCCTTGGTGTTGGACTGAGATTCCTGGAGGAGAGGATTGTCTGCATGCTCCTTGTGATCGCCCCTGTTTCAGTACTGGCGTACTATAGCAAATTACACTCAGAACAGAGCCAGAATCACTGACTTCCTTCACTGAGAAGCCAACCCACAAGGCTGTAAGAATCTGTCACTGCCTGGCAGAAATAAAACACTGGCAGGGATGGAGATGGATGCCTGAGGAAAGAACGCTATTTATTTGTATTACAATGCTTCCTGGAGAGACCCAACTGGGATTATTGTCCCGTTGTGCCTGACTCTGAACAAACATTCGTTCAAAAGACATTTCTTGCCCCAAAGAGTTTACAGTCTAGGCTAAAACAGCATACAGCTGACAAACGGGGAGGAGGCTGTGGAGTAAAACTCACTGACTGTAGTCATGGTTCATCAACTGTCCAAATATTCTCAGCATCCTGTAGACATTAGGGTAGAGTGGGATTTTAAAGAGAGTTTTTATAAAACTCGATTTAAAAAAGAGTTTTTCTTGTAGGCAGCTAGGGAGGCAGACTGAAGAGGTGAATGGTTATACTTGCAGGAAAAACTGAATGGTAGGCATTGAAGATAGGGAGAGCTGGTAGAGAATATCTGAAACTTCATCTTAATACGTTATAGAGCACAATAACATTGTGTTCCTGGAAAATTTATGTGCAGACATTCAGCCTACCTCTCCAGTGCATGATCCGTAAATGAATAGGAAGCAGGAGAAATGTAATACATGAAATTACCATATTTACCCAAATCCAAGATGACTCTGAATTTAGGATGACCCTCCTCCCAAATTAGATTCTATACATGGGAAATTGATACATTTATGATAATCTTTCCATGTATAGGATCTAATTATTGGAAGGCCATCTTAAATTCATGCCCCCTCTACTGCTGCAGCAGGGAAAGCAGGGGCAGGTAGTCAGATAGTGAGGGAACAGATAGGCAGAAGGGGAGTCACTCATCCCATTGCCCCCTATCACCTGTCCTCCCCAGCATTTACCCTGCTGCTGCATGCTCCTCCTGTGGTAATTGCACTCCCCTACCCGCCCCCAACACTTGCTGCCCTGCTACCTGCCCCTTTCCGTAGTGCCTATACCCACCTGTACCTTGTCCCCTGACACTTGTCCCCTCTCCTATCCACCCCCCACCATGCCTGTGCTTTCTGGCATCTGCATCCCCAACACCTGCCCCCTCCCCACCCCAGCGTGGTCCCTCTGTGCCTCTGCTTATTCTCCATTGTGGCTCTGGCTCCAGTCCAGTCAAATAGTAGTGGTTGTAATGGTGGCAGCCCCAACCCTAGCACTGACCCCAGCCCTGGCCCCAGGGCAGAACTGGAACCAGAGCCAGAGATGCAGTGGAAGGTGAGTGATGGTTGGTGGGGGGCTGTGGGAGGCAGGTAGTAGCAGAGGCAGTGGCTGCATCTCCAACTCGGACTCCAACCCTGAGCCTAGGTCAGGGTTGTGGGTGGAGTTGGGAGCCACCGCAACCACCTGCCCCCTCACTTTTACATAAAGATGAGGGTCTTTTTTCCCCATGGTGAATGCAGGAAAAAAAAATCTTGGATTTGAGTAAATCCAGTTTCCATTTGCCTGTCTGCTAGAAAATGAAATGTCGTCTCTTTTCTCCAGTGACATCATTATGAACTAATAGAGCAGGTAGGCAGGGTGGGGCAAGGAGGTTGGTTTTTCAGTATTACACACTAAGTAGATACCACATGCTGGGCATACCCAGCAATAGAGGAGATGCATTCTGTGTCCATGTACCTGGTAAGTAAAGCCACACCGATGTGCTTAATCATATCTCTGCCCATGTGTGCATCAACCTTCAAATGGGTCAGCACAAATAGACGGGATACCAAGGAAACATGAGTCACCAAGACAGTGTTGGCCCTGGTTTATTCTCTGCAAATAACTGAATGCCTCACTGCAGTGAAGTACCCATGATGTTTCAAAGTACAAATGAAATGCCTTATAAAAAACATTGATAGACAGGGCTCAGCAGCCTCATCATCACACATTGCAAACTTGTATTGCAATTGTTTTCAAGTGTGAATAGGTTTGCTGACAAAACACTGGAAGGATCTAAACAACGTCCAAGAACAAAAACCTGAATTTGCTTTTGTTCTGCATGTTTTACATATCTCTCGGGACTCAGAATGGATGTCCTAAATTTCTAGATGCCTGGTGCTGAGGCTTAGTTCCACTATGGCACAGAGGATTAGGAAAGCACTCATCCCAGCACTGGGCACTTCAGAAATACTTAAGATGGAAAGTGAGTGTGGTTGGCCTTTGGGATTGTTCCAGTGTATTTTCCTCTGTGCTTGCTGGTTAGGACATTCTTCATATCACTGATCCCTAGAGATCCCTGCAAAGGCAGAGTCGTGTGGTTACGTAGGAAGAAGATTTTGACTATTGGAAGGAAGTCATTAACACAGGTGAGCAACGTAGCTTTGCTACTAAAACAACTCCATTTTCGACTGTATTGGCATCCACTGGGCACACCAGGGTGTAGGAAGCTGACTCCAACTTCTGGATCTGCAGGCTGTAACAAATTAATTGGCTCCAGCCGCTCATCTTGAACTGAGGTGCTCTGTACCAGATGGTGATAACTGAAGAACAGCACACTCCTTCCGTGCTCTCATGAATACTTCCACATCAGTGACTACGATGAGGACAGCACTGGCACCAGCTATGTAGGAGACAC
Organism: Alligator sinensis; assembly: GCF_000455745.1. Classification (NCBI taxonomy): domain Eukaryota; kingdom Metazoa; phylum Chordata; order Crocodylia; family Alligatoridae; genus Alligator; species Alligator sinensis. The sequence continues at coordinate 3,671,672 of NW_005841873.1, forward strand.
CAGAAGAATCAAGCAGCCCACCAAAGAGAAAAATGGAAATGCAAGATCACATGAAGCAGGGCCAGAACATTTTTTTTTGTTGGGGTGGGGGAGGGAAGAGAAGGAGTCACAGCATCCCTTCAGAAAGACACAGCTGTACCACTCAGGCTGGAAACAGGCATTGTCTTTGTGTTGCCATAACACTTTTTATGGAAGCACAAAAGTTAAGCAAACAGACATCCAGGTCCTTTGTCGCACTGCAAATGCCAAAAACCGTGGCAGAACCAACATAAATGTGTGCTGTTTTTTCCGGCTGACGTCTGTTTGTTTCAGGGCAGCACAGGAAGCCCAGAGCTACCCCAGGTAGGTGCTTCTGGGGCTTCAGGATCCAAATCATGCCCCTGAAGCTCCAGGAGTGCCTCTCCGGGTTCCCCCACTTGCAGAGATACATCCTAAGTATTGTCCCACAGGATCAGGCCCCTGCCACTCTGGGGGCAGCAGGGGGCGCAACCCTGTAGGACAACAGGCAATATCCTGGTGCAGCTGATCTGCTTAATTGGCGATGTCTGTTTATAGCCTCAGTTTGACCCCAGCCCTTGTAGCTCTGCTGAACTTTGCAGCACAGAGGCAAATGGTTACCGAGCTAGATTGCATTTCTGGGGCCTCGATTGGCTCTTGTCTGTGAATTGATATCCTCGAGCGTTCGTTTTGTTGCTGGGAATCCCTAAATGCTACCCGATATTTCACCCCGTACAGAATAACAGCCCCCTTAGGGCCCCAACCCTCTGCATCCGATTTCTTAACTGCTGGCCTGAGAATTAAACGAACCAGCGTGCTAGCACATCAATCTGTGAGCCACTATACTGGCTCCAGGTATGACATTTTGATTGGGCTTAGCTACTTTTGTATGATGTGTCCCTACCAGCTTCCCCAGTCTCCGCAATTCAGCATCATCAGATAAACTGATATAGTTGTGTACCTTAGGCCAGAACTCCTAGCTTTGCTCTTCTGAAAGGTCTGCTTTCTTTGACAATCAGACGCACGTTTTTCCCCCTGTGGTGATGTATAAAAGCACTGTAACAAAAAAGTGGAGAGGAAAACCTACCCAAGATTTTTTTTAAGAGCAAGCACTCTTGATTATCAGCTAATGCACAGTGTCTGGAGACCCAAATCAAATATGCATACAGAGCTTCATGGACTTATATTCTGAAGCCTGCAAATTAATTAATGATTTCTCTAAAGAATCACAGCTTTACCATTCAACGACTTCAGAACTAGTACAGTTGTCTGACTTTGATAAGCAAACAATGTACATGACAGTTTTCTGGTGTCATCATAGCTTTCTTATCGCTAACAACCACCAAAACACCAGCGCCTGACTTGCCGCAAGTATGCTAACATAGTTGCAGAGTTAGAAGTCATTACTTTATAGAGGCATGATCAATTTGCACCAGGTCAGATTTATTTCTGGGTTTCAAATGTAGCTTTTTCAAAATCCAAATACCAAGAAGGGTCTGAGAGTTTGACTCCCCCACTCCTGTCTCCGAAACAGATTTAATACCACTTGGTAGTTTACCACTAAGGTTAGAGACTGCCCCTTTGCTAATTAGCTTGTTAGTCTCCATCAGTCTTCAGGTTAAATCTATATAGTACCTGCTGCCAGGAAACCTCAATAGAAAGTGGATGCTTGAAATATTTAGTTTTGCTCTGCAAAGTAACTGTATCAAAGCAGTTACTTATGAAGAGGCTTATTAAAGACATCCATGTGTACATTCATACTTGCATAACAGTGTGGATTGAAACTTGTCCTAGGTAATACAAGCCCTTATGTACAAATTGGTACTAAAAGCCAGGAAAAGTTAAAGATTGAAAGACTGGATTAGTCTCTCCAAAGAGATCCTGCTCTTACCGCACAAGGACAGTGTTGAGATTATGCCGGGTAAATGAGGGGAGGATGGCATTGGGAAATGGTGGTCTAGGACTTAGGCCTAATTATTGAACAAAATGATAAGAGGATGGGCTATTCCTTCCTTCTGGGGACCCTTCATTTGACACTGACTCCAGGAGCAGCTGCAAGTGCAAGGGGGCTGGACTCGATGATCTGTATGGTCCCTTCCAGCCCTAGCAACTCTGAAACTGTGAAACTTTGCTTCTGCCCTTACCCCAGTGTGGGATCCACAAAAGCCAGAACAAATCCAGCTGGAAGTTAAAATCCCATGGTGAATTTGCAAGGCCATGAAGTAAATACTCCTTTCTGTTCCTCAGTTGGTATACTCATCTACCACAGTCATGGGCATCTACCAGGTCAGGCATTGCGGTACATCCCTATCATGTCTGATAAAGGTGCATCCCCATCACTCCTAACCCTGGCAGGGAACATCTGATTTTGTAAAACATGTTTGGAGATACAAGTTTCATGCTGTTGTTCATAATCTTAAGGGCCCTGCTTTCCCATTTTTTAAAATCCAGCTGTCATGTTTCACACAATAAACTCGGGATCAACTACAGATAGAGGTCACAGATATTGGTTTCTCTTGTTTCAGCTCTTAACTCGAGTGTGATGCATCCTACCTGGTATTCAGAGATGAAAGTGCCTTTATTTCATCTCTCAGCGCATAAGTCACCCTGAGTGCTTTTCAAAGGTCAGCTTCCCCACCGAGGCTAAAAATAATTTTGCATCAGGAATGTTCCCTGCATGCCAACGGTGCCGTAACAATTAGGAGGAACACGCGGTCTGGGTAGCGTTCATGTGCTGCTTTCTTCCCTTGAGCAAAATCCAGTTATTCGCTGTTGTCTGTGTTGAAGTGGAAGCAATGGGAGCTGTGCTTACAATGCATCTCACTGGCTTTGTTTCTCTGCTTGTCCTTACCAAAGCTGTTCCCCTCTTCCAGTATGATTTGACCTAGGGGCTATGGAGTATAGGGGTTCAATATTTGGAGAGATCCTGTTTTGAGGGGTGCTGAATCAAGTGGCTTGACTTAACAAGTGAGTGCCACCATCAGTCATTGTCTGTACTCTTTTTTTGAAGAAATTGGGCAACATTTTGATTCAAAAGGGGGAAAGTAGTCAAATGTCAAGTTTTGAGCATTCTTCAATTGACTCAAGGCTAGTTGGTTTCTTGTATTACGTATATCTATTACATATACATTTAGTAACAACCTAGATCATCAATTTTATTCAGAATTTCACTGAAGAGAAAGATTGCAAAGAACATTTTAGACCATTTAAAATACTGACTTTCTGAAGGATCACTTGAAACAATACAAGTTATTTCTAGATGAAGTCTTGGGCTGTGTCTGCATGAGCAGGGGCATGCGTTTGTAGGAGCACAACTAGTAATAGCACTACCTTGTGCTGCAGTGCAAACCCTTGCTCATGCAGTTGGCGGCAGGACACTTGGTCCTGCTGCTCCAGATGCTGCGCCCTGGCGGGGCACGGGGACTGGCAGGGGCACAGGGTGCCTCGAGATGGGGGCTCCACAGCATGCGGAGACAGGGGAGCAGGAACCCCTGGGCTGTCTGTTCCCCTTCCCACCTTCTCCATGTGCCACTCCCCAGTTGACTGGGATAGAGTGCCTCAGCGTGGGGGCTCCACAGTGCACAGAGACGGAGGAACAGGCAGTCCTGGGCTGCCTGCTCCCCCGTCTCCGAGTTTATCCTGGCACATGGCACTTTGGCGTGCTTTGTGACACCTTCTTTTTTCCTGTTTTTTGTTTGCTTGTTTGCTCCTGGGCAATCCCAGTAGCAAATTAGCAGTGACGGGCACAGTTTAACGTGCAACACGTGCGGTTTGTGACACTGCAAAGAGGTTTGTGGCACCATGACCCACATGTGCCTGCACGTCTGGATCTGGCCTTGGAGTATGCTTGTGTACAAGGATTGTCTCAGTGTGGGGGGTGGATATGGTTGGTTGTGTGTATGTATGTGTGCGTGTTGCCTTTCTTAAGGGTTAGTATTTACTGTTACGTCAAAATACGCTATTGCTCTTTGGCTATGATGAAAGGAGAGGTTAGATGCAGAGTAGGATGTATTGGTAAGAGAATAGATGTTTCATCCTGGAGCACGTACCTGTATAATATTTAAGGCATCCACAGCCTCCTCTACTTGATACTAGTCTGGCTTGCAAATTGCTGTTCCATTGCTCAGGACTAATTGAGCCCTCGTTTGTGCCCAAGACATTTCAACAGGATGCCTGCCACATTTTCAGGAAAGATACACCAGATGGCCAAGACATCCTGTCCCCAGGAGCCGGTTCCTCATATTGTAATTTTACAGACTTTGAAGATCACAAGTGATAACACCTCATCTGTTTAGCAATAATCTGACTACCAGCATTCTCCACAATCCTGGATGGGATGGTGCAACCTACCACTGGTGTTGTGAGACTTGGTTAAAATATGAATTTTTCAGAGATGCTGGGTTTGAAGGCACTGCTGCATTACGGTGCACCGCAGCATTACGGCTCTTTTTCCGGACTGTTTTGGGAAGGTAGGGAGATGGGGTAGTACCTGGACTAGGTGTCCTGATAGAGAAGGGATTTTGTGTGTTTGCCCTTAGAAAGCCTCCATCAACTTGAAGTTTTGTCTTTGAAACAGAGAGAATTAGCAAGCATTAAAGGTAGTTTCAGACACTGTTTCTGCCATCTGAGTCTCCCTAATGTACTGTGGTTTGACAGTAACATTTTTCCTATTTTTAATAAATGTTTATTTCCCTTCCCATTTACTGTGTACAGGACCCATGAAGTCAGCAGAGGAGGATGGTCAGAAAAAGACTAAAGTGCAGACTTCAGTTTTTCCCTATTCCTTATGTACTTCATTTTAGTCTCCCATTTGGCGGGACGTATTTTCCTACTTTTGGCATAGGGGATGCTTTCTGAATCAAGACAAGTCTTGCCTGTACATGGGAAACCCTGAAACTATATATCAAGGGCTGCCAAATACATAAAGAAAGCAATAAAGGAGAGGAAAATTCCCTCCTTTTATTTCACATATAGTTCATGGTGCCCTTTCAACTCCTGCATTTGTGCTAACCAGCACCGTGTAGAGCTGTCAGTGGCTCCAACTCCTGCAATTTTGTCACGTTTCACAAAAAAGGCTGATTTCTGTGAAGCCCCAGTTCCTTGAGTCATGATACATCAGAATCCCAGTGCTCTTTTTTTTTCCAAAGGGAAGTTTCCAGCTGCAGAGGAAACTTGGAAAGCATGACCTCAGTGCACCCAGAAGGCTCAAAAACCACAAGGAAAATTAAACAGGCTAAAAATGTATTTGTACCAAAAAAAAAAAAAAAAGACTTTTTAAGTTATGTTGGAGTGATATTGTAGCCATGATGGTCCAGGAAATATGTGAGAGATGAGGATCTTTGTGGAGGATACCTTTTGTTGGACCAACTGCATGGCTGGGATAGATTTAGACAAGCATGCATTGCATTCTTCTTGTATCCCGGCTGTGGAGTTGGTCCAGTAAAAGGTATCACCCACAAAGATTCTTGCATGTTTTTTAAAGCCAATTTCAGGACATTTGTGACCTGACTTATGATTTGAGGATGGCTGGAGCTGATGATAGTGTGTTTCTGCCAAGCAAAATTGCTTTGGATCATTCAACCCATGCTGCTCCATCGTGTAACTAAGCTCTTCTTCCTGGTTTTAAAACTTGTGCTTCAGCTGCCATCATCTCACAGCCAAAGGTGGATTTAAGCTTCGTGAACAAGGCTTTGTCTTTGCAACAAAGAGTTGGGAGATGACTCTGCATTTTAGGTGTGAGCCCGGCTTTGCTCCAAAGTCTGGTACTAATCCAATATAAATCAAATATTAGAGGGTAGGAATTAATGAACACAAGCCGCTCCATAGATATGTGTCTGTTTGATTTATTTTTCCTCTCCTGCCTTCCTGTCTCTCAAATCCTTTCTACATTCTTCTCATTTTTGTTACTGTCCTCACAGTGGTTAATGTAAGGGGGGAAAAAACTGTATTTGACCACATCCTTGAGCATGTCGAGCATTTATAGTCTATTGGTTTAGAAGCTTACTAAATTTAAACAGAAGCATTATCATGGCCTTAGACTCTCTTGACAGTTATAAACTCTTCCTTGGGGGGATTTCTGTAATGCTGTCTAATCAGCTTAAGGAGTTAATTAAACAGCTGTCACTTAGCTTCTTAATTTTGAGACTTGATGCTAAATAAGATTTGAAATTAGTTATGCATGGCTGAGGCATGGTTTCAGTGGTACAGCTAAAATGGCTCCTGCCAGCTGATGAGGACAAACTAGACCTCATTTAAACAGAAAGCAGCAGGATCGAGGTGGCACCCTAGATTAATACTCTGGAGGCTGATAGATGGGAAGTCTCTGAGAAAACTGGAGAGTCTCGGTGAGTGCTAAGTAGAATAGTTCTAAGGCAAACTCTTCATTCTTACTTGGTGGCATGCATTCGACCTGAAGAGGCTTTGATAACTGTTTTATTCTCTTCCCTGTTACAACCTGAAAGTGTTATAGCCAAAGAGTGATACCCAATGAAAATAAAATGGATGCATGTGTTTTTACAAACTACACACCTAGGTAAAGTACAGATAATCAAAAAGTCCGAGGCTGAATCAATTCAATCTTCACAGGTTAGTCTAAACTGAGTAGATTGAACCAAGAAGCGAGTGAACAGACATTCACTTTTGATTCTGGAGATGCAGCCACATGCTTGCAGTGGCCCAGGCCAGAAACCAGGGAGTGCTAGAGCACGGCTCCCTGCTCAGCTAGAGTAGACAGCTTGGGCCAAGGCCAGCCCACTCACCCTACATGAGGGGTTTTTGGTGGGTGAGAGTACAAAGCATCTTGAGGTGCTGGGGGACTGAGTGTCAGCTGGAATCTGGAGGGGATCTGGGACAGAAGTTCAATAAACTGATTTAACCTAAATCAGTTAAGTCTGATATCACATCCATGCAGGTTTCTCTTTAACCAGTTTGGGCCATTTTGAAAGCAGTTTATGTGCACTGAACTTCTGTTGTGTTACAGGTTTGAACTGAACTGGTTTCTGATCACTTATACTGGTTTATGTGTAATTTCTGTCCCTAGCCTTAAACTTCTTAAAAATGTTCCTCTAATTTAAACGGATACATGTGATTTTGTGTTAAGGTCTGCCCCACTTGCAAATCATTTATAATGTTTCAGCGACTCTTCAATACTTATTTCCTTTTGTATTGTATAAAAGAAAGAACTAAAGCAGTTTATTGAACAGAAATTTGCTTTCTCCGGTGCTTCCAATATTAATTTGTGTTGTGCAATAAATAAAACAACCTTTTAATCATAGTCACATGTGTAGCTTCTGGCCTGGAGAATGAGGGCCACATTCTGCTCTCAGGTACCTTGGGATCAATGCAGAGTCATGCCGTCAAAATCAGAAGCTACATTTCCGAGGGACCAGTTTCCATGGCACAGATTTGAAACTTTCATGTATTTTTCTGCTCCTCCTCACAACTGATGACCAGGAAATGCAGATCAGTCGAAGTTATTTGGAGGGAACATGCCTGCAGGTCTTTTCTGAAAAGAAACTGGTGGCCGTGTTCAGTATTGCTTTTGGTGCTGGTGGTTGGTAAGGACAAGAGGGACTGCGGAAAAATAGTCTGTAATCCTGCTTTTCAAAGAGACCACTAATGACTGCCACTAAATACCTCTTTGTATTTTAATACAAAACAAAATGCCCCCATTGCAAATTCAGTGCAGAGCTTCAAACACTAAGCTTGAGTTACTCATCTGTTTTTTGAATAACTAGCTATTATTAAGGGAAATGTTGTAGTCATAGTGTGGAGAAAGAGCTATTGGGGGGGGCGGGAATTTTAAGATTTACAAAGACATTATTAAGATCCCTCTTTTTTTCACCCACAGAATTATAGGGCATAAGACATCCTAGGGGAAATTAAATTGCAGGGGTACTACCAATTAAAGCACAAAGACTAATAGGTGTTCACTCCTGTATTTCTACTTAAAAAGATGCTTACTGTATACATCTTCTGAATGCCTTTTTGCTCAAGGGTTTTATACCTTCAGCTGTTAAGTATGAATCTTTTCACATGGCAAACAGTCCTGACTCTGAGACTGTCCTTAATAAACTTTCACCATTTTTGTTTAACATGGTGGCAATTTCAGAATAAAAATTACCTGGTTTCTTGCTCCCATTACAGGAAGATGAATTCTTGTCTCTGATTGTTGTTGTTATTATTTTATTTGATTACTATTGGGTTTTGGTGTGCAGGAATTAGAGACGTGCACCAAAATACATTACATAATGGTTATGGGGAAAAAAAGAACCCAGCATCTAATTACAGCTATTCCAGGAATCAACTTTTAGTAGACAAAATACTAGGCTATAGCTTTGCAAGGCCCATAAGTACTCCGTCTTGTGGAGTACTTGGTATCATGTCTCCTATAATCTTTGTTAGTTATGGACAAAGAACGTAATAATTCTTCTAAAGATTCCAGTATCATTTAAACAGCAGAAAGTAACACTTTTAAATTACTAAGTATTTAGATTTATAGCTCTTACATGCTGAGAATTTGAACTATAAATCTCTGTATAGGCTAAATAAGTATCATGTTTGTTTCCTTGGAATTAAGTAATTTTTTATGAACTTTCACCATGGGAACATTAAGCCCTTTCTAGCCATTAAACAAATGACTGAAGCAGCATTTGTCATGGCCCCTGCTGTTTAGTTTGGAGTAGATGCTTGTTACACTTCTCCGTTCAAATGAGAAATGCAGACCAGGTGTCTAAAGAAGTAGTCCTCCAAGTGTGCACAGGTGGAATTTCTGAAAACCATGGAGACAGAACTACTTTTGGCTGCTGTGTAGATTCTGTAGAGTATTGGGTTTTGCTTTGTAGTCTCCAGAAGTAGCAGATGGATTTGTCTCCTCTGACTAGTCCAGGTGATTTGACACGTGCTGATAGGAAATCATGATCCTACTTTAGAACATTAGTGGTTTTTGCACATGCTAGGCTTAATTCTTTTATAAAAGAGTTTGCACCTTTAAGAAGCAGCAATGTTTACAATATATTGTATTACACCAGGAAGGGTTTGGCAGCATGCAGCGATGTCCTGTTTTTGGAATGGAAAGTCTGGCTAAATTTGAGGCTGTATCTGGAACTTGGATCTAGACCCAGTTTTTAAATCCCTTGAAAGCTGGGAGTGACATACCTGCGATTGAAGGAAAGGACAGTCTCTAGACAAAGTAAGAACCTGTGTTGCTAAGGTCCTTATTTTACAAAGAAGTATGTACATGCTTAGGTTCAGGCATTTAAGTGTTCCCACTGGGATTTGTAACAAGGTCCTACCCCAGGTGTGTCCGTAATGCCTCTGGAGCACACTCTTAGCCCTTATCCTCTCTGCTTTCTTTGGACAATCTCCCCTTCAGCTCTCCTGCCATACCTTGGTGTTATTATGTCTTTAGAAAAGAAGGCTGCTCCAGGGCTCTCCAAGTAAGATCTCACTTATGAGTGCCAGCATCACTACTCATTTACCTTAGCGGCTAATCACAGCCTCTGAACCTGCTCTACAGCTGTGCCCTATGCCTTGCAGGTGTCTCCAATCATTACTTTAGTGGGCACTTTGCCCAACTACCAGGCCACCTCAGGCCTCCTCTACCTAGCTGGGGCTTTGGCCTTCCCAGCCTCCATCCTTCTGCTCTAGCTAGTCCCTTTAGGCCAGCCCCACTAAACTGGGACTGGTTCCTTGGGCTCCCACCCTTGTCTCACCCTCTTTGCCTCTCCTGGGCTGTGGGCCCCCAGCCCTTATCTCAACTCCTCTCCAGGCTGTGGGTTCTTTAGCCCTGTTTCTGCTGCCCCTCCCAGACTGTTGGTCCCCTGACCCCAAGCTCTTCCCCTCTCTGGGTGTGGGCTCTCTAGCCCTGTATCTGCCCCTCTTGGGCAACAGTGGGCTTCCTGGTCCCTATCTGTGCCTCGAGCCTGACCCTGGCAGGGTTCAAGTCAGTCACATGCCCCTTGGGCATGCATGGGACCTCTGAACCACCCCTTTCTAGTCCCAACTAAACTGCCGGAAGCATGCAGGGTCTTGCTGGCATTGTCAGACAGTCCAGGAGTCAGCAGAGCCTCCCACTGCCACTTTCCAGGGCAGGAGCTCTCCGCTCTGTGGCTAGCATGGTCAGACTGGTTGCCTGCTCTCAGGCCCAGGCTTTATGAGCAGGGATCTGGGGTTTCCATTTCCCACAGGAAAACGGAGTATACCACGGATATTTCACTTTACTGGAGGCAAACGCCAATTTCTCATTTTACTGGAGACACCCACAGATTTTGCAGTTTTGCAATGGGCTCTCTGCAGGCTGGCAGACCCTGTGCCGCTGCCCTCACTGCAGCCACACACACACGGGGCACGTCACCAGGGCAGTCCAGGGCTCACAGTGACAAGCAGCTTCTTGCGTGGCCCTGCTATTCCCTGCCATGCTGGGTTGCACCTGCTGGGCTGCGGGGGCCCTAGGGGAGGGCAGCAGGGTGGAAGCCTATCCCACAGCCTGTGTGCGACCCCCCCCTGCCCTGCCCCGTGCACAGATCTGGGGGGCATGGGTCCTCCTTGCCCCCTGGGAGTGCATGCAGTGCCAAGGAGCTGTCCCCCCCCCAAGCATACAGCTCACCTCACTTAGATCTGGGGGACACAAGCCCCCCCTGGCCCTTGGGGAGTGTGTGCAGCAGTGGGGAGCCAGCTTCCTTTGCCTGAGCCCACAGCAGGCAGGCAGCAGGGGGGAGCCAAGCCCAGCTTTGCTGCAGCAGCCTCAGCTTCCTGCCAGGGGCAGGGGGCTGTGGACCTGGGACCCTGGCAGCTGGGGGCCCCCTATGGCAGAGCTGGGGGGGACAAGGGGTTGTGTGGGGGATGGGGGTGAGGAGCACCAGCAGGGCTGTGGGGAGCCTTTTATTTTAATCATGGATTTGGGGATTTTTATCAGAGAATTTGCAGTTTTTTTCAGAGAATTTGTAAGTTTTTATCAGGGAAAACCAGGATCCCTGTTTCTGAGTCTCCTAAGCCCCATCCCATCCAGTCGTGTGGCTCCGTGAGCACCCGCAGGAGTTTCCCATCTGTGCCTGATGACCTGCCTGCCCTCCCTGCTAGAACTGAGCTCTTCTGTCCGCTGCTCCTTGTTTCTGGGCTGAGTCCCTAACTACCCTCGCTGCATTTTACTGCTCTGCCTCCCTCCCCAGGGTGAGTTGCAGGGACAGGCTAGCTATGGGAAGGTGTCTTGCACCCTGGTCTGTCTGCTGGTGGCCATTTCATTAGCAGTTAGCTAATTTCCTAGCTACCAGGCCTCCTTGGTTCAGCTCAGCCTGGTACTCTTTCCTCCTAAAGTAACAGGAGCCTTCCAGCATCCTGTTACAGGATGCATGAATGTGTTCACATAAAGTTAAGCACATGTATCATTGTTTCCCAGGTTGTGTTCTTATACTGCAAACTCTTTAGGCAGGGAGACTGAGTCTACCTTTGTTTGTGTAATACCTGGGACAAAGGGACTTTGATCCAGATGCTGATCTTTGAGCTCTTACTGTAATTCAAACAGTAAATAATAATAATCCAAGCTAACGTTTTATTAGATTAAAAAAAAATAGAGTGAGCAGAGTTAATTTTAGCAATCCTATGCTCATCTGCAGCCAGCGATGAAAAAGGTAAGAGGGGCCTTATCTGGTGTATTTGTAGCCCAAGTGAGAGTAGGAGGCACCAGAAGTCTTCTGACAGTCTGTTGTTATACTATTCCAGGTCCAGAGAGAGTCGGATGTGGCTCGTTAATGATTCTTACACATTTCTAAGCTCCTGGAGGCTAACTCAAAGTGGATGTGTGAGGCTCACTGCTTGCTGGTAAAGCTAGGGGGAAGCCCACTTTTCTCTTGGGCACCCCATTTCATTAGACTGTTTGAAGGGCTCCTTCTCATGCCTCTCCTTCCCTATGCAGACTTTCAGCAAGACCTTGCATGACACTCTAGGGCTTGCCCAAAAGTCTCTGCAAGGCTTCAGATTTAAGTTCAAACAAAGCAAAACAACAACAAACAATACATTAACACATCTGGAAATTTAGTTGCCAACTGTCCCAGTATCCCAGTTGCCAGAATAGTCTAACCAGTTCTGAGACAAAACATGTGCCCACAACAGATGGGCCTCACGCAGGCTGGCTCTTCCCAGAATCATACATCTTTGTGTGAATTGTTATTTGTGACTCACTGGAGGGCTGGATGGAGGAAAGAGGGACTTTTCTTCTTCAGGTGTCTTTCTGTAAAATTCTGCTTTTCCTTCCCCTAAGGAGCATGGCAGGGGTGGGACAACCCCAGCAAGGTGGCTGTATCAATAGAAGATACTTTTCTTTTTTTAGATATTGCTTTGAGCCAGAAGAAAGTGCCTGGGTTCCTTTAAGTAGCGTGAAGGGAGGTTTTTTTGATCCAGGCCCTTTAGATGAGAGAAAGATGTGCGTCTCTTCTCTAGCTCAAGAGACAGAAGGGAGAGTCATCTTCTTCTGCATACTTGGTTTCAATCTCTTCCTTTGTCCCCTGCCACACGAGAAATCAGGTCAGGCTGAGAACTGATAGCAGGTGCTATTTAGATAACGAGAAGTGAGCAATGGAGGTGTTTGGAAGACTTTATTTCATCTGAACCAGATGAAGTCCAGAGTCTCTTGTTCTATGGGATGTTTCTTGATTTGGAGGCCTGGTTTGGAAAAGCTTCAAAAGCTTTCCAGGAATGAATCGCATCTTGCAATTAGGAATGGGAAGAAAGCAGGAGCCAAGTTGTGCCTTCTGTTTCCCTTGGAAAAAGGACACCTAGAGCACAGTTGCGTCCTATGGTTCTGAATCTGTGTGTACTACCAAAGCTCCTCTAAGAGTGTGTAAGGAATACATTGAATGGGTAATATGCTATTGGGATGAAATATGGCCCTAATTAGAAACAATACTGTTGTAATTTTATATAGCTGCTCTCATCCTAGGAACTCCAAGGCTTTCCAGAGAGCTTTCCCTTCCCTTCTGTATTTTCTTCATTATGTAGATGGGGCAACCAGACCCATAGAGATGCCAAGGTCACCTGCAGGGTCAGGATAGATCCCAAAGCACCTTCCTTCATGCTAAAGGTGGCACCCATGAGTCCGATTCTCTATAGCCCTACCCGATGGAGCCATTTACATCAGATCATAACAATAGCACTTTTAAACTCACTCTCCAAGGATGTAACAAGCCCATCGGTTTCAGAGCAGTGGAAATGGAGACTTCCTGCCTATTCTAATATGGCCTCTCGTCCCCATGCAGAAGTCATGGAGCCAGAGAGAAAACAAGAAAGGAGGAGCCTGACTCTATAGCTTAGGGAGGAGACCATTGCTATTCACTGAACAGCAGCCAGAGTAAGGGAGGCACCTGGCAGCAAGAAGAGAGTTCATACTCAAAATCAAATGGAGGTTGATTGTGCAGCATCATAGGCAGATCTGATGTTTCCACAGCACTCCTGTGGAAACGTGGGGGGCAGCTTAAGCCAATGGGTAGAGCCAGTCCCCTATTAGAAGATCTAGATGCTATTCTGAGCTCTGCTGCTGGACCTCCATGTATTCTTGAGCAAGTCCTGTACCTTCCCAGTGCCTCTCTTCCCTTTGTCCATCCTGTCTGTGCAATTTGTAAGGTCTCAGGAGCAGGGACTGTCTCTATCCATTGCTACAAGCTTTAATAACAAGCAGCAATGACAGCAATGAATAGTAGTGGCAGAGACTGCTTCTGTGGGTGGTGGTATCTAGCAAGTATCCCGTTCAGACTAGACCCTCTCTTACTAATCTAACCAGAGGGAGTCTGCTTCTCATCCTCTTCCACTGCAAGGGAGAGAGTCTGTGTTTTCTATCCCATCAGACTTCACAGTCAGGCTTGTTGTTGTCCTGCGGTAATGGTTTCAAACCCTACACCTTGCTCATACCACTATAATGGGATGTTGCTACAGTGCCCGGAGCCATTGCTCTCTGTAGTATGAAGAGATGTAACCCATAACTTAAAACCCAGGGTGAAATCCTGTCTCATTTAAATCAGTGGGGGTTTTGCCTTTGATTTCAGTGAGATGCACATTTCCTCCTCAAGTGTTACCTTCCATTTGATAAGAGTGCCTGCGCTTTTCTCCTTACGGCTGTGCCAGCAATGCTCGTGTTGTCGTTTGGAAATGAACACAAGCTTCGTTCTTCTAACGACAGACCAAGGAGAAGAGAGTGGGTGTTTGATGAAGCGAGAGCAAAGTTTGTAAACCAAGGTCCTGTTTGGTCTTTCAGGAAGCAGAGATCCTGAATACGGCAATCCTCACTGGGAAAACCGTGGCCGTCCCTGTGAAGGTGGTCTCTGTGGAGGACGACGGGACTGTGACTGATCTTGTAGAGTCTGTGGAGTGCAGGTCATCTGATGAAGATGTGATTAAGGTAAGATCCTACTGCTTAACTGGAGAGGGACTTGTCCCTGCAGTAACATATTGCTAGCTGTGTCTTCCGGCCTTTCATGTTTATCCAGTGCGGTTACTATCCTTTTGCTAAACCCCCCGCCCTCAAAATTTACTATATGACTGAGGAGTGGTGCACTGGATCAAGTGGCAAAACCAAAATCTCCCCCTTTTGCATTTCAGGGCTCTTTTGTCGCAAATCAATCAGTCAACCTTTGCTTATTTTCCTGGTGTCTGTGATTATGAGAAAATGGCACACATTCAAGAGAATGAATCAGCCCCTGGGGGGTGGCTCTGTGCAGCTGGTCTTCCACTTCTGTCTTGGAAGAGGGGACACTTGACTCAAACCTCAGTCTAGGCACTCAATCAAGGGGAATGCGTTGCCCTGCTGTACAACACTTTGATAGCTCAAGCCACTCTTGAAAGATCAATGACTGCACAGTTCTTTACGGCTTTGATTTAGAGTGCCTTCCTGCTTAGCCGGCTGTGAGCAAAGCTTTGCCCGCTCTCTTTTTGGTTTCCCAGGTTAAAAGCGAGGGGGAGTAGTGTTAACCCTCAGACTGAATTCAGAGCCAGTGTGGACAGTAGTGTCAGCTGCATTTCAACAAACAGGTGCAAGGTCACTCTGAGCTGTGCAGTGGCAGGGACATTGCAATGCTGGGTTCAAACCTATTTTTTGTCCCTCTGAGTTTGGGGTTAGGCCAGACCTTCAGGACATTTTGGTGCTTCTTGAAAGCTGCTTTAAACTCAAGCAGCTCCTGACAGGCCTGACTGCCAGTCGATAAGAGGCCAGAGACTGACGGAGGGCAGGCCTGTGCCAACCATGTCCTGAATTGTCTTACTCCTTTTCTGTTTTCACTTGCTCAGCCTGCTAGTGCCAGGGCTGACGGTATCAAGAGAAAAGTTTCAGATCTGAGTTTCGATGAGTTGCGAAATATGGGAATGTTTGGGATTCAGACCTGCTATATTTTTTACCTCCTATTTTCCTATACTTTAAACAGTATGGGACATCTTGCTAAAGTCATGGAAGATGCTTTCTAAATGACTAAGTTGGCCCAGGTTAGCCCACAAAGATTTTTTTCCCCCATAGGGCATACAGGTTGCAATGGCACATGAATCAGAGAGGATGGTGTACTGGTAGAGTGTTATAGATGTCACCATTAGCATGCACTAGAGTAAAATGGCCATTTGTTTTTTTCAGTGTAGAGTACCGCAATGATTATGAATAAGAGCTTGTAAGAAATTCTGTAAGCTTCAGCTTCAATTTGTGTTACTGAGTGTTAAAAGACAGTAACAGACAGCGATAGTGATGGAGAGGTGGTGTGATGGGTGCAGGGAACTCCTGCTTGATGAAAGAAATGCAGGCTTATCTGGTGTGGTCATTATCTTCTAACACACTCGTGGGCGGCCGTCACTAAAAGACAGTCCTCTCCAGAGGAGAAAATGAGAGACATCGCCAGAAGCATGAGTTAAAACTAGAGCCGCTGAAAGAAAATGTGTTGTGAATATAAAAGGAGGTTTATCATTTTGGTTGTGTTCTTTTAACCAACGAGAACTAGTCTGATGGCCAACAGGCTTTCAGTAGCATAGCACACCCCTTCAACTATCATTCAAACTCATCCCTTGGATTTTAGTGACCTTTTACCGACCAGTTTAAGCCAACATCAGAAGGCAGTGTTTAGTTGCAGATCTACCCTCTATCTCCATAGAGTGGCCCCATTGGCTGAAATACGTCTTTCCTAAAGAGCTGCATTTATTTTCTGTGCTAGCGCTATATGGCCAGCAACTGGAGGCTTGCTTAGTATTCTGTGATGTATTCTTTTAAAACCAAAGCAGGAACATGAACATTACTGTCAGAGGAGCAGACTGCTGAGAGGTTGTAGTTTACATCTAAGTTAAGTTACTTAACACCGTAGGGAATTACCAGTAATGGAGATGCACAGAGTACAAGATGGTGAAAAGTGACCTTTTGCGAGCTGCATCTAGGTATATATTTTTTTCCCATGTTTCTTGTCAGGCAATTGTAACATTTTTACCCATTCTGTTTGTTTGAGGCCGCTTCATCTTCGCAGTAATTCCCTGTATGCAGGATGAATCCAAGTAATTTGGAAGTCCAGCCTGTTTTATCTTTCTTTTTTTCTTTTTTTTTTTTAATCTACATGGGATATACATTTATCTGAATACTTACAAATCCAGGCACCTTTCTGGTGGCTTCTGATTAAACATACTCCTCTGGCCACCTTAATGCATCCAGTTCTTTTGCTTCTAGGAGTCCATATGAGTCTGGTACATCTGCTCAATGTAGATTTTAAAAAGAAGAGTAGACATGACACAGATTCATTATCGTCTGGGGTACCTCGGGGTCATAATTGACCATATGAATATGAGCCACTAGTGTGATGCTATAGTTAGCGGAGTCTGGTACATCTGCTCAATGTAGATTTGAAAATAAAGAGTAGAAATGATACAGATTCATTATCATCTGGGGTACCTGGGGGGCATGACTCACCATATGAATTAGCCTCCGGTGTGATGCTACAGTTAGAAGAGCAAACAATACGCTGGCATGCCTCAACCAATGCATCTCAAGCAAAACTAAGGAAATTATTCTCCCACTCTACCCGCCACGCTTCAAGAAGGATGTGGAGAAGCTTGAGAGAGTCCAGAGAAGAGCCACTTGTATGATGAGAGGCCTGAAGAGCAAGGCATACGAGGACAGGCTGACAGATATGGGACTGTTCAGCCTAGAAAAGAGAAGACTTCAGGGGAATTTGGTGGCAGCTTACAAATATATCAGGGGCTAGGCGAACATCTATTCACCAAAGCGCCCCAGGGCAAAACCAGGAGCAACAGTCATAAACTCATAGAAGAAGGTTTCACACTGGATATAAGGAAAAACTTCTTCACGGTTCATGTGACCAGACTTGGGACTAGACTCCCAGTGGGGGTGGTGCAGGCACCTACCCTGGAGATCTTCAAAAGGAGACTGGTTGCACGCCGTGCTGGCATTATTTGACCCCAGAAGTCTTTCCTGCCCAGAGCAGGGGGGCTGGACCCGATGATCTCACGAGGTCCCTTCCAGCCCTGCACGTCTGAATCTGAACCATACATTGTGGAGAGAAGTCTAATCCTTGACTGCTGTAAATAAAATTAATAGACCAGCATTTTATACAGCAGCTGAGGATCTGACCTCTTTTCCTCTATCAGCTAAAATGTATTAAGAATGTGTTTGTACAGGAAGCGGTTAATAAGGTGGTTTGTGATGTAGGTGGGTAGGAAGACTTCATCTCACGTAAGCTATTAAAAATTAGACTGAACAATAAAAAGCACAATAAACAAAGATTTCTGTTAAAAAAACAGCTGTGTCCTAACATTTCCCATTGTTTAAGATGGGGACAGAGGCTTAACTGGCCAAGACAGTGTCCGGGCCCGTCCCCCACCTTCCACCTTACCTCTGGACCTTCATTCAGGCCTCTGGCTCTGGCAGCAGGCAGCTCCGAGCCACCTGTAGGGTTGCCTGCTGCTCAGGAAGAGATGTTACATCATTTTTTTTGCTGTAGATGCCTATATTGAAGGGGTAAAACTACTCCAGGTCTTGGTGGCAAAAAATGGGGTGCCTGCTGCCACCTGACAGTACTAAAGTCCCCACAATGCTCCTCACTCACTGATGCACCACCACTGATTGGAGCTGGAAAGGGCAGCAGGGGATGGAAGGGAGAAGCCCCCACTCCATTTGACACCCCTTTCTTAGGCAGTGCCCAGGGCATGTGCCCCTCACCCACCCATCCTTATACTACTGGATGGGGAGCAAATGCAATATCCTAGCAAACAGTTCTGCATTGGCAAAGGAGTTAAATAAAAAGACTTACTAGGTCCTTTCCCTCTATACTTTCCATGCACATTTGAATCCTTCTATGTTAGGGGCTGCTCTAGTAATGTCTGGACAGTGCAAAAGGATGCCTTGAGATTAGCATTGCCTCTAAAAAATGTGTGCATTTATCCATGGGTGCAAGTGACTAGGACACACCCCTCCCATCCTCCCACACACCCCACAAGTGCGACACACCCACACCACAGTGTTGCCTGCCTGCGTTGACTGCAGAAGAGGACAGTGTGTTCCAGAGCCACACACCCACACCCCACAAATGCCACACAACCCCCCAACATACCCTATGCCCCTCCACACACAGCCATACCCCTCACAAACTCTCCCCACACCCCATCATACACACGCTCACCACACGCCCTCACCCTTTCCAACCCACACCCCCACCATACACACACACACACATACACACACACACACCCATCCCCCACCATACACCCTCCACCATACACATACACACACCCCACTGTACACCCCCCACCATACACACATGCCCCTACTGTGCATCCCCACCAAACACCCACCACCATACACCCACCCCACCCACACCACACC
>NW_005841873.1:3690650-3713895 GCF_000455745.1 Alligator sinensis
ATACACCCCCCACCATACACGCACACACCCCACTGTACACCCTCCACCCTACACACACACACCCCACCATACACCCTCCGCCAAAACCCCCCCACTGTACACCTCCCCACCACACAAACACACACACACACACACTATAAAATACTAAGAATTTATTTTTGAGTTATTATGCAATCACCTCTATATACACTACACAAACACAAACCATGACAAAAATATTTTTTGTAATATGTTATAGTAGGTATTTGACTTTTCGTGTATGAATTGGGTTTTTTCCTGGTTCTAAGATTGGCGCCCCTCTTCCCCAAAAGGAGTATATCTAGGGGCAAGGGGAAGGACTTCTAGTAGCAAAGGTCAGGGGTTAGGGGTGGGACTTCCAGCCCCAAGATGATGATCAGGGGGTGGAGCAACTGTCAAGGGACAGGGCTACCAATGCAACCCTTGATAGCTGACCAAACCTCATTAAGCAATCCTCCTCCTGAAATAATTGCCTGCCCCTGCACCAGATCCTACCGCCTCTGCAGTGGAAACCAAGTTTTTAATGTCATTAATATGATCTAATTAGTTATACCTCGTATCACGTTGAAAGTACATTCTCTGAGTTTTCAGTCCACCTTCTGTAATTCAGACCCAGTCTTTTACCCAGAAACCACATCTAATGAAGATATATATAGATAATTAGTGGTCACCCTTCAGCATTGGAACTGTAATTAGAATTCCTGTTCTCTGGGTATTAGAAGAGTGAATATACCAAGAAAGAAAAAGTTTATTAAAAAGGTCCATCATCATATAAAGATTAAGGTTACATTTCTCTCTTGCTTTCATGGTTTCTGCCTTTTCTACTCTATCCCTCACTAGCATCTGAGGGATCAGTTATTTTCTATGCCACCTCTTTTATTTCAATATCATTTATGCTAATAAATAGAGATGGGTTTTAGCTGCCTTCCCGCAGAGAATTAGTATATTTGGCCCCGCTTTTTGTTTCAAGGCCGTGTTTATTTCTTGCTCCTTTTACCTGGGACTTTAAAGTATATTGTGCAGCACAGCCAAACGGTGTTGACATCCTGTGAAATGCCATTGATTTGAACACGAGTGCATCAGTCATGGCAAAAACTGGTCCATTAATATATTATCAAAGGTTATTTGGCCCACAAGAATCTACCCACTGTTCCAAGTGGCAGGGACATGTTATTGTCTTCATTGTACAGATGAAGAATCTCAGATGCAGAAATACCACAAAGGACAGAAATACCAATGGCAAGTTTTTCAAAATACTTGGAGTTGGCCTAGTTCTCCTGCTGCTCCTACCGCTGACTTAACTGGGAACAAAGTTAAGCCAGTTCTGAGTGATTTTGGAAATCCCACTTGCGAGTAGAGCATATGTTGAATATTTATGAAAAACTTATTTGGGCTTGATCTGGTGAATAGTTCAATCAAAACTGAATGAAAAATAAATTCAGAAAACCCATTTGCCTTGATTTTACATTTAATGTAAAAATTACCATATTTTTTTTAAAGGAGGTTAAAAAAGGGCTAAAAAAAACGAAAATGAAACAAGGAATCAGAACTCGTGGCAGAGGTGATATCTTTTATTACACCAACTAGATATTTGCAAAAAATTCTCTTTACTTGCAAGCTTTCAGGCATACTCATCCTTCCTCATGCAAGCTTTCAGGAACGCTCACCCTTCCTCGTGAGCCCTTCCTTTTGCCTGTAGACCAATACGGCTACTACCTGTATCCCTGAAAATGGAGCAAAACATTTTAACATGGATTTGCTGCTGTCTTTATTAAACTTCAGTCCCATAACTAACACAGTTAGGATCAACAAGAAGGGGTAAGAGTTGAAGCTAAAATAGGGAGGGAATGGGCAATAGGGAGGGAATGGGCAATAGGGAAGGAATAGGCTAGGAATGACTTAGGTCATTTAGGTGTTTTCGTATCACTTGGGGCTGGTAAGAGAACTGGCTGAAGTAACTGCAGAGCCACAGGTAATTTATCTTGAGAACTCGTGGAGGACAGGTTAAGTTCCAGAAGAATGGAAAAGGGCAAACATAATGCCTGCCTTTAAAAAGGAAACCTGGGGAATTACAAACTGATCAGCCTAACTCCAATTTTTAGCAAAATACTGGAACAAATCATGAAACAACATATCTGTAAACCCCTCGAAAATAGCAAGGTGAAAACTAACAGCCAGCCTGGATTTATCAAGGACAAGTCATGTCAAACCAATCCAATTTCCTCCTATGACAAAGTAGCAGGACTCGTGGACCGGGGAGAAGCTGCGGATGTGATATATCTTGACTTTAGTAAGTCTTTGACACTATCTCACATGACACTCTTATAAGCAAGCTAGAGAAATATGGTCTAGATGAAACTACTGTAACCGATTGAAATAGTATGCTCAAAAATCAAATGTTTCACCTTCAAACTGGAAGGATGTAATGAGTGGGGTTGCACAAGCATCTATCCCATGTCCGGTACTATTCAATATTTTCCTTGATGATTTGGATGATAGAATAGAGAGTACACGTATTATATTTGTAGATAATACCAGGGTAGAAGGAGTTGCCAGAGCTTTGGAGAACAGGATTCGAGTTCAAAATGGTCTTGACAAACGGGAGAAATGATGTAACATAAATAGGATAAGATTCAGTAAGAACAACTGTGGAGCTTAGGAAGGTAAATCAGACTTTCCTTGCAAGAGATGAGGATGGATTGCTCCACTTAGAAAGAAATGAGCAACTGCACAAATACAAGGCGGGGGATAACTTGCTAGGAGTCATTTCTGCAGAAACAGATCTGAGGATGATAGCAGATCATGGACTGAACCTGAATCACCAATGCATATTGTGAAGCAAAACAACCACCGTAGCAGCATGTATAAACCATAGTGTGATCAGACGCACAGCATAATCCTTCCACTTTATTTCACTCCAGTACAACCTCAGTTGGAACGTTATGTCCAGCTTTAGGTAATGCACTTCAAGAAAGATGTAGACCAAATGCAGAGAATCTATAGGACAGCAGCAAACAAGATCAGACTTCTTCAAAACAGGACCTGTAAGGAAAGATGAGCAATGATTTGGTATGGGTGGTCATGCTTCCCAGCGAGGGGACTGACAAGGTAACTTCCAGCCTTGTTTTCTATGATTTCCAGTCAAAGAAATACCAAAAGAAAAAAATAAAAACTTCTCAGCTTTTTCATTCACGGAGAAAGCAGGTAGATTTTTATTTCCAGTCAACATGAAATGATTTTTTTTTTTTTAGGTTTTTTTTTTTCTTTTCTTTTTCTTTCTTTCTTTTTTGATTCCACCGCTGAGCTAAAAACCCATTATTCTCACAGCATTATCCACAGTGACTCACCAGAAGTCACATACTAAGCTGGTGCCTGAGCTGAGCCCAGAAATAGGTGTTCTGGCTCCCTACTTCCCATTCTTATCCTTAGACATACATCATTGACTGTTTTATAGAGAGCAGCATTCAGAACTTGTGTTTATCCAAAAAGTATATGTTTCTGATAGGACTTCTTGTGGCATTGTACTTCCGGGGCCTCCTGCTCAGTTCATGGACCACAGATAGAGGCAAATTTATAACTAGAGAAGGAATAACCAATTAAAATACTCTCAGGTATGAAGACCTCAGCTCCTGACTATCTGTGATAGTCCTATAGAGGGGTGATGCAGATAGAGGTCTACATGCAGTAACTGCAACTGTCCTCTGCTGTGTTGAGGTGGGCTTTAAAAATAAGGACTGGATTGTAGCTTCATGTCCATTTCTGGCAAAGGATGGATTTCTCAGTGCATCTATCCTATGCAAATTTTGGCCTTTTGGGCTTTTAAATAGGAGTCAGAGGAGAAATTTCAACTCATGAGCACTGCTTATTTGATTATCAAGCCTCTTCTCCAGTAACACAGCACAAACTGTTCCAGGAATGAACAATCAGCGTGCGGAGATCACTGATCAGGCAAGGAATATAAGGTTATTTTGTTCCATCCACTCTGAATGGTGTTAAAGGAACAATAACGTGCCTGACAATTTGTAAAACCTTACTGCAGAGTAATAAATCCTTCACTAAAACTCAGCACAGTCTTAGCAGCAGCAAGCCAACCTCTTTCTTACCAAGTGACAGACCTTACAAGCTGCTCTCCCCAAAACAAAAGTACTGGAGCATTTTAAATAGCCTGACTCAGCCAGCGTTTTAAAACATTAAACTTTGGGCATCTGTTTCTCTTCTTACTTACTAGTTTAATTCAGGAGTAAATTCAATTTTGTTGAAGGCAGAAGGGTGACACTGGCCTAAGAGCAATGGGGGGAAACACTCAGGTCCAGGATTGGAGTGGGGCTGCCGTTTTGAATGCTGCCAGCATGCATGACTTTATCAGATGTGTCACTACATTTGGTGTTTTCATGAAAGCCCCTTGCCCTTGGAAATATGTGGTCGGGTGGGAGTTGTCCACCTTTCCTTTTAAAATAGTACGTCGCAGGGAAACCCTGAAAACAATGTATGTTTTCTAAAGACACAAAGCAAGACGGTAAATAACAGGAGCTCTCTCTTTCCTTCTGAGCTCATGAGTTTCAGTGTTTAGATGCCTGGGATATGCCACACTGCAACTACCTTGCAAAAACATGAGCGATCACTAGATCTACCTGGAAAGTTTCAATGAAGGTTTTTTCCCCACTGAAAAATATTTTTGGCTTTAATTTTCCCCCCAAATTGATTTGCCATACTGCAACTATCTTGCAAAAAGGTGAGTGATCACTAGATCTACCTGGAAAGTTTAAACAAAGGTTTTTTTTCCCCACTGGAAAATGTTTTAGGCTTTTTTTTCCCCCCTAAAATTGAAATTTTCCAGCAAAATACGGTTGGTTTGTTCAGTATTTTCTATTTGGAAGGTCAGACTGAGATGTTTCCTTCTTGTTCTGGCTAATATAAGTTGTGGCACTCACCTGGGCTGCTATGGCACTTCGTGGTTCCTGTAGTTCCAGGTGCCTTCCTTCTGCCCTATGGGCCCAGATCCTTGGCTAGACCACACTTCCCAGCATGCCTTCTCATTGCAATGCCTCTATATACTTGAGCTGCCTTGGTGCATGATGATTCATATCAACCCAACTGAAAGCAAATATTCCATTTTGGGTCAATAGATGGAAACCCCGGTTTCAATCAGGAATAAGCCGTCCCAGCTTAACTTTCCTATACTGCAGGATAGGAGTGGACACATTAAACAGTTCCTGCAAAATAGCTGCTGCTTAGTAAGTTCCTCCTCCTCAGTATGATGCATTTTTCCATGCTTCAGACACAGGCAGGCAGATCATTTTCAGCCACAGCTGCGAGAAGTAGGAAACAACCATATGACCTGGTTTACAGAGCTGCTTCTTTACAATTAAAAAATTGAAGATGTCTTTTCTTTGCTGTGCTTTCATGAAAATAGCTGCATTTTGACATCGAGAAAAGGACATTCATTCAGTCCCTGTGTCAGCTGGTAAAGCAGGCCTTTATATCTGGGAAATATAAAACTGGAAAAGGGAATGGTAATAGAGCAAGCCATCCTAAGTTCTTTCAAAGAAAGTCTGATTTACCTTAGCCCAGCCATATCTGTGATGTAGGTCACCTCATTAGCACATAACATTATATGTTGGGCTCACTAATTCTATCCCTCATAATTGCTGGAAAGCCAGCATAAGGGTCACAGGCTCATACCTATTTAGTACTCCAGAAAAAGGAGAAAAATAATCCAAAGCTCCCTGAAAATACAGCATGCCCCCATCCCCAAAATGAAGGTGCTTAGACACTATGGGAATGAGGTCTGTCCAAAGAGGATGGAGCTGGACTGTTCTCAGTGGGGGCAGATGACAGAACAAGGAGCAATGAGCTCAAGTTTCAGCAAGGGAAGTTTAGGTTGGATATTAGGAAAAACTTTCTCAGTAGGAGGATGGTGAAGCACTGGAACAGGTTACCTAGAGAGGTTGTGGACTCTCAGTCCTTGGAGGTTTTTAAGCTCGAACTCAACAAAGTCTTGACTGGGATGATCTGGTTGGGGATGGTCATGCTTTGAGCAGGGGGTTGGACTAGATGTAGCCTCCTGAAGTCCCTTCGAAGTTGAATTTTCTATGATTTTATGTTCTTAGACAGACAAGTAGATCACCGTATTTTAAGATGTCCACATAAATTTAGATTTTGGAGAGCAGTTTGACATTCCATGGGAGGCATGGGTTTTAAATCTTTTGGATAATCAAAGCCATCTAATGCGTTGAACATCAGTATTCAGGATTGCCTCCTGTGAAGGATAAATCCAAAGGATGATACACCAACAGAAAATGGCATATAGCTACAATGGGCAGGAGCGAGAAGCAGAAAGAGAAAGGGAGCCTGATGTTGTTTTTCTTTGCAGTGGGGTAATTCAGAAAATGCCTCCCTGAAGTCAGTGCTGTAAATGAGAGGTGGATCAGACCTATACAGTCCAACCCCGCGAGTCTCCAAAGTAGGAACTTGCATTAAAGAATCATAAGACGAGATACCTCCCCTTAAAACGCCGCCTCTTGCTTATAAAAAGTGTCATGCTCCCCAGTTACAGTGACTTGTAAAAGAGTGTCTGCCACCTTCTTTTAAAAGAGATTGTATTTATAGTATGCATGCAGGATCCAAGTCACCCCTTCGAATGAGGACACAAGACTCTTAATGTCACTTTATTACTATGTAGTAAAATGTTACAACATGTCATATAAACTCCTATCATCTTAACCCAATCTAGGACTTTTTCTGGACATGTCAGGTATAATATATCCCCTAAATTATATAGTTTTTGTTTGTTATTTATAGGGGTGTTCAGGCAGCATGTTAGCTAAGGAAAGTGTGATATTATTACATTTAAAATGTGGGGCCAGATTTTCAGATAGTTCCACTCACTCTAATGGTCCTATGCCCTTTAGTGGTAGCTGGGGATTCAGCCTATTGCCTGAAGCTTGAGAGAGAGGATGCTGGCCAGGTTGGATCCTGAAACCACACCATTGTCCTGAAAATTAAATATAAAACACTTGGAAGACAGTGGAAGGAACCAGGGACTTACAGAGACAAAAAGATGTATTCAGTGAGAGGGGACCAAGAAAATATTAGAGGTGGGAAGGATGTAGTTGAACCAAAGACCTGTGTACCCCTCTAGTACATAATCCACCCATGATTTTCCTTATTTGCAGCCTGACCCAATGTTTAAACCTTCAGAAACCCTGAGTTCTAATCCCAGCTCAGCTCCATACTCCCTGTATGACCTTTAGCTACCATTCAAGTGACCTGTGCCCGAGTAAGATTATGATGACAGTGCTTCCCTATCTGTGTGTAGGGCTTTCAGAAAGTCAGACAAGTGGCCCTGCATAATGAAAGCAGTGTTGTTATATAATATCACTGAGTAACTTGGATTCAGCTCCCTCTTTTTCTGAAGCAGCCCCACTAGATTTAACTTAAATGCACCATAAACACATCTACATGTACGTTTTAATGCGCATTAGCCTTTTTAATGCACATTAAAACACCATTAAAAAACTTGGGGCATTTGTACACATGCTTGCACCGCAGCACCAAGCAATTTTAAAAGTGCCCAGCGCTGCAGCGCAGGCATTTGTATAAATGGCAAAATGCATGTCAGTGCTGAGAAAATGGCAGCGGCACGCTTTTGAATTAAAACACATCAAAGATGTTTAAGTTCAAAAGCGCACTGCCACCATTTTCTGCATGCTAGCATGCATTTCACCACTTACACAACTTCACACGATGCAGCGCCGTGCACGTCATCTCGCACGTGGAGCAGACTCGATTAATCAAGTCTGCTCCGATGCATCGGATCTCTGATGCTTCGCGGTGTGAAAAGGTATTATATAAAAACCCTTGCTTTTTAGTTAATGCACATTAAAATAGGCTACTGCACAGTAAACGTCAGTTAAAAACCATGCACTTTAGTTGATGCTCATTAAGACAAGCTAATGCACATTTCCCTGGTACCTCACAATGAAGGAACTAGATTTAATACACATTAACTAAAGTGCATTAATGCACATGTAGACATGCCCACAGTGACGCTCCCTTTCGCAAAAGAGTAATGGCTGAATAGGGAGTTAAAGAGCTTTCCTCCATATCTGCTAATAGCAAATACCCTGTGTGAAAACATTCATACAAGTCTGCTGAACAAAGTCTTTTTAGCCTGGATTCCCTCTCCAAATATTATTTAATTACTTTCTAAAATCTTATTTGCTCAAGCTTCTGACCCTCTCTCCCCAAGTCTTAGCAGGTGGACTGCATATGTCAGACACCTGGCTAAAGTAATTTGCTTTAGCTAGATATGGTGTTCACTGCTTGGTACCTGAAACATTTAAACCTCTATTCCCTGATCAGCAGCTAATCATGCTCACTAATTACCAAGGCTCATTTTACAGGATGGATGAGAAATATAATGGCATGAAGATGCATATGAAACAAGGAAAATATCAATCCATGGAAAGCTTGTAACAAATGGGCAGATTGATTCCCAGTAGTTGGTACTTTAACAAGATATTGACTATTTAATCCTTATATAAACCTGAGCAAAGAGCCTTAGGCTGCAAACAGACATTGCACTTAACCCAGGATACATCATGTTATTCCAGGGCAAAGTGAAGTTGTACAGATGTCCATGTATGTTGTCCCAGAATGAATCCAAAAAAAAAAGTTTTCCAGATAAGAAGCAATAACAGTTTATCCTGGGATATTGCAAATTACAGTACAATTATCCCATATGGCATCATTGAATTAATGACAGAAAGCAGCACTGCATTCAGCAGCTCACTGAACCCTAATTAGAAGGGCAATATAAATAGTAACCAATCCTGGGATTTTTCTGCTCCCAGACAAACATAGGTACAACTTACCTAGGGACAAATGTGACCCCTGTTTCAGGCCCAGACACAGACAGTATAATTATGTTTCAGTAAGGACCACGGACAGCAGCATTTTATGGGTCTGAATTCCATCAGCCCTACTAAATTCAGGGGGAAATCCCTTGGAAGAGGGTTCTTATCACCTGCCTGACGATGAAATATGAGGGCGCTTCTGTCTCTGTGATTTTTTTCCCTTTGTCCTTCCTTGCAGACATTACAAAGGATATGCATATGCATTATGTGGGGGTATGATGTGTATCAGCTTGAAATGGACTTCTCTTTAAAATAGCCTAGCAATGTTTCTAGGTGATGTTATCACTAATGTTCAGCTACTGATTTTCAGTCTAGTAGAGGCTGCTTCGGCTTTTCCCCCATCCATCACCCTTGTTCAGCTTCACCTTTTGCTCCTCTTGCTGTTTCTCTACCGGTTGTCCTGCAACTCAATTCTCCGCCTGTTGCTGCTGCTGTTGCTTTTTCTTAAATGTCTTTCTTTGTGAACATGCCCTCCCCAAACTTCTGGTTCCCTTAAGTTGCCCCTTTCACCCTGCTCTTTCTGGCCTACCTAGCAGCTTTTTTTAAAGCTGCCAGTTATTAAAACGCTGCACTGCAGGGATATTATCACAGTAGCAAAACCAGCTTGGGGACCAGTATTTTTCTAGTGAGATGACATGAAAGTAGAACCATGATGTATGATATAAAAACACCAACCCATTACCTTTATTTCTTCTTAGCGCCCATTACCTTTATTTCTAGTATATGCAGCAAATTGACTAGATTCAGATTTTTGAGAGCTCAGCTTCTATTTAGAGACCTAAATAAGGGCCATCCTGGTAGAGCAAATGTATTACTGTGGAAGGTCAATTCCCTCTTCCCTAGCAGAATAACCATATACAGGATATGATGCTCTTAACCTGGCCCTCAACTAACACATTGTTGAGTTCTTCAGTTTGATCAGGTATGTGGGAAGTGTAGTATGGTAATTAGAACAGGAGACTGGGAATCAGGAATTTTGGCCCTGCCACTTATTCTCTATTGTGGCCATTGGCAAGTCTCTTATTCTGAGGTCTGCTTAGTCCTTGATCAAATGAGTACAGCCTTACTGAATTACATTAGGGGTGCTGACAGCTTTAATACCAAATTTTTGAAACATCCATTAAGACCCTGAAATAAAAAGTGCTAAATCCAAAAGATCATAAATAACAATTATCCATAATAGCCTTCCTGTTCCTATATTGCAAGAGTGTCAAACTCATCTGGCCCTGCAGGCCACATGAATGGGATGAGACCAGTCCACAGGCTGGATGAATGGTCAGCCCTTCAGGTTAGATCAAGCCCATGGGTCCCCCCCCTCATGGTGGATCCAGCACCTGTGATGCCTGCTCTGGCTGGTCCAGGATATGAGCTATATGTAGCACCAGTTCCAGCTGTCTGGGGCAGGTGCTATATGTAATGCACGTCCTGGACAGGCTGGAGCAGGCACTGCATGCAGCCAGGTGTTGGATCCAGCATGTCGAGGACCCATGGGCCCCTGCCCTCCATATGCCAGATTCACGTGCGATGTGTCCCATGTCCTGCAGGCAGGGCTGGTCTAGCATTCACCATGTGTGGGTCTACATGAGACTTAAGGGCTGGATGATGCGACTCCACAGGCTGTATCTTTGGCAGCCCTGTTATATGGTATTAATGTAACAGGATCTTCCCTGCTCCCTTAGAATACTGCTAGGAAATTATGTGCAGCATTTATTTGGGCTCATTTGTATAGAAGAGGTGAGTTCTGGTACTTCCATATACCAGCTGCCCCTAGAATGAGTGAAGAAATTCCCTGGTGGCGTCACCTTGTTAAACTGGTTATAGGAGGGGAACTAGGAACCAGGTTTGTGTACATATTTGGGCATCCAGCTCTGGTTACTTTTACTGAGATGTAGGTGCCTAAATACCTTTAAAAATCTGGCCTTCTGCCCTTGGACTGGCCAGTTTTAGTCAAAGCAGTGTAAATTATTTGAAGCAGATGGGTATTATAAAAGGCTTCTGTTTTCTTCAAATCTCTGTAATCTAATAAATATTTTAAAAACTAAGCTTTCTTTGCAAGCAAGAATTTATCTTGATGCTGAGAGAGCTTTTGATGAAAGTAAATTTGGAGTATTTATTTAGAGCTATGGGTGGATTTTGGTGCCTTCATCAACTGGTTTTGGCTTTTATATGCATCTGAAAAGCTGCAGTAATATGTGTAATTTCAGAGCTCCTTTGAATGATGTGGGACACTGAGAGAGCTGTAGCTCATATACAAAAACTCCACCTAGGAACAAAATGTAATATAGGTGCTATGTTTCCCACCAGCAAAAGCCAGTAGGAGGGGGGAGCAAACCTTTTGTTACAATAGAAGATATAATTTGCACGGGTTCAAAGGCAATGAATGGTAAAAAGAATGTGTAGCAAGCTGCAGTTTAAGATTAGTTATACTTGATTGTCCTTGTTAAAGCAGAGAATCAAAGCCAGTCTCCGTCTTCAGATATACACATGCAGTTTACTTTGCGGAGAAGAGTATCCTTCCCCAGGGCATCTGGGAGATTGTGTACAGCATTTGACATACCAGACCAGAATCTGACCTCATTTCCATGTTCACCAGCATAAATCCAGCATAATTCCATTGAAGTCAATGGAGCTGCAATGTACTTGTCCAGTTGTAACAGAGGAAACCTAACCTGCAAGGAGCCGTTTTTGCTCCTAAGCAGAATTGAACCAACATGGGATGGTTTTATTCCACGTTAACCCAAACTTAAAGCAAAGCTCAGCCAGAACTGAGTTCCACTAGGTTCAGTGTCAAAGCCATAAATCAGCCCAGACTTCCTTGAAATTATTGCAGATATTTTGATGAGACTGAGCTGAGTTTCTAACTTGTAAGAAAGCTTGAAATCAGCTAAGTTTCCTCAGGGGCAAGATTTTCATCACCATCAGTTTGGGCAGGGCAGCCTGTAACTGTCTGCTACAGGAGAAGATGCAGCAGTTCTGTCTGGCAATATATTTGCATTTCTTTATGCTAATTTTTGGAAACACTTGACAAGTGACTTTCTAAACTGCCCCTTTTCTTTCTAAATTAAATCGAGTCGATGTCCAGTCACATCTTTTTTTACGTTTTTCTTCTAAATAAATGGGCTCCATTCACTGATGTATGCCTCCTTGGAAACTCAGACTGCTGAAGGGCTATATACAGTATTAGGTTATTCACACCTGCACTAGTTAGTGCTTGGATCTGACAGTTATCTGTTGGCCTTCAGCAAAGCTAATTACTGATAGGATTTTTTTTTTCTTTCTTGTGCTGTCAAGGCATTAAGAAACCTGAGGGCTTGGAGTGAGAAATTGAATGTCATCAAATGTGTCAAAAAACTGCAGAAAAGAAACCATTCAAACTTCAGAAGGAGCTGTGAAAATGACCTTGAAGGCATATTAGTCAGAAGATGATTTTCCTGCACTTAGCAGTATAGGAAACAAAATTAATAAAGTCATAGAATATTACTGGGTTACAGGGTTATTTTTTCCTAAAGCAGAAGGGTCTTTGTCTCTTCCCAGCTTCTCCCATAGATGGGTGAGAGACAACCCATCTGCTCTGCAAGATATTGGGAGCAGAATGCTTATCTACTCCTGAAAGTTGAGGGAGTTGGGTTGAGTTGGATGTCTTTTCCAGATGCTGATGGACTGTACATGGGTAATGACAATTGTTTAGGGCCAAAAACCACCTTTGGTTTGCAATGCTTAGTGATCATGGGAGCTAAGAGTGTGGAAATCCACAAGCATAAAGGTGACACCAAAATGATAGCATAAAGATGGTGGCTGGGGAGCTGACAACCCAGTGAAGGGGCTTAGCTTGATTTGGGATTAACTCTGCAATGCACCTACTGAATGGGGTCTAGAGAAAGGTGAGAAAAACAACTATTGGAGATGTATTAAGAAGCTATTGTCAAAGTGGAATAAGAACATTGGGCTTTGGGATTATAGTGGGCGCTGACCCACTGACTCCTTGTGGGTCTTTTGAAAATGGTAACCTAGAAGCTTAGCTTCACTGTGTGGGCAAGAGGCAGCATATACTGAACTATTCCCAGAATTCCCAGCAGTATTTTCAGGGAGGTGCAGGCCAGCTCAGCTGATACACCAGGAGAATAATTCTCAGTCACCAGCCAGTCCTTCCCAAGGGCAAGAGGCCCTGCTGAATGCACAGGCATTTTTTATAGGCTTGCTGCAAAAATGTCCTGTCACAGATGCACCCATCATCTAGAAAGTCCCATAATGGGAGGGAAACAGTGTGACTTGTTGAACCTGGGTTGTTGGAAACATGTTTGCTACTGGCATAATGTATAGCAGTCTCTGGGCTGCTCTACATTTTACTTGGTTAATGGTTATAGTCCAACAGACCACCCACAATCTGTGCATTGCTGGTGTTCTCATCATCCTCCTCTAGGCATGCCCTCCCTCATGCTCTCTTTCATCAGAGAATGGCATTTGGATCAGCTAAGCCCCATGTTGGGGACACCCCCACTAGAGGAGAACCAGCTGTTTTCCATAGGCTTTGCATCATTAGAATAGTGCAAATGGCAGAGCAAGACTGAGCCCAGTGTAGCTGAGCTACGTAAATAAGAAAGCAGTAAAGAAACTATTATGCTTCCTTCTGTCAACACTGACATCTTTGTAAATCAGGAGCAAACTTTACCAAAATCAGTTTAGTTGCAGACAGAGGGAGGAAAGGGGAGGACAAAAGGGAGCAGAACAGATGCCAGCTTCCCAGTGAATGGGACACCAGCCTCCCTCCCTACTGTCTAATTGCATATTCCAGTGAGTCTTGGGGGTTACATTCAGCCTTTAATTTCTTGGAGGAATATATTGCCAGTGGTGAAATGTGTCCTGAAATAAACCACAGTGCTAAGCTCTTTCTAATTAAGCTTCCACCTAAACCTATAGTTGTTTTTTAAGTCAGTGGAGAGGGAAGAGATGAAGAAAAGTCGTGATCTATTTAATATGTAAATATAGAGAGATATATTTATGTACACAGTTTTTTTTGAGGGGGGGGGGAGGAAATCCTCAGAGCAAACATAGTTTCTTTTTGGAGATTCAATCAAGGCCTTAGTTTTCATGGACTTTCATAAAAATAAAAGTAATAATGCACATTTATGTTTCAGTTCATAAATGTGAAGTGACAGCCTATGACTTAGCTACTGAAATGATATTATTGAGCCAAAAAAGAATAATAGAGGAAATTGAGAAAGCAGAAAGGAGAGGTGTAATAGAATTGGACATTGGCATAAATATAAATCATGAAAGGGAGATTGGTTTAATGCAAGATATGAAAGTCAGAAACTGAAGGTGTTAAAAAGATCATCGGCTCATCTCATAAAGAATCCCCCAGGCTACGCAACCTTCGACCGCAGAAGCCAAATCTACTCAAACTAGATAAGCCCTGTTCAAAATTGTATGAGGAATACCATATCATTCAGGAACATCCTCTCTCTGCCTCTCACCCAGTGACCAGAGGAATGCCTAAAAGAGGGAAAAGTCACCTTCATTAGCTGGAAAACCATCCTCACTAGTAAGTCTTCGAAGATTTCAAATGGATGCAAGAAATGATAACTCCTCACATGAAAACCGTAGCCCCCCCCCAAAGCCCAAGCAACTATATTTATATGGCAGCTTCTTGCAGGGTTTTGAGTGCATTTATTGAAGGAGAAAGGGGCTAGAACATCAGGTCTGGAGGCTTAGACTTCTGTCCACAGTAGCCATGTAAGCGTCTTTCCATACTTCTCTATCAAAGTGTCCAACTGCTTACTGGGCAGGACCGTTTCTAACTTGCAAGGGATGATTCAGTCTCCATGTCTATTCTGTCCTTTGCTTCTGTTATACCAGCAGGAGGAAGGCATAGCGATTCTGGCAGAATGGCTTGGAAAAGAAAACCATAAATTAGCTCAAGCATCCTGTTGCTTGCTCTGTGCTACACACACTCAACCCACCTTTTCTCTTAGTAGAAAAATGTTTGCTCCATATCTTCTAAAAATGTATGAAAAAATTCTTCCCACATTCCTAATTAGTCATCTTAGCATGTTTCTGAGGTAGATGGTTCCTGCTTTAATGATGAAACCAGGAGGCTGAGTGATGTGACCAGAATTAGAAGTAATCAGCCGAGAGCAGAATGGGACCAAGCTGTAAGTCTGTGCTAAACTCATTAGGCCAAGTGAGTCTTCCCTGTTTCTGTGTCATCCCTCTCTTATCTATAACATGGGCTTTCTGATGAGACTTTGTATATAGGTAGCATTTTTTTTTCATTCGTAGGTCTCAAGGATGGGCATAGCCTCCTTCTACAGGCATGGTAACTGTGGTACATATAAGTAAGGTTACATGATTAAAATCACATGGCAAATTGATGTCAGGGTTTGCAGCTGAACCCAGGAAACACATTTATAATGTTGCCCAGCTCGAGTGGTGCCTGAATTTGTCACTAATGAGCACAGGGAGACTGAACTGGGTTATAGTCTGGTCTAGTTTAAATATGGAAAGTAAGCTTAGGAGCAGCTGGAACTGAAAGAACAGTCTCTTTCAGTATAATTGCAGCAGCATTTACCTCTTGTCATCAGCTGTCTCCTCAGCCTGCCGATGGGTGTAAAAGCTTAAAACCACATTGGGCTGTAGCCAGTTCCTGATGCCGAGCACTTGGCATTAATATGTACATTTTCTCTAAGGAACTTTGCATACAAATAGAGCTGTCCAGTGTTCACCTTGTCTGAAACTCAAGAGCACATGACAGAGCTGCCAAGCTGTTGCAGGTGGGTGCTTTCTAGGCCAAAGTACATTTCCTGAGAGGACTTGTGGATAAGCATACGGGATGTGCTACAAGAGTGATGAAGCTGGGTATGTCTGGTACTACACAGATATTAGAGTATGTGTTGCTGGTATTCAGCTCATGAGCTTTTATAGAAAAATGTAAGGATTTGTGAAAAGCTACAAGGACCCTGTGACCACACTCTTACCATCCCTTGCAGGTTCCAGTAAATAGATATTCCTCCTACATGTCTTAAGTGTTTTCCTAATTAATTTCCTCAGCTGGCTGTTGCTAAAGTTCCTGGTTGTAAGGCCTCTGTGTTTCTCTCTACTATCCTCGTGCCATTGAGTAGCGATACCCAACCAAAGTATCACTGTACCTTGGGTTGCCTTCACATCCTCTCAAGGGTACTGTGGTGTGCCACACAACATTAGCACTGTTAGGTGTACAGACATGATTTACAACATAAACCCAGAGATGGCAAATAGGAATCCACAGTGTTAGAAACATTCCAACCTGTTGGGGTCATTCTTTGCAACAGAAGAATTGCTCCATTGTCTTTCGGCAGTCAAAAAATAGAGTGAAAACTAAGAGCTGTGGGGGTGTCTTGAGTCTATCGAAGGGTGCCTTGAGTATAAAAAGGTCGAGAGCCATTGTCATGAGAAGTTGCTACACTTATTTTCCTCCTCCTTCATAAATCATGAAAATCTATTGATCTAGCTGCCAGGGGGAGTGTCACTAGGTCAGGTCCCAGGGGTGGCCATGAAATTCCCTTGGAGGCTCCACGACTGTGTCTCATTCCATCCTGAAGGCGTCCTTCTGTCTCTTCTGCCATGCCTTCATAGTAAATATTAGGGCAGTGCGAAGCTTTGGGTGCTGATTAGATTTGGAGGAGATTCAGCCCAATTTGGCAGCTGAATCTCTGAATCCAAATTGAATTGCGAGACCAATAAAAAGGTCCTAATTGATTTGAAGCCTTCAAATCGATTCAGAAAAGATTCGGAGATTTCCCTCCACCACGCCCCATACCTCACAAATGGCATCCTGCAGATGTTCTGCCAGTCACTGTCACAGCCCCTCTGTAGGCCTCTCTCAACCCCACTCCGGGCCTCAGACCCCTCAGTCTCTCCTCCAGCCCCACTCCCTCTGGGCTCCTCTGGCCTTTCCACCAGGCACTCAGACACCTTCTCAGGGCTCAGGACCCCACACTGGGTCTCCAGGAACCTCCTCTATCCCCTTAGTTCCTATGCAAACCTCTGGATATTTCAGTTGCTCTTCCTACCATGTTGGCATTTGGGAGCTGCATCCTTCATGCTGGGTGGTGTTCCTTCACCAGCTCCCAAGATGTTACTGCCAGCCCTGATCTCAGGGTCCGGGCTTATACCCTGTCTAAACCCAGCCCTCCTCCAACCAGGAGACCCCCTTCACTCAGGTGACTCCTCTGATCAGGTTGGCCCAGCTAAAGAGCACTGGGATCTTGAAATCCATCATTCATTCAAGCTCTGGTCTTCCCCTTTCTGAAAACTATAACCCCAGTATTTATGTCAAAGGTAAGCAACTCTGATTAGATGGCAATCTGACAACATTTTTGGAAACATCATGCTCGGCAAACTATGTAACGTGCTTATGATTGCTCTATAGGACCTGATTCTGTTTTCACTTGCACTCATGTAAATCAGAAGCAACTCGATCTGAAATGAAACTGGTTTCAAACAATGAGAGTGAGAAGATAATCAGGCCCTAGGAGTCGCATGCCACCTGGAAACAGGATTTTGGAAGGCTCTCACGTATTTCCTGTTCTTGGGGTAAGCCAAGTCAGAGTAGCATATTTCAGAAATGATTCAGTGGAAGAGCAATGTAAGCTTCATGAGCACTATAAAAATAGATTACCTTTAGTTTTTTTATGATGCATTCAGGCAATACCTAAGAGAATAGGGACCCTGGGCTGTGACTGGGGGTGCTCGGGCTACTTCAATATAAATAAATAATAGCAATAATAAGTATAAAACTCAACCAATTTCCATTCCTCTGTGGTTTGAGTGGCTTTTAGAGGACTGTTTGTGTTTCATTTCTGCCAGCTGATATAGGAGTTACACTAGCAATTATTCGTTTGGTGAGTAATGAAGAGGTAACATGTCATGGAGAATGGTGAAAGCCACAATTTGGTCACGGAGAATGAGGAAAGCAACAATTTGTCAATTCTCAATTACACCATTTCCTCAATCACTTCTACTTTTGAACATCTTATTTGAAGAAAGAAGCTCTTTTCCATGCCATCCTGGAGTATCATTCAAGTCAAAGTGTTTCAAACTACCTCTTCTTTCACACCATTTTTTACTCAGTTATACACTGCTCTTCCTGCTTTACATTGGCATAGGAAGGCTGTCTCTCATTTGTCTCCAATGAAATCTAACAAGATAACCTGGGATTTTTAAAGCTAAGTCAGGTATCTAGACACCCAATTCCTCATTATTTTGGGAACTCAGCACCCAGGTCTCTTTAGTGGTGCTGATAAATGCAGCCTTACTGGGGGACTTTGCTGGCTAAGTAACTCAGCACAAATTCAGATGAATACCGTTATAAACACTTTAGTCATGATACTAGTTTACACTTACATTGCTCTTTTCATGCAAGGGTCTGAAACAGCTTTCTGAATATTCTTTAAGCCTCTTGGCAGGGCTCTTTAATAGTAGCGTTATGATAATTAGTCCTCCCCCATCGATGTTAACACATAGGGTGGAAGCTAGTACTCAGGATATGCCAGTATGACATAGCAACATACTTTAAAACAACCCCCCTGCCCTTGTTTTCTGCATTGTTTGGAGTTGTGTTGGTGTTCCCAGATTTCCGTGCGGTTAATTCCACCTTGCAGTTAGCAAATAAAAGATCTGAGTGCTTGACAAGGACATGAACATGGTGAAAGCATTCAGTAGATCTTAGCTGCATGACTCCCATTAGAGTCAACGGGGAATTTATCCAGCTAAAACCCTACCCAGGACTATGCAACACTTCTCTGGCCCAAACTCTTGCTCTCATGGAAGCCAGTTCTTGACCTTTCCTAATCAGGTGTATCCCCTGTGCTACTTCTTTAAGGTGAAAAGAAGCGCAAAGAAACTGTAGACACAGATTAGCTACAAAATCAAATGCTTTTAACTTCAAAGCCAAATGGTACCACAACTGACTTTCTCCATTTAACCCTGTTAGTTGCAATAGGCCTGACAGGTTGGGAGCACACTTTGGCCTGCACTGTCTGGGGTTTATGGTGAAGAGATGTTGATGCATTTTTCTAAAGCTAAGCTAAAGCATGCTTATAGGCTCGGCAGTGCTATGCTTGCTAGCACCACGGCCAAAAGGGACTTGGGGGTCATGGTTGACCGCAAGATGAATATGAGCCCCCAATGTGATGTTGCAGCTGGCAAAACAAGCAAAACTCTGGCTTGCATCCATAGATGCAAATCCCAGGATGTCATCCTCCCGCTGTACTCGGCCTTGGTGAGGCTGCAGCTGGAGTACTGCATCCAGTTCTGGGCTCCACAATTTAAAAAGGATGTTGAGAAGTTTGAGAGAGTCCAGAGGAGAGCCATGCGCATAATCAAAGGGCAGGAAAACAGGCCTTATGATAAGAGGCTGAGAGCTACAAGACTCTTCAGTCTGGAAAAGCACAGTCTCAGTGGGTACCTGGTGGCTGCCTATAGGTATATAAGGGGTGTACATCAGGACCTAGGGGAACGCCTGTTCACCAGAGCGCCCCAAGGGATGACAAGGTCAAATGGTCACATGCTTCTCCAAGACCATTTCAGGCTGGACACAAGGAAAAACTTCTTTACTGTCCAAGCCTCCGAGACCTGGAACAGACTGCTGCCAGAGGTGGTGCAAGCACCTACTCAGGGCTCCTTTAAGAGTCAATTGGACATTTATCTTGGTGGGATCCTGTGACCCCAGCTAACTTCCTGCCCCGGGGCAGGGGACTGGACTCGATGGTCTTCCGAGGTCCCTTCCAGCCCTAATGTCTATGACACCTATGAACCCTGGGCATATTGCCACCCCTCCATCCATATCTACAGCTGAATACTCATGTCAGGTCTGTAGTTTCTGTATGTAACAGGCACAGAAGTGGGATGAGTCTGTCAATTTTTTGTTGCTCTTACCTTTTATTGCTGTTATTTGCATTACAGTAGTGCATAAAGCCCCCAACCTGAAGCCTCCATGCGCCAAGCATTGCTCTCACACAGAGGAAGACGGTTTGCTGCCCCATGGTGCTTACCATCCAAATGGGAGGGGAACAGATACAGAGAGGTGAAATGACTGACTTACCCAGAGACCCATGGCAGATCTGGGGCTTGAACGCAAGTCCTGTCCCCAGGCTCAATCCACAAGACACATTGAAGTGTTATTAATTTTTTTAAGTGGTTCCTGCTTTACCAAGCAGGCAAAAGCAGTCTTATATAGCATTTAGAGCAAGGGATGCATTAAGAGCTCCTGAGATCTGTTGCTGGCTGTGCCACTGACCCTAAGCTTTATCTCTGTCTGTCTGCCTGTAAAACAGGGGCAGCAATTATGAGTCTCTTCACTGTCCAGTGGCTTGTGCACTGGCGCGTAGTTGTAGCTCTGTTGCTTGCTGCAACTGCGGGCCAGTTACTTAAATCCTAGGTTCCTTCACTTGTCAAATGGGGCTGATAAAGCCTGTTTTATTGGCTGCTGGGAGGTTCAGTTCATAAGCACTGAGCGATCACAACAGTGAGCACAGAAACTTATTCATTTGCAGAACACTTTGACATCGTCGGATGAAAGGAAGCATTTAAGTGTAAAATAGTTATTATCATTATAATTGTTAGCCTGAGCTGAGGTATTGATAAGATAGTGAAGCAGCACTATGATTTAGAGCCTGGTTTGAGCTGCTGAGAGTCCTTCTCCATCGCCTTCAACAGGCATTGGATCAGGCCCTTGTTTTAAAGTGTGAAAAAGCTAGGAGATACTAAGATCCGGATTTATAAAAGTGTTTTTATTTTATTGTCTAGTCATGATTTACTGAAACATAATCATTTTCAGGCAAAGGTTTGTCTGACACAAACAAATAGTTCATAGAAGCTGCTTGAGTTATCACCACCATTACTATTAATGCAGGCAATGTTAATATATTTAGCATTTTCTCACATCTTCCAGGGAAAGAAGTGAGTAAGAAAAAACACAAAATAGCTTTTGCTTTGGTTGCTAACTGTATATTTAATTGCACCCTAGCTGCATAACTAATGACGAAGACGCGAGTTCACTGCAGGACACTAGGAAAGGAGCTCAATACTAAAAGTCTCTAGTCTCAACTAGATGGTCAGTGGAGTGTTGGAGATTTATTGTGTTAGCCATATAGAAAAATGGGTTGGTTGGGTTGTTTTCAAGTCAGCATCCAAAATGTATTTTCCACTTCACCAGGAAACCTGTTTATTCTGTTGATAAATATTACATCTGATGATGTATGAGGTTCCCTTGTTACTGACAGACTTCTTGTGCCTAACCCAAATTGGCTGGTACCAAGGAAGGGTATACATCAAGTGTTGGGTATCTTTTTTTTCTGTTGGCTCAAAATTGAAGCTCCTGTGAACTTCAGCAGGTATTTGACTCAAATACCCTAGATCAGGTTCAGCTGAACTATGGTCACTGTCTTATTGGCCTCACTTGTTAGAGGCGCAGAAGACAAATGCATGCTAAATGATTCAGGCTGTTGCTGCCAACTGAGTAACATTTAACTGGTCTGTCAAAATAATGTTGTTGAAGTAGGACTTTCACTCTTCACCACCATAAAATGGGCTTAGCTCAACAACGGCAAGAGGAGCTTGGCTCAAAGTGTACGAAGACAACAGCAGAACATGTGTGTTAGGAGGCACCAGTGATATTTTACTGCTGTTTTCATTTAGGCCTAACAGAGGCAGGAGTATTGCCTATCTGTGCAGGGCTCGTGGAAGAACAAGGGGATGCTCCCTTCCTATGTCTAGGCTCCACCTGTCATATGCACATGTACACACATGCCATCACTGCATTGTTTCTACATTGCATTTGTCTCTATATTGCATTGTCTCTACATTGCATTTTGTTCAGTTGATCTCTTTCCTAATTCAAAAAAAAGGCCCCGGGGTTCAGCCGTTCTGCATCCTGCCTACAGCCTTTCTGAGGTGGGTATAAATAGGATGCACTCAATGCCGACAAAACTGCCAGAAGAGCGTGCCCATCCTGGCCGGTCTGAAAACTACCAAGCTGCTGGCATCTCGGAGCACATGGGATGGAGTGGCTTTCATTGATGGGTTAGCTGAAAATAACCAGGTTCCTACCTCTGTGCCCAGCTGCGAAGCCCCTTGCTCAAAGCGACTGGTTCTTCTTCATGCAAGCAGAGCCATGGACTTCAGCAGAACGTCCTCATGTGAGCAGCTGGGCGAGATGCTCACCATCAAGTGCCATTTTAACTTGTGCAAGTGACCCTTTTACTTACCATTGGCCCCAGAGAGACATCACTGATATTTGATGTCACAAGGGCCACTCTGGAAGGCAGGAAAAAAATTCACATCAGCAGAAACTGCTCTCATGGCTCAGATCCTGTAATAAAGAGGGCAGCCCACCTGTCCAGCATGAGCTAAGTGCACATATGCAGGGTCAAGAATTAGATGCACCCTGGGTGTTATTGCCCTGGATCACGTAGTAACGTACCCAGGGTTTTGCCCACTGCTGCTGTTTGAAATGGCTCAGAGCAAGCTTTTGTTAAGATACTCAGTTACTTTAAGTGCAAGCGTAGTTCAGAAAATGCTGTTCGACACCTGTGCGGATCTGCTGATTTCAGCCTTTCCTGGGAAGTCTTCGTGCTAGTCACTGGCACTCTTCAACCAGGATGCAGTATCCTGGGGCTGTGCCTCTCCGCACGGTGTTTTTTTTGGCTTCAGTCTTATGCTTCTTCAGGAACTTTTCCTCAATGGTAAGAAATGCTCTTGCAGCAGTTGCCTCCAATCACTGACAGATGTTAGCCCACCTGCCAAGCAGTAAAATGCTTCACCCCTTACATATATATATTTTATTCCAGCAGATTGTCTCTTGTTCCTACCCACTAAGTGTATAATTGAATCCATGCCTCAGGCAGGCAGAGCAGAACTCCTTTTTCCTGTGCCAGCTCCATACCAGGGAGAGGAATGAATATGTTAAGATTATGTTTAAAAACATCCTGATACACAGATGGAAAGCTTCCCGTCGCTGGAGCGGTAGCTTCCTAATGGGCTGAGATTGCTTTAAGCAGAGGATTTTTCTGTGTTCCCCATGTAGGAGACCTGAATACTCTTGCCATCACCTGGCCAGTACCCAGGCCTTCTTTTAGACCTTTCTTGGGACAAACCTCTCTGTTCACAACTGCTCAGAAGAGAAAGCCAGCTATGCCGGCCGTTGCTCGTTGTCCTATTAAGTACCAGCCGAGGGATGACCTCAGTTCAAGAGCAGACCGCAGGTGTGGGGCAGTGAATCTGAAAACACAAAGGAGTTGAGACTTTCTCCCCTCCTTTCATCTTGTCCTTCT
>NW_005841873.1:3713926-3728136 GCF_000455745.1 Alligator sinensis
CCCCTCTGTGCCTCCCACCTCCTTTAAGTACCATTCATTCTGCAGAGCTCTGGCTTCCTCCCCGGCTTAGGTCACCTAGATCTCAGTGGCATCCTTAGTTAAAACCATGTAAACCTCATAGTCTTTGGCAACAAATTAAAAGTGCAGATTTTTGCTTAAAGAGCAAGAGCGCTGCTATTGGGGTCTTCAGGCTGTGCTCAAAAGCCTAATACAGCTGATGAAAAGACTGGGCTTGCATCAGCTCCTAGGGTGGAAGTGTTGCATTCTCCTTGTTCACAGCTTCACCGCTCTGATGAGCACACTCGGATTTGTCTCTTTTTGGTCCTTATATGGCCCCACTACCATTGTGTCTAGGCACCATGTGATCTTCGATGCATCGAGTCTTCTATCATCCCAGTACCTTATCCCCA
Source organism: Alligator sinensis (assembly GCF_000455745.1). NCBI lineage: Eukaryota > Metazoa > Chordata > Crocodylia > Alligatoridae > Alligator > Alligator sinensis. The sequence goes on from NW_005841873.1 coordinate 3,714,337, forward strand.
TATTACAGAAGTACAACTGTAAGACTCAGGTGCAGATCAGCAGCAGCATTTAATCACCCAAATCCTAATGATTTCCCCTGGGGAAAGCAAGGTTCTCCAAGTCAGGTGTGAGGCCACTAGTTGAGTGTGGAATTCAACTGGGCTTTCCCAAATCTCCAGCTATTGCCTGAACCTCTGTGCCACCTTCCTTCTCATATTTGTGGCTGCTTTTAATAAGAACATCAGCAATGCTTCATCCTCCATTTCCAAAAGTCAAAATGTCATCCCTGGCTCCTTGCACCCACCTGTCACTAGAACGCAGGTTGGGTAATTAGAGCTGACATTCCCCGTCTAGAGATTTGTTGGAGGCTGGAAAAACGAGCATCTTGTCAAAAAATGGCAGTGCTTCCAGTGTTTGATGCAGTGCTGGAGATGAAAGATGAACGAATCCAAGCCATGTATAATAAATCAGCTGGGTGTCCTTCTTCTAACCAGTTCAGAAATCCAGAATCACCAATGAGGATTCACATTTCTTCTTCTTTTCAAACCTAAAAAGAGATTTATTTTTCCTTTGGCTTCTCTGCTTCTCTTTTTCAGCTGCACCACACCAACAGCTCATTTCATAGCAGCCCTGCTTAAAGCAGCAATTAGGGCAACGGGTCTTTTTGTATCATTTGATTCTTTTTTATTATTTTTGCATTTCGTTCCATGCCATGCTGATAGTCTTTTAGAAGAGGATTCTGCTCATTTTTTAACACAGTGAAATTAATATTCGTTCCAGGAGGACCTGAATCATAATTTAAAGGATGACCATTAGCAGTAAGTTAAAAATGAAGCAAACCTTTGACTAGTACTTGCAGTTGTTGTTGGTAGATAACAAGTAAAAAGGTCTGAAACCACAAACCAGCCCCCAGGGCTTTAAAGGGCTTGTGCTGCCATCATGGCTCTCCCACCGGGAACCAAACCCGGGACTGCCCCAGTAAAAGGTGTGAACTACTATACCTTGCGCCAAAGAGCAAGACTTTCCTAGCTGTGTATCATACCCACCATGCCCAGAAGAGGACTTGTAATGCACATTAACCAGCAGCTTCTACAAGCTTCATTTATATCCTACCTGTGACTTGAAAAGCAGTTCATAGGCCTCCTGTTGAGCTTCTTTTACAGGAATTAATTTTCACCACTGGCAAAATATCTTAAACAGGGTTCACTTTTTTGCCTTCTTTGAAGCATCCAGTATAATCCTATATCAGAGCTGGGATGCAGGACTAGTTCCAGGAGGGCAATTGCTTTTTTCCCCAGCAAAATGAACACAGCATTGCATGAAATATTTTAGACAATTGATCAGTAGCCCTTATCCGAAGAGAAGGCTGGTTAAATAGATACATGTACGGCCAGCTGTCTTCAGAATTTTCCCAGAAGATTATCCTAAGCATTTTGCAGTGTTTTGAGATAGCCACAAATATTACAATATATTACAATGCATATTTGAATTTGCTCTTGGACTGGAATTTTTCTTTGCAATTGCATAATCTATTGAAAATAGCCCACTGTGGATAGATGAGGAATAACTAGAGCTGTGTCTCAGGGTAATGAGGAGAAAAATAGTCAGTTCTGTAGAAAGACAGGGTTGTTAACATAATTATAATATATGAGAGGATGGTGCCAGAACTGGAAGTTCAACAGATCCAGTGGAAAGAATGTATTACACAAAGATTGTAAAGAATCAGAAAATGTGTACAGCTATCATTGGAGTTATGGAGCATACAATTAGCTATAAGTATCACCAAAAAGATAACGGTGCCATGATTGTTAAAGCCGTGTGATATAAGTAAGGAGAACACCAAGTGCAGTGGCATTCAAATTAGCATTAGCAAAGAGATGGTGTCCATAGATTTGTTCATTTGGGGCCAGTCCAGAGCCCAGCTCAAGGGTCTACCCATGGGTGGACAGATATAACCCCCCAGCGCAGGGGATGAGTAATTGTCTACATAGGCCACAGGAATAGCTGCTAAGTAGGGCTGTGCAAAGTTTCGGTACCTGATTCGATTGGGAGGAGATTTGGCCCAATTCAGGAATTGGGGGCCTCTGGGCACTTGTGGCAGAGCCCTCCTGCACAACATGGGGCAGTGGGGGGTAGCAGGGATTCCTCCCCGCCCCCGCCTGGCACCCATGCGGCAGCTACCCCATGACGCCGGTGCAGCGCAGCTCGGCAGGGTGCTGCACACTGTCTGGGAGCTGGGGTGGTTCCAGCAGTCAGCCCGAGCCCAGCAGCACTCAGCCCCAGCAGCCTCAGCTCCCAGGCAGCATGTGGTGCCCTGTTGAGCCGCACTACACCCGTGCAATGCAACAGCTGCTGTGCAGGTGCCAAGCGGGGGGGTGGTGATCCCCACTGCCCCCCTGCCCCACACTGTATGAGGGGTCTCTGCCACGAGTGCCCTGAGGCCACAATCGCCACTGCTGCACTGGTGAGTGCAGGGCTTTTTTTCCCCTTTTTTTTTTTTTAAGTGCCAGGACTAGTTTGGGGCCGGGTGGGGGGATGGGGCTAGAAAGGGCAGCCATGGGGGCTTCTCACACAGCTCCCCCTGCCTAGGGAGAGGCAGGCACAGCCAGAGAAGCTGCGGGAGAACCTGCAGCCACCCGGCTGCGCCTGCCTCTCCCTGGCCGATCCGAATCACCAAATCTCTCCGAATCAGCGCTGAATCTTCTGAAGCCGTTTCAGCCAAATCAATTCAGGACAATGATCTGAATTTCCAAATCAAATCACTGTCCTCCAAATTGGCCGAATCCAAATCTGAATCAAATACTTCCCTATTCATACAAGCCTCCTGCTAAGCTATTACATACAAGCTATTGCAGTCCAATATCCAAAGTAGTTCCTACAGCCTCCTTTCTTTCCCAGTAGCAATGGATCCTCTGGTCTCGCCCCCAGTTTCCCTCTGACCTACCAGATGCACCCCACAAAATCCTGCCTACCTCTTCCCCCTGCAGAGTGGAAATGCACCCATCATACTATCAGAAGATTTTCCTCTCTGGATGAAAAAAGAGAATTTAGACTCTGACCACTCATTAACCACACCTGTCAGGACCAGCACATGTACCTTTTCCAGGGCCCTCCTTCTGGTGTCTTCCATAAGCCTAGCACATGTATTAAAAGGAACAGGATATTATCTGAGCTGCACTTTCCCTGCCAGAGCCACAAATGAAAAATTTCATGAGCACTAAATGGAAATCTTTTCTTATAGGGAGTTTTTGCTTTTATATGGGATGAGCAATGCTGGGAGAAAATATGATTGCTTTTGGTATTGATCTTCCAGCTTTGTTTTTATTGTTCTGCGGGTTAGCGAGAATGACATGCTGTACTTTCTGCAGGCAAGGGAAAGTTACTCTCGTAGGACATAAAACACGTACCTGGTAATTTCAGCCTAATACAGATTTGTTGCTTAATATAATAGAGCATGCTATAAAATGGACAAACACTGTGGTAGAAATATTTTGGTATCATTCCTGGATTATAGGAATATGTTGAAAATATTTCCGTGACTGTCAGCTCAGTCCCCTAATGGAGCACACTCATGGAACAGAGGAGGCTGGCATGAAATTGTGATTTTTCACTAATCTGCCTGAGAAAATGGAAGCATGACATTTGCTCTGCGTGGCAGTGCGCCACCTTGAAGACGCACACAATTTATTATGTCAATGCTTATTATTGTTGTTGATGTTATTACTGCTATTACGATTATTTGCACAGATATAATCACTGTCTTCACAATGTTGTTCTTCAGCCAGGTTGGCTCATTGCAGTTCACATGCACAATTCAATCGAGATCTGAAATCAGGATTGGTTGGGAGGGTGGGGGTAGGTGGTGGTTTTAGCACTCAACCTGCGGTGTGGTGGGAACTGTCATGCCTTTTGAGACTCCCAGTTTCAGAGGCGAACTGCAGGAATAACAGCCTTTTGTGGGTGCACGTTCCATCCTCCATCCGTGGCCAGTCAGCTCCACTAGCTGGTTGGTTGTGAATTTGTAGTTGCACATATTCCTGTTGCTTGTCCGCCAAGTCTCTCCCAGCCAGGCTTCACGTGCAATAAGGGCAACTTTAACATGTGTCACACACAACCGGGTAAGTCTTTATTCCATTTTACTTCCCCGTAGATCTTTTCTGGACAGTTTCGTCCTGCATTAAGAAATGAAAAGACCGAGCGTCCCTCTTATGGTGGGGTTAGTTAGTATGTCTGGCCACACTTTTCCCTTTCTGCGTGTAGTCCGTCTAGCTTGTCACATTCTTCATTGGTTCTATTTCATTTGGAAGCTAAAGCATTTATTATCTGGAGACAAACAAGCTGGCTGTTTCCCTTTCTCCTCAAGAGCCAAAAGCAAAGCGCTTCCGTTTGCTATACATCATTCCTCCTCTTCACGTGAAGGGGAAATATGACTCTCATTTCAGAATTAAAAGCCACCAGTGTTGAAGCGAACAACGCTGCACGTCTTGCTCCCCCAAGAGCTTAACGAAGCAAAGCACCCGGGGTGCATGAGTTTTTCAGAGTGGGATCTGAAAGCAGTAGGAGGGTGCAGCATAATTACCATAAAGATATGAAGGATTTGCCATGTACACACAAATGATTGCGATTTCTGAAATCAGGAGGCGGCGGTGGGGTCAAGATGGCAGTGCTGTGATTATGTGTTAGGCTTATTTTTTCCTGGCTCTCCTACATGACAGTGCCTGCATTCCTACATGGTGCCAGTTTGGAAAAGCAGGCACCAAAGCAGTTTCATTTTTTTTTTGCCCATCCAACTGTCTTAAATCCTTCCTACCTTCCTTGTAGCAAGGCTGTTGGGTAGACAGGAGGATCTTCCCTTCCCTTCACAGCCAGAAGATGGGAACTGCAGCAGATCAGGAGCAGGGGTAGGCAGGGTGGTGGAGAACAACGGGAATGAATTAATCTATTTGATTTTTATTCATTTTTGCACTGTCAGAAACAGGGTCACCCAGTTTCTTTTTGGGCCAGTATCATGCCTGTTTTCCCATGCAGATAGAAATGATGGAGCCATAGTTAGCTCTTAAGTAATGAGAGGTTTGCCTTATATAATCCCCATCACCATTTACATCTTAATCTTCCCAACACACATTTTACAAAGACCGTACGGAGATACTCAAAGATATTTAACTACCTCCTTATCAATTCCACTGGGAGTTTAGGCACCTACACACATTTGAGGATATGGGAAGTCTACGGCAGAACATGGAATTAAGCCCAACTTTCCTGAATGGTTGTGCAGTACCACATCCACCTGACCGTGGACCCCCAAGTGAGAGTAGCTGGTATTGGCTATGATGAAGGTATTCCAGATTTTCACAAATGCAACTCCATTGAGACTTTAGCCAAAAACCCAGTCAGCTTTAGGAGCCGAGGTGAAGTGACTGAATGCTACTGTGTTCTCTTGTAATATTTGGTCCCATCTAAATGCTTCATGAAATCAGTTCCATTTCACTGGAATTTCACCTCAAAAGAAAAGCAGGGGAAAGTTCCTTCTAGAAATACTGAGAAAGGAATAACAAAAAAAAAAAAACAAACCCAAAAGTTTTATATTTTGACATTTTTTAGATTGTAGCATTTCAATGTTTAGGTGACTTTTTGTTTTGATTTATGGTATGTATTGTATTATATTTCAAAATTTTAAAAGTTAAAATAAAGATTTCACATTTTTTTTTCTAGGATTCTCCTTCATGGAGGTTATGAATTTTTTTTTTTCAGTTTTCACTCCACTTTGGCATACAGACATGTGAGAAATGAAGATGTGTTGAATCTGCACGTGTGAATCTAAAGTTACTTTTTGTTGAATCTACCAATACCAATGCATGCATTGTTTTACCTTAAGTTTACAATATATTGGGTGCCTACCAGTCTGGTAGCTTTCTTTCCTGCACTTCTGGCTGGATTCATTTACTTATGAAGGCCCTGGGACAGACATAAAAACGATTGAGAAACCCTGATTTTTCTCTGAATAAACTCTCCATCACTCTTCTAGCTCTCGTGGCAGTTCTGAGAGCCAAGATTGGTCCAAACCACACCTGAGCCATGAACTGGTCACTGTCAAAACAGAATTGAAGAGAGGTCATTTTAACGACTATAGGAAGCTCTTACTGTGTGATGGTAATCAGGGCTCATGGACAGAGGTGATATCTTTTATTAGACTGACTAGATTTTTGCAAAAAAATTCTTTAATTGCAAGCTTTTGGGCACAAACGCCCTTCATCAGGCACCAGAGAAAAGATTGTAAAAGTTCTCCTGGGTAGAAATGAGAGTTCATATCTCATAGGATTTGACAGAGGAGTCAGTAGATGGAAAAACCCTCTGGGCACCAGTTCTTAGCTGGTAAGGAGTCTCAGCTCTCTTGTGAGGCTGTGATGATGAAAATTACCTTAGACAAAGGCAGGAGCAGGATCTCAGGTTTCAGGTGGTCCAAGGTGTCTTTCCTCTGATGCCTGATGAATAGTGTTCATGCCCAAAAGCTTGCAATTAAAGAATATTTTTGTTTGTTTGCAAAAATCTTGTTGGTCTAATAAAAGATATCACCTCTGTCCACGAGGCCTGATCGCTTTTTCCTCTAGACCAATACGGCTACAGCCTGGATACCTGATCCTGTGTGATAGTGGCATTCAAGGGTGCATCTCCACCGCTGTCTAATTAAGATTATCCCCAAGTGTTCAATTCACTTCTGTGCAGACGGTCCATTCAAACTCAGCATCCTTGAAAGTGCATAGGTCTTCTAGGCCTGCAGGTGAATTTTGACGCATTTTAATAGTAAAAAGGGGACAAAAAAGTAAAAGTGAAGGAACAAATGTGTTGCAAGTGCAATGTTTTTTTGTCTGGATTTTAAAAAAAATAAGGGACTCTCTGGGGGCAGGTGAGGGCTTTTAATGAGGGGCCTTTCAGTTAGTCACACCTACACACTGCAAACATTATGGCTGATCCATAGCATTCACAGAGGCGGCAGCATTATGCCGGCAGCTAGAATTGGATGTTTTCCCAGAATTGTAAGCCCTTTTAATATGTGTTCCTACATATTTCACTCACGTATATTTGGCTGAGGATAATGTATTGATGTTTGCCACAAAGCTGCAGGAGAAAATAAAATATTCTCCAAAATTAATTGGAAGCAGAGCTTTCTTGATCAATATTCCCAAAAATGGGCTTGAGGTGGATTAGCACATTAGAAAAGTTACCAGAGGGCCATCTTTCATCTCGTGTCTCTGCTCAATCCATGCAGCGATGGACCGTTTTCTAAAGGAACAATGGTTTTAGCTGGACTTAGAAGATACAGTATGATGTGTTTCCATGACAGAAAGCTAGTCTGTAGGCCTTTTTGGATCAGAAGAGAAGTTTGACTCTGGCTAACAGTAGCAGAGTAAAGACGATGTGTATTTTGGATTATATGGAACTATTCTTAAGGTCAGATGGGTTTAGAGTAGGCAAAGTCCAGTGCAATCTTAGCACACATCTGAATGGGGACACAGCAAACAGGGGTTCAGCACAGTCTCAAGGTTTTCATCCCGGAGGACACTGAAGACCACCTGCATGGTCTTTGTTTCATCCTCAGTTTGCAACAGACCCATCCTCTGACCTTCACCATGCCTTTTTCCTCACTAGGCCCCAGTCTGCCTGCCTGGAAAAAAGGGAGAGTGATACCACCTACTACATGAGGTGGAGCCACGAAGCCACATGAATAAATGCTTTAGACTGTTTTGAGTAGAGATGGTCAAAAAAATGTTTTTCCTGTGATAAAAATGTCAGGGTTTGGTCAGAAATTTAAATAACATCAGGATCAGGAATAATGCAGAATACGCACATTTGGAAATGCTGCCCAAATGTCTCATGGGGCTATAGTCTGAATGCTTCAAGCTGCTACTCTAATCTGTTATTACTTAGACTATATGGTGCATCTACACATTCATTAATGCACTATAATTATAGCGCATTAAGTTTTGTCCTTGTAATAGTAGGTACTAACTTCAGGGACTATAGCACATTAGTGCAAAGGAATGGGGGTTTTTTGGTAACATTAACGCACATTAGACTAAGTGCATTAGCACAGTTTTTCACAAGCACACTAATGCCCAGTAGAATTAGTCTAATGTGCATTAAGCATGTCATGTAAACACGCCCTGTGTCCTATAATGCAGACTATCTTGGTTGCCCCCTGAGAGACCAGCCTGTAGAAAAGAAATAGAATTAGTCAACCAAGCTGCAGCTTCCATGGTACATTGGGGAAACACTTCCAAATCAAAATATTTGGGGGTTTGGAACATTAATTTTTTCACCCCCCAAAATCAGTTTTTAACTATGAAAACCAGCCTTAGGCCCCAAGCATATTAGTAAAGCTTCTGTTTTCCTTTTAACTGGATAAAAATATGTGTTGTTTTATATGCAGTGATGCACCTCACCATCTGCACCCCTCTTTTGGACATTCTAGGTCCGCCCACGCACAGAAATGGTTTTTTTTCCACATAAAAAAGTTCTCTCTTGATGGAATTTTTTTGACCTGCTGTGAGACCCTCAGACAGCAGATGATAGATTGACAGAGTGTAATTATCAATGACAGTTCTCATTTATGACTCACCATGAGTGCACATACCAATAGCCAGCGGCATCTGGCCAAGAATCCAAAAGTCCTTAAGGAGACCTCATGGTCGACTGACTGTTGCTGTCTTTTCTGCTTTTCATAGCTAGCAGGCAAGTTTTCCTTTCTTTGTTCCCCCTATATGACCAGGCGTGTTGGTCACCAGGCCTTCCTGGAATGGTGACTGGTTTCCCTTGACTGATTGCTGTACCAGCAGAGGTTGACAAGGTCTGAACACCCAATCTGAAGTGAGACCGTTTTGGTTTCTGTGTTATTTCAGAGCACTACTTAGCAAAAATTAAATGTACAGAAAGACTATCTGATTGACGTGTCTTACGGACCCTCATGAGATAGCCAATGGCTTGTGATGAAGCAAAGCATAGGCAGTGTACAGAGTGCTGATGTTTCTTCCCCTCCCCGATAAACGATGCCGATATATCCCGAGTTGACGTTACATTTAAGATGTGGCTAGATTTCAAGTCAGGTTTCTCTTGTTTTCTTTCTCTGGAGCAGCCCGACACATGATGTTAAAGCCGTTGATTTTGCAGGTGTCGGCAGCTGAGGACAAATTCCACACCAACTAAATCCAATTTCTGGCAATATCATGGTAGTCAGTGGGACAACTTGGAAAGCTCTGCTCAATGGGAAGAAGGGTAGCAGAATCAGTGACTTCTTTTTTTCCCATCACTTCTCTTTTAAAGGAAAAAAAGTTGTCTCTTCTACAACACAGGGAGATGATACATCTGTAGCTTAAGGGGCATCATTATACACACCTTGACTCCTGAAGTCTTTCAAACCCCAGCAAGTTTCACTTCTTCATTCCTTCTTCGTTCATTTTTTGCACGGTTATAAAAACTCCCCTGTTCTTATGCTGGCAGCAACAGACAGGACTCATTAATATAATTTACCATCCCAAATACCTAATACTTAAATATACCTTCCTAAATACCTAATAACTAAATATTCTGGTAGAGTAGGCAATGCTAAATCAGCAGATATTTTCTAAGCCTAGAAGTTATATTTGAAAAGCACACTGTAAACAGGATGCTTGCACTGGGGAAGGATTACTGTCCTACATAGTGAAGTATTAAGATTAAAATCCCAGAGCACTGCTCTCATACAGGAACAGCAGAGGCTTGCTTTCCTAGTCGGCTGTCCCTCAAGACGCCCTAATCCAGCGTCTTCTAATTCATCTCGGTGTCTCTGATTTTTCAAAGATTTTAGCTTTCTCTTGGTAAAATTGCCCACAGAATTACTGTAACAGAGAAGGAAAAACAGTAAGGATTTTATTATCATTCTCATGATAAGAAGGCAGGAAAAAAATCTTGCTCTCTGGTATTTCTGTGGCTTCCCAGAAAGAAGGAGCCCTCTTCTGTCAAGTGCCAAGTGTGTTCTCCCATTCTTGTCTTCCCATCAGACCTGAGAAACCCATTCAGCCCAAAAAACTAACACAATGTAGAGATGACTGATTGAAGAATTAGCTACCCATGTTAACACTAACTGCAGATTGCTTCGAGGAAAAGAGCTTGAGAGAAGCAGGATGATATTGTTAGGAAGGTTATCGGGCCAACCCTCGCATTTCTGCACGGCCTTGAACCTTGCCGATTCATTTGTGCGAGTGAAATTCTGCCGGCTCACAATCCCTGCCCTACAATGGAGGCAGCATCTTACAGCTCTTTTTCACATAGGCACAAATGAAGACACAAGATGCAAGGCACTGAAGGATCAGGTGTGAGAAGACAGAGTGAAAGGCAAGGTGTGTGTATTACTGCCTCCTTTGGAGGTGCTTTTCTTTCTTTTATTCTTGATTTCTGCTGCCCGAACAAAGCCCCCCGGTATTACAGGGACACTGAGTGTTCTCTTGTTCAAACAGCACAAGGAACTTGGCAAATTCTACAGCCGTTAAAAAGAGAAATTAATAAACTCTCGGTTTCCTGTCTTTTCTCACGGGGGAAAAAAAAGAAGCTGTATGCCTGTCTTGTGATCAGAACCGCGGTGCGTGCAGAATCCACGTGCGTTCTTGCAGTTAAGGGGGGATTTCTCGTTTAAACAAGCCCTTTAACAAACTATGAAAAATGAGGTTTTCAGCACAGCAGAGAATCTCAGGTCCATATTTGCTTTTCCAAGTGAATTTGAAGCAGCACCACTTTTATGTTGTAATGAAACCTGGGGAGTTCTGAGCATTTTGCCCATCTGCACTTCCAGACTGGCAGTTGCACCCAGAAGGCTGAGTAGTGATGGGTGGGATTTTTATAACGTGTTGAGCCCTGACTTCACTCTGCTCTTCTTGAAGTCGGTTCCTATTTTACCCCACTGAGTTCTTTGGTTTTGAACCAAGGCAGCGTTGAGCACATTTGAAGTATCCCACCCTCCCAATTTTGCGTTGATGATTGATCTTCAGATCCAACCTGCCTGAAGCCATTTGTTTGGTACGTGCATGACGTAGCCACAGATATACTTCATAATGCAGCATTGTGCTGGTGAGAGGCAACCTCTAACCTCTGCTGCCCTGGCCCACTGAGATTAGATGCATTTGCTTGACTGAGGGGAAGATCACTGAAGCTTTTTTAGCGTAAGAGAGAGGTGGAGGTGGAACTGCAGGAGCCATGCAAAACCCAAAGCACTCCCGTGTCCTCCCAAGATCCTGTAACAAAAGCTGTTCAAGAGACAAAAGATAAAATACTTATGTTGCGAGTATAGCCAGAATATCCAGTAAGAGCTAGCTGTATGCGCTGTATATTAAATATAAGGCATCTCAGCATATTGGAACAAATGCTTATTGTGATATGATGGACCACAAAGGCTCTAACAAGGGAGCAGCACCATCATGATTTAATGGCATTATGATGATATTATGTCTAGACTCAGAAAAGAAGCCAAGACTTCTTCCCCTCTCATCAGAACCAGGTTTCAGGACCTTTTGGGAAGGATTTCCAACCTCTTCTAGGCTAGGTACAGACAGCCAAAAAGCCCGAGGCTGAATTGATTCAGCCTTTGCAGGTTAGTCTAAACTGCACAGATTAAATTGAAACAGAAGTGAATAAACATTTACCTTTGATCCAGGAAATGCAGCCACGTGTCTGCCATGGCTCAGGCCAGAAGCTCGGGGATGCCAGAGCACTGCTCTCTGGCTGTGTGTTCACTTCCTCTTCCTGCTGCCCCCAAGGGCTCTGGGATTTGCAGTCCGCAGTCACAGCAGCAGGACTCTGCAGGGTTGCTCATCACTCCCTCTTCGTGCTTCCAGGTGCCTCTGGGATTTGTAGTCCACAGTCGTAGCCAGCAGTATGTTTGAGCAGAGGAAGAGGTATTTAACCACCCGCCCTGGACCCAGACCCCAACCAGGGTTTGTCTAGGGGGAGCGGGGGGAGAGGAAATCCTCCCCCTGCGGACTGGGCTGCATCCCCAGCCAGGCTTGTCTGTCCCACTACTACCTTGTCAGCCAGCCCTCACTGCTCCAGCCCTGCTCTCTGGAGCAGACAGCACGGCACAGCCCAGGTGTAGAAAGCACGCTGGGATGCTGCGGGACTGTGATTTAACTTGAACCAGGAAGGGATCTGGGACAGAAGTTTTATAAACTAGTTTGATCCAAATCAGTTAAGCCTGATTCAACCAGGTGTATCTTAAACCAGTTTTGGCCATTTTGAAACTGGTTTATGTGCACTGAGCTCCTGTTCTCTTACTGGCTTAAACAGTTTCTGATCACTTCAACTGGTGTATGTGTAACTTCTGTCCCTAGCCCTAGCCACTCACCATGTGAGTTTTGTGTGTACTTTTCAAGGTGACTTTGCACTTACCACTGTGCAGTGGCTTCCCCTCTTCTCCATCCTGGTTGCTGAAAAGGAGCTTCTTTTTTTCATATACAGATTCTTATACAGATAGTTTGGAGGTGCCTACATTTTAAAATGCATTTACTAATTTTCTAGAAATTGGCTATTTTTAATCAGCATCCTCTGATGCCCGTATAGAAAAAAGATTGATCATGTAATAGACACACACACGCTTATTGAACTTGAGGCTTTTCTATTTCTGGTTTGAATGGTGAAGCATATAGAACAAGGACTTACTTTTACCTACCAACAACCTAAATATACATGAAGGCTGTAAAAAAGGGTTTGAGTCACAGACCTGGGAGCTGAAATGCATCAAGTATTTAAAAATATCCAGGCAGATACGAAATGGGCATGGATGATTCAATTTTCACCTGCTATGTCCCCATTCGCCTTGACTTTGAGGGGCTATCTATGGGGCAGGAGAGGTAGTTCAGTCTTTTATGGCTCTTTCAGTTCATGATCCCGGCTGAACAAGGCTGGCCCATCCTATTCTGCAGGGCTGTATGGGGCCCCACAGCCAAGGGGTCATGCCCTGCTCACCCCCCGCTGCCTGCGCAGTGTTTAAAGGGTTTGATGCAGGCAGGGAGCCCCTTCCCAGCTGAGTGAGACAGGAGTTCCCAGCTCCACTCCCACCCCACGCCCAGAGAGGGAACCCAGGTGTCCCCAGCACGTGCTGCTCCCACCCCGCACCCCCCACAGCACAGCCCATGTGCATGCAGCCCGCCCCCGACTATTTTATTTCAGTAAGTTTATACCGTAATTTCAATTTTTCAATGAATCGGGGACCCCGAAATATATCTTGCAGGGGGCCCCAAAAAATTGTGGGCCGGCCCTGCTGCTGAAACTGCTAAGAAGTTGCCAGCTATTACACCGTGTGCTATTTGTTTATCATGTGCACACTTGTCCTGTGGGTACTCAGCTGAGACCCCACAGACTCATTTCACAAAGGCCACCGAGTGAGCTGCTCTGAAGGAGGAAGCAATTTGAGAGAATCCACCTAGAAAGGCTGACAGAGCAGCTATTTGGGGCTTGGAGAACATTTGCCCTTTTCCTCTCTTCTGCTGCATTGTGCTCGGTTCTCTGTTGTGCCTCAAGATGAACAGCTGGACATTTCTCAAGTAATACAGGGCAAGGATAATCTGTCTTTTTCTTGATGACCTGTTTCTGTATGTTCCAGCGTGATTTATGAAAATATAGTATACGTTACACGCCACGTCTTGGTGTCGCTTTGTTAGCTTTGTGTAGCGACTGCAAGTGAACAGTTTATTCATTCAAAATAGCAAAGGGCTGGCTGGGAAAGGAACAATCTCCTAATTACGGCTCTCTTCATTTACAGAAAGGGAAGTAAGGAGATTGAGGATCTGAACCCCTGC
>NW_005841873.1:3728167-3743137 GCF_000455745.1 Alligator sinensis
CCCTGCCCACCAGCATCTGTTTGTTTTTTTATGAATTATACTCTTAAAATTGCAAAGTCAAGGTGTTTCTTTAATCATTCTTACAATAGCTCGAGGAGGCTTTTTATTTTTTCCTCCACTCCCTGTTTATAACAGCTGAAGCTTGGCACTGAAATCCATTTGTCTGCCAACTTCCTTTCTTCTCTCCATGGCTTGCGCATTACCGAATTTAAAATCCGAGGCCCTGATTCTCTTGTCACACTGGTATAAATCAAGAATGGTAAGTAGGTGAGAGTCTTACCATGTCTCCAGATGTTTTAGCAGCATCTCTCCCAGGAAGCTGGGTGGTAGGGGAAAAAAAGCAGCGTAAAGGTCCTTCAGAAGCTCCGTATCTAGTTGTGGGACACAGCTGTTAAGATGCCCCCTAAGGCCCTTTGCAACCCCCAGGTTTAGGGCATGCTAGGGGCAGGGCTGGGGGTAGCAGAGGCCTGTGTCTACAGCACAGAGGACCGATTGATTCTCAGCAGTGCTGAAGAGAGACTGCATCACTTAGGCCTCCAAAGCTGTGAATTCGGTGCCATACAGCATGGGCTCTTACTCTGTCTCCACTCAGTAGGACGGACACTTAAGCTCTCCTTGGGGCCTAGTCCCAGCTCTGTGGCCTTCGGAGTCACTTAACCTGTCTCAGCTTCACCATCCGTGAAATGAGGATACCTGCTTAATTGCCTCCTAAGGGTGCTGAGTTAATTAGTTAAGATGCATAAGTGCAAAGTCTTGCTAGTATTAAGCAGCTGTAGGGAGGCAGCAGTTGAAAGCTGATATGCCGGCCCTGAGCTTGAGAGAGAAACCCCTCTCTCTAGGGGCCTTTCATTTGCAGCCGGTGTCCGTCCTGCACCTCTCTCTAAAGGCCTTTCATTTGCAGCCGGTGTCCGTCCTGCAGTGCGTGGAGTTCAGTGTCTCAGCCATTCAGTTCCCAAGCCGATTATTTTCCTGAGGGCCACCTCAACTTGAACTTTGATCTGCCGGGTCTTAGGTGAAAATAAGTGCTTTGAGGCATTGTCCAATTTTCTCCTCGCCGGCATCCCAGGGTTAAAAAAAAAAAAGAGAAAGCCAGAGCACAGCACATGAAGCTTATTAGCACACGAGAGATTTTTCTACTTCCAGAGTATCACTTAAAACACAAAGGAGCACTGGGAGGAAAGTGCAACACTACCAAGGAGTAGAAGATCCTCTCCTGCGGAGGCAAAGGAACAAGACGTGACAGCGTAAGAGCAGTCTTGCCGGTTGGTGCCTGAGGTCAGAGTCATAGAGAAGTAGGGCTGGAAAGAGGTCATCCAGTCCCCCCCTACACCCCTCTCCAAACCATCCTATACAACCCATAATCTAAAGTCTACATAAAAGGACCATCAACCCATCTACGGCACAGACTTAACACCCTAACCTGCCACACGGAAAGCAGGTCAACCACAGCAGCCAACGTCCTGCTTCTATGAAACGTTGTCAATATATGCTCAAGAGATCCCGGGTAAAAGGCCATGCCCCTTGCTACCTCCCGCACCGGTCCATAGCAGTCTGACCATTAGGGAAAATGTCTTCCTGACCCCAGATCTGGCAATCGGTCCTATCCTGAGTGGAGGGGCAAGACTCTCTAACCTTCAGCCTCCGCAAGAGAAGGTGGGATATGCATCTAGCTGGGGTCATCTAGACCCAGCCCTCTTTCCTGCCTATGCAGGGGGTCGGACTCGATGATCTATTGAGGTCCCTTCTGACCCTAACATCTATGAATCAGGAACTTCCAGCAAGAGCATTGGCACACCACAGTCAAAATCCCCAGACTTGGCTGTAGCCAACACGCAATGCCTCTGAGGAAGGCTTAAAAACACCCTAATATGTGTAGCAGACAATGTGGGGACTGGGGCAACCAGCAATGCCCAGAAGCATGGGAAATACCCAAAGCAGAAATAGGCATAGGAGGTCCTGGGCTCTCCTCCCTGGCAGACAGGATACTGTGAAACAGAGGTAGGAAGAACAATGCAATTCATGTGAGCGTAGTACTTCTAAGGCAGCACCCTTTTTCTGCACAGCAAGCAAAGGGGCACTGCAGAGGACATACCCCTCCAACCTTCCCCATAGATGTTTTCACATCCTGAGACATGGGCTGTCGCAAAGCTGTGGCATCTCATCACCGCCAGCAAAAGCAGGTTGACAAATTTCACTCTTCACCTATACTTGTCCCTCTACCACCCAGCTTCCTGGGAGAGATGCAGGTGTGAATGCAGGTCAAACTTAGACCCAGGCCTCAGTGAAGTTTGATTGTTATCATCTGCCTCAGTTTTCCACAACTAAAGCAGACACCAGCACTATGCTCTGATGGACTTGGGTCTTCCCATCGAGCCAGTCTCCTGTTGTGATGTGCCCGTCATGAGATCTCGGCACACCATGAATAATTGGTGTTGTGCCCATTTAAGTGCCCAGGATTATTAGTGTTAAAATAGATATGGAGTTAGTATCCAAGACCCTAACAGAATGAGAGCTCCTCATGTTTTCAGTCATGAGCCTCTTCCAAAGTCCTACATGTAACCCGTGCTGACACGCTAGGCCAGATGATGTGCCGGATTTTGGATCCTAAGGGTGCCAGTAGCTCTGGGAACCCCCCATCAAGCAGATCTGCTAACTGAGGTACCATGTGCCACCAGGTCCGCGCTCTGGCCGCTTGCGCTGCCCCCCTTGCTCGCCACCCCCCTGATCCCCACATGGGCTGATATGCCCTGGGCCCTGAGCAGGCTTCAGCTCCCTTTTCTCTGGAGGGGAATGAGTCTCTGTCCCCTCTCTCCAGGCTGGAGTTGGCTCCTCCTCTCCTCTTTTCCCCCTCTCCGCTTTTTTTTCTGCCATATTAACAGCCAATTGGAGCCCTTGGTTTGCAGTGTCGGTGCACTAGTCACAGTTCAAACGGTCCGATAAAAAGCATGCACTGTGCACAGCATACTGTCCTGCCTGGAAAAGCTATTGCACCCTCTATTTGCCCCCTTTTTGCAAAGTTCTCAGGCACAGCTCACCCACTCCGCTTACAGCCGAGCAAGCCTTGCAGCTGTTACTTATAATATAACATAAGTGCTCTATGATCCTAGACTGTGAGCTTTCTGTGGTAGTGACATGTCTGTTCAATAGTATAATGGGGTGTGATCTGTGATAGGGGTTTTTAAGTGAAGCAGTGATACCTCAAAACGATCATATAGATGCTGCTTACTCTTACTGTCCCATTTTAGTCAATAGGAGCTGCTAGCAAGGGCAGAATGTAGCCTAACAACAAAGCCTGACCTCAGACTTGGCCTGAAAATTTAATATCCCAGAACAAGTAGAGAACTACTCTATTTAATATCCCAGAACTCACGAAGTTTTGGGTTTCTTGTTGTTTTATGTAGGAGCAACAAAAAACATGGGAAAAGCGTGGCTATTAAACCCATCTTTTATTTTAAATAATAAATATTAGGAATGCAAATTATGGCACAAAAGCTGGCGATCTTTAAATAAGATTTAAATTCATTCAGTATTTAAAGAGAAAAGTTGAAAATGGCATTAAATTCAGATAAGTGTGAGATTATACATTCTAGAGTCAGAAATATTAAAATATATCCACATAATGGAATAGAAGGTCTGGCTGGTAATGGATTGTGAAAAGAGTTCAGGGTTTTAATAGATCATTCCTTCAGATCATCAGCAGTTTAAAGTGGTAGTTAATAAATTATTTGACATGTACATTTACTCATATATTTTAACTAGCTGTAATGAACAGGTCTTGTCAGCTCACCTAGACGCTTGCAATAGCTGCTAAATCGCTTGCATGAGATTTAGTAACTCTCAACAATATTGATGGCCAGCGCTGCAGGTTATAAATAAAGTGATATCAGGACAGCTTGGTGAGGACATTGCGTAAGCCCCTTTTCAGACCTGCAGAAGAGATATCAGCATATACTCCCACACTCTACTTTAGGACATCAGATGTCCCTTTTTCCTGAGTGTATGGTGATAGTACCCATCAGTTCTCTGTTGACCCCAGCTGCACTGCTTTAGAATCCATTTAGTCATCAAAGGACTACAATCAACTACTCGAGCCTAAGGGATAAGCTAGAAAGGTTGTCGTCTAAGGTTTTATGTGCAAGGACATCAGGGTAGCACTGAGACTGCCCGGGACATTCATCAGCTGTCCAGTCCCAGACTCTTCTTCTCCGTTTTCAGGGTTCGACCAACTTGACCAGTCCTTCAAAGGAACCAGAGGTCCTTGTTTGTGCTTGGTCAACTGCAGCAAGATTGCCTGCCCAAGATCTTTTGCACTATCATCTCCTTGGAAGGACTGCTGTCGTCTTCTGAGGATAGTTGAGTAGAAACTCTCTTCTTCCAAGAGAAGCAACGACCCCAAGAGAGAACGGAGACGGTTACTAAGCTGGGTGCCATGGAGGAGGGAAGGAGAGAGCAGAAATTGGTGGAGGAGGCATAGCCCAATCTTATCTTTGCCTAGAATTCTTGCAGTAAGGATCTGAATTGTAGATGGTTCAGATAGGAGCGCCTTTTAACTCAGAAGTAGTTTGAAATGACATCTCATATTCTCACCCAACTTCAAAAAAATGATTTGAATCGCAGCTCCCTGACCAGGTGGACCCACCAAAGTAATCACTGGCATATTGGTTTTGCTCTGGCCAGGAGTGTCCAGCCATATCTCTTGACTGCCTCTCGTTAGGGACCTAATCATCTGTCTTTCCTTGGACAAAACTTCCAGTAAGGTGAAAATGGAAGGACTGGGCCATCTGAGACTAACCTACAGTTCACTCAACTTCTCCCTGATGCAGGGGACTAGGGTGAGCAGGTGGTGTTCACATCACTTGAACTGCGGTGAGAGTTCATCCAAGCTGTGGAAGTTTGGGAAGCTACAGAAGAAAGGGAGAATAGCAGAAAGAGCAAGAACTGTAATGACACAAAAATGGCTGGGGCTGCTCAAGAAGCTGAAGAAATAATGGGCAAGGGGACCAGGACAGATCAGAGCAGGTCTGAAGTAGAGAGGAAGGACGGAGAGCATTGCACCAAAATGAACAGAATATTCTCCGAAACCTCAGCAGGAGTGAGCAGGACCTCAGCTTTGTGCCCCACCTGAAAGATGGCACCCACCCCAGCAAGCATTGGTGCTCCCCATCTCTATGCTGAGGTGTTGACTCAGTATCAACTCAGAGGGAACTGAGTCAGTGGCATCGCTGCCTATTGTCACTCTGGGATATCACTTTTAGGTATAGAAATTTGCCTCCTGTTGAATAGCCTATACCACTTGATCCTCCCCACCTGCATTTGCTCAGTTTCCCTAGATGGACTCCAAGCAGAGGAGGGGGAGTACAAGCATGGTGTGTTTGGGCCACTGGAGAGCGAGACCATAACTCAGCAGGCATACACTAAAATAAATGCAATCGGAACCAGAGCCAGAGATGTGTGCTGGGGCTGAAAATTGAGGCTAGAACAGAGCTGTTCTTTTATCTCAGCTAACTGGAAATATGAATGGCAAGAAAAGTCTGTTTCTTAAAATGGTGCCAAATTATAAAGACCGTTAAGGCCAAAGCAGGCACCTCCCTTGTTGTTGCGAGCTGGATTTTGGAACTGGTTTAAACCTAAATCCCCCCCTCTCCCTCCCTCAGCATGTGGTGTGCTTTATAATTTTGTGGAAAGACTCATTAATTCTTTTTTGCTTTCTCCCTTTTGCAGGTTTCTGACAGATGTGACTATGTCTTTGTCAACGGGAAGGAAATGAAAGGCAAAGTGAATGTCATCATTAATTTTACATACCAGCATCTCAGCGCCCCATTAGAAATGACAGTTTGGGTTCCTCGTCTCCCGCTGCAGATAGAGGTCTCTGACACAGAACTAAATCAGATCAAGGGGTGGAGGGTTCCCATCATCGCTAATAAGAGGTAGGTTTCATTAGAGAATATTCAATCTGGGGTGTGAGCTTGCCAAGGAACTGACAGGGCTGGGAAATCTGAATACACTCATTTGGGCTTAATACAATTCTGGTGTAAACCAAAAGGTCACCAGAAGTACAGTCAGTAGGCTGTCACTTTGGACTGATTAGGGCAGCGGAAACCAGACTGCACAGATTCTGAACCGGAAATCAATTTCCTTTTATTTTGCCGGCAACTTGACGGGAAGTATCCTCTTGGCGCAGTAAGGTTTTCATTTGAGGAACGCAAAATGTCACCAAAGACCAGCTCCATCTAGTCTGAGCCTTGCTATATAGTGTCCAATGAACTAATCTATTACTGATGCCTATTGAGCATATAAATTACTGTATTACTTACTTATTTCATATTTCTGCTACCCTAGGGTCTGAAGGCCCCATTCTGGATCAAGACCTTACTGCCCTATGAACTATGTAGGTCCAATATCTGCCCCATAAAGGTTCTGCCCCATACAGCGAACAAGCTAGGCTAAGAAGGAGCTAAGAAAAATGATACGTGAAGGATAGACGAGCTAAATTTTTAAATGTATATACACTAAGAATTGTATTAATTATTATTGGCACAGATGAATAAAACAGGTGCCAGCTATTCCTATCTTCCCCTGAAAGACGTCACTTATCACCTGGACTCTTCTCAGAATCACAGCAGAAGTGGTTTTGGTAGAGGGTTTGAAGGAATGGCTTTACATGCGTCTGCAGAGAAGGGTTTCCATGCATTCACTGATAGCATACAGGTGTGCGTGCGTGTGTCTCTGTGTGTATGTGTGAGAAATATCATGGACAGGGTCCAGCAGGTCATATGATAAGAGGCAAAAAGGCCCAGGAGGGAGAAGAGAGAATTTTGACTTGAAATGAGGAGTCCCTGAAGCTTCTACTAAAGACATTTAAAGATTGCAGAGAAGTATCTAAACATTAGGAAGTCATGATTAAGATTTTGCTCCCTTATGGATATGCATTGATTCGGTCTTTAGTTACATCTGCAAAACGTCTGGTTTAAGCAACCTGAAGAGCAACCAGTGACAGGTGCAGGGGAACAATCCAGCTCTTTGGGGCAGCATTCATTTACCTTAACAGTGAAATCATCCTTTCACTCTTCAAATGGTCCATCATATGAACACCCCCAAACATGACCATCCTTTTGATGCACTACGCTAACTGTTACTTGAACAAAGGGAGTAACTAGTAGTAGGAATAGCTAGTCATTCTCTGGGAATCCACATGAGAGAGGGAAGGGACACTTTGTAATTTTGTGATTTAGGAATCAGGGCCGTGGCAGGTTGTGGGGTGAAAAGGAAGATGACCACGGCAGATGCTTTTTGTATGGACCAGGGGTGGGACTGCTGGCTAGAAAGGAGATCAAGAAGCTGCGGTAATCCAAGTGGGTAGCCATGACGTTCTGGATGAAAACATTAGACAGATCTCAGAAATATCCTGGAGGAAAAAGCTGCAGGGGTTGAACCCCAGTTACCTGTGCAGGGTGGAGGAGTTGCAGCAGATGCCACTCAATCTAACTCCCAGGTTGCAGATCTTGCCCAGTGCTTAGCCCACACCTGCAGTCTCTTGCCTTGCATGCAGCCCCACATAGTTTTCTTGGTAGATGTTCAATTCCCTGCGGTGACTTGCATGATTCTCGCTGCTGCTGTCTTGCCAGACCAGCCCGAGACAGCGATGATGAAGAGGAGGACGAGCGGAAGGGACGAGGCTGCGCCCTCCAATACCAGCATGCCATGGTGCGGGTCCTAACACAGTTTGTAGCTGAGCCCTCAGACCCAGGCGGGCAGCTGAGCTATTTGCTGGGCTCTGACTGGCAGCTTGATATCACGGACCTGGTGAGTGACTTCATGCAAGTGGAGGAGCCAAGAATCGCTAAGCTGCAAGGAGGGCAGGTGTTGATCGGACAGGAACTTGGAATGACAACGATTCAGGTAGGGAAACTGGCTCGTGGGCTGTCCCTCTCCTCCTTTACACTTGTACACAGAAACACAGTCCTGACCAAATGGTATCATGTTGGCAGCAGAAGCCATTGGTTTCAGCAGATGTAAAACCTCCAAAATACATCCAATGGGCAACTCGTGTATTGAACTAGAAGAGGAGAGAGATTCCTTTCTCTTCCCAGCTCCTGAGCAGCCTCCGCTCAGAAGTAAATGGACTGCAAGCTTTGGAAGTAACTTTATCCCAGCCTGTGTAACTGCAGAGGCTGCTTCTAACTACATTTGTCTAACAGATTTGTGAAACCAGATCCACTATTTGATATATCACAAGGGAACCAGTTGGCAAAAAAACTTAATATAGCCAAGGCCTAAATTGACATAGCAGAATGTTAAAGCTGATACTAAGTAGGGCTGGATGAAGAATGGGGACTGAAGTATGAATAGCTATGCCAGTGGTGTGTGTTATACATATTGAGATGACAGGTATGTTTCAGAATACTAACAAAGCCATAATATTCTGAATATTTCAGAAGCGTAACAAAGCCATAACAGCAGGCGGCACTGGTATGGCTCGTTCCATGCAAGGATCTCAAACTGCTTTAGAAAAGGGGAAAATAAGTGTCACTGGGACAACTCTCTGTTGGTAAAAATGAGCATCTAAGACAACTAACTCTAGCAAAGAATTTGGGACAATGAATTCTATTGTCTAAATGCAAGACATTAAGTCAGTGGCCTAAAGCCACACAGTGAATCCATGGGAGGGCTGAGGTCTGAGATAGTTTTGCTGATGCCTAGTCTGATAGCCTATATATACTGGATTAGGAAGATGACCATGGCATCAAGAGGATGACACTGGGTCCAGAACTGGAAAGATAAATTCCCTATATGTACTCCAAACTGTAAAACCTATAAGCAGGCATTGCAGCCAGTGAGGAGATAATGTAGCCCCTCAAAGATGTTCAGGACCTCAGACTTCTAAGCTGGATTTCTGCCTCTACTACACACATTGCCAGTACTGGGAAAGTGAGCGCTGGGGGCTCCTACTCACTGCAGCCTCTATGAAGATTTTATTTTGAAGCCTTTGTGTCTCTGGGATGTGCACTGCTCCCTATAGAGGCACACAAATACCTTAAGTGACTTCAAAAAGGGAATCCCAAGGGAAAAACCTGATAGCAAGATATATTTAAAGAACACACTCCGCAAATACTAGCCGGCCACACGAGGGTGGTTAAACGCAGCCGAGTCTCTGAAAAGTGATGCCTCAGTCTGGTGACCTCTCCTATTCGGTGCGTCCAGATCCTTTTGGGTCAACACGAGCCTCCTTTGCAGTTCTTGTACCCATTGTCAAGATTGTTCTCCATAGTGTATTATCAACCTTTCCTTCCAGAGGGTAAGGATTAGGAAGCACATGATATGCAAATCATATGTCAGAAGAGCTTACCTTTATTACAGAGTATTATTCTACCCCAGGCCTCTACCCCAAATAGTCAGTTATCACCTCAGCCTGATGAAGGGTATTTGTACCCAAAGGCTTGCAAAGAATTTTTCCAACTATTTGACTTGGCCTAATAAAAAATATTATATTTACCCAAAGAACTTTCTGTCATTGGTTAGACTGCACTTTATATGGAGGTTACTTTTATGAATAGTTTCTAAAGAGTTAATAAATTGCTGATAGACGGGTATATATCACAGACACAACTAGCACGTGCTATAGACAGCAATAAGCACGTCAGTCAACGGTTGTCAACCACCTGTCTACTCACTGTGGATTAGTAACACTTTGTAAACCATCCATTAACCTACTGAACATTCATTAACATTGTGTAAATGTTCTTTTAGTAAATCCAGTCACTAGCGTTCAGCATTACTTATTGTTTA
Organism: Alligator sinensis; assembly: GCF_000455745.1. Classification (NCBI taxonomy): domain Eukaryota; kingdom Metazoa; phylum Chordata; order Crocodylia; family Alligatoridae; genus Alligator; species Alligator sinensis. Next base: position 3,737,954 of record NW_005841873.1, read on the forward strand.
TTGGCCTTAACGTAGCTCCCGCGGTGTAAAGGGCCTGTACAAAAACATCTAGTGCTAACACTGATTTTCCTGATCAGATCCTGTCTCCTCTTTCGGATGCCATCTTGGCTGAGAAGACTGTGACGGTCCTGGATGAGAAGGTGACGATCACAGACCTGGGAGTCCAGCTGGTAACTGGACTGTCCCTCTCCCTGCAGCTCAGCCCAGGAAGCAATAAGGCCATCTTTGCCACAGCAGTAGCACAGGAGCTTCTTCAGTCCCCGAAGCAGGTACCAGTCCCCCGTGTGTATGCTGCATGCTGATGGGAAGCCGTTTCTGAGACCCAGTTGACTCAACATAACCTACACTGGTGGGATCTGGTGGCCTTTTATGCATATTATTCTAATAAGTCATTTTATTTATAGGTGTTTGCATCTGAAGGTCACCAGGTGCCTTAATAAAAAGACAAAACAGCAGTATGTCTGTGAAACAATAATCCAAGAGCCAATGCTCAAACTCTTCATCTCTCCAGGACACATCCCATAAATAACATGAGGTTGCCCATGGTACCCAATTACACACCGTAAATGAGCAATATAACCCCTCCCCATCCTATCGAAGCACCTAATAAAACAAACATGCAACAGTCCATCACCGAGAGAGAAAAAGGGAAAATCCTCCACGCTGCTCCATGATAAATGATTGTGGTCCAACCACTCTCGGTCATAATCTCTGAGTCGCACCATCCGCCCGTGAGCTGGCCCTTGAGCAGCTCTGCCCTGACAGCATTCACACAATTCATTGAGTCTGAAAACTCCTGACATCAGGTGCTGGTTAATCTTCGTTCTTTCTAGCACTCTTGTCTGCATCTGGGATTCCTCTGGGTTTTTTAACCCTGTTCATCAAGGGGTTTACGCTATATATTAAAGCTGAATTACACCCTTACCTTTAAACTTGGGTTTTGAACTTTAAAGGTAAACTAAAGCTCAGAGTAAATGCATTTAAATTCTGGCCCACGGGTGAGATGCTCTAATTCATAACCAGCACCTCATCCTTGAGCTGCTGGATGAGAAATAACACCAGACTGCTGCCTTTATAGGGTGATAAAAATCAAGTTCCCATAGTCTTCCAAGAGTTAAGAAATCGATGCTACACAGCTAGAAATAAGGCCAGCGAGCTAATCCATTGCTGACATGGGGAACGAAACACACTACCTTGTAATCAGCTCAAAGCTGGGTTTGATGGCGTTTAGTCCCAGCATACTGCACAGCTCTGACATTTCAGTTCCAGGAAGGCAAGTCTGCTTGAATCCGTCTTCTGGGTGCAAAGGCACAACGGGAATGCTGGCAAAAATGTAATCACCCAGAAAGAGAAATGGGTACCCTTCACCCTTGCAAGATTGAGCCAGGGTTGATCGACATCCGATTGCTCCCGTTGCCTCGCACATGACATTTGAGAGCAACGTCCCAATAGACAGAGCAATGCAAAAGTATTCGACGAATATGCTGGTTTAAGCAGCACAAAGGGAGGATAGGAGCTGAGGCCATAAATTTTTGTGTGGCCTTCAGGAAATATCCAAAGATTAATAAACACAAAGCCAGAATTTATGACAGTGTTAGAAAAGTGTTAGAGCCCAGCCCTGAAATAAAGACACGGGCAAAGTTCCCATGGAAGACACTGGAAGTTTTACCCGAGTAAAGATCTCAGAATGATGTCCTTATTTAAACCAGAATAGATGTTGCACACAGTAAGCTGTTATCACCTGTGACCTGGAGAGGGAAACCACTGATAGGATCAACATGATTAAAAAGATGCACAGATTAATTCTCCAAATTGATGTTGAGTTAAAATGCAAACAAATAGCCTGTGTTTCCCCCCAGGTCTGTCATCCACTCTTTAAATACGTGCATAACAGCAGTATGCAGTAAGAGGGTAGTTCCTTGCCTGCTACGAATAGATTCCAGTGGAGCTGTGTTGCTTTACAGCAATTGAAAATCTGGTTTAATGTGCACGCGTGTAGGCCAAAACTTTCATGAGGTCCCAAAAGTGCTGTGCATCTCCATTTTTACTGCCTACTGGAGACCCTTCCAGAGTGTAATTTTCAGGAATTGTTAAGTGCCTCCTCTCTGAAAACTGGTCCTGTCAGTAGCCACAAGTTGTAGCTTCCCCAAACACTTGATGCTTTTTAATATCTGTCTGTGTGGCTACAATGCAGAATTACTGCTCTGCCCTACCCCTGCTGGATTCAAGAGGAGTGCCTCCATTGTGACTTGCAGGTTTTGCAAAAATCGTCCTGTCCTAATTCAGAAGGAAGGTGCAGCATTGCCTTGCTCTTGATTGTTAACAGGCATGAACATTTCCTCGAGCATTTTCCACAAGTAAAAGTAGCGACGCACCCACCCGCCCTGCTTGTGTGGAAGCATATATTAGTTGGAAGGGAAAATCAAAGTTGGAAGACCCGGAGCCGTTTGCGGCTTTCTTTGCTAGATTAGGCGATTTTAACATCTGTTAGGTATAACAAGAGGAGACTTTGTATTTTAAGCAGTTAGAAATAATAGAATTTTTTTTTCATTTAAATATATAACAGCAGTAAATGATCCCAGTAGCTGGTAATGCCTTTTGACATGCAATTTATTATCGTGCTGAAGTAGACTCCGCAGAGCCCAGGGGACCCAGCTCCTTTTAGCACCTCCGGGGAAAACAAATCTTATTATCAGTGAGTGATTAAAACTAGTATTTTTTAACATCTCTGTGAGAAATTAATTTTCTTGCTCAGCCTTGTTATTTCTTTCCAGGTTATAAATGGTGTAGAGAGAGGCGGGGGGAAAAGAGCATATTGGCTGATTTGATATTTATTCTCCGTGCCTTTGTTTCACGCATAACAGGAGGCAGCCATCAGCTGCTGGATCCAGTTCAGTGATGGAGCCGTTATGCCCCTGGATATTTATGATGCCAAAGACTTCTCCCTGACAGCTACGTCTCTGGATGAGAAGGTGGTCTCCATTCATCATGACCCTAAATTCAAATGGCCTGTGATCGCCGCCGAGACAGAAGGCCAGGGGGCCCTGGTGAAAGTGGAGATGGTGATCAGCGAGTCGTGCCAGAAATCCAAGAGGAAGAGGACAGAGCGATGCCAACCCGAACATCAGTGACAGCAGGCTTGGCGGGGCTGGCGTCCACCTGGAAAACCATGCAAGTGACCGGCGTCAGAAAAGCACGCTGCAGGAACGAGGTAGGTCAGACGGGCAATATTATAGCAGCTCCTCGGTGGGCCGAGAGGAAGGCAAAAGGACCTCCACTGACCAGTCTATTTTAAACAGAAAAGATGACAGAGAAAGTCTTCTGGATGATGACAGCCACCTGCAGAACATCCCAATAGACTTCACCAGCTTCCCCGCACAGGTGGACCTGCCACGAAACAACGGGGACTTGGAGGAGAATGACCTTGTCCAGACACCCAGGGGGCTCAGTGATCTGGAGATAGGAATGTATGCTTTGTTGGGGGTCTTCTGCCTGGCTATCCTCGTCTTCCTGATCAACTGTGTCACCTTTGCTTTGAAGTACAGGCACAAGCAGGTCCCCTTTGAAGAACAAGAAGGCATGAGCCACTCTCATGACTGGGTTGGGCTGAGCAACAGGACAGAGCTTCTGGAGAATCACATTAACTTCTCATCCCAACAGGATGAACGCATTACAGCCATTGACAGAGGGGTGGACTTTGAAGAGAGCAAGTATCTCCTCAACACAAATGCCCCCAAAAATGTTAATGGCCAGGTCTTCAGGTCACCAGAGTCTGCGTTCACTGACGGGAAGGAGCAGAAGAGCGAACCGACCACCTCTCCTACCTCCAAGAGGAAACGAGTTAAATTCACCACCTTTACCACCATTTCCTCTGACGATGGGTGCCCTACTGTCAACTCCATCCTGATGAGCAGTGAGGATGATATTAAATGGGTTTGCCAGGATATGGACCTTGGGGAGTGCAAAGAACTAAAAAACTATATGGAGAGATTACATGAAAATGTGTAACGACAGACTAAGGACATTTTGTTCTTTTGTTTTTCACTCACCTTCTGCCTTTAATTTTTGGGTGTCGGGGCAAAAACGAATGCATTTGCAAACAAGAATCAACGGATGAATAATAGCTCAATGGAGCCCCAGAAAGCCACCCAAAACCAGCTGGGAGAGCAGAAATCGGAGACGTCTCATATAATTCAAGTCTTCTCTGCGCTCCGAGACTTTGGAGTGAGAGATGGTGAGGTCCCTGCTGCATGGCAACATGGAAAAAAAAAAAAAAGACTTAGCAAAATAATAAGATCTCATTCTCTGAGCTTTCCCAGGAAATCGATAAAAATAACAAACTCCAACGCAGTTTGGATATTACAAAGCTCACATGGCTCTAATGTTCGATATTGCACGCTGTGGTTAAAAGCAAAAATTGGGCTTGGAATAAATAGATCCGTGAAAAGAAGTATGTCATTCAAGTCAGAAGCAGAGAACATCAATCCGAGAATGTTAATTTAAAGCTGACAAACAATTGCAGCGTGAGCAAAGCAGCTACTGTAGTTGTAAAGTGATGAGTTTCCAAAGAATTAAAGGGGGAGAAAAAAAAGACTGGGTTGTTTACAGACCAGCGTGATCACTTCCCAAGCACTGAGAATGGATACACATATTCAATTAAAACTGAAATTCTCTTTTTAAGTAGATGCCAAGTTAATAAACTTTGCTGGCCACTTTTCAGTATTTCTTAATTTGTAAAATAGGAGAAGGTATCATCTATAATCAACATGCCGCTTATATAAAAGAAGGTTTGTTCTAGAAAGGTTTGAGTGAACCAAGATGTTTTTAAGAAGCCCACTTTATCTGGATTCCCTGTTTAAATTTGTATTCCCAGTCGTATTTCTGGAGCACTCTCATTTGCTACCCTGGGGGCACTTATTAGCATCCGTCTGATTTGGAAGTTTGATAGCTTTTCCCTTTCCTTACAACCACACGTACTTCCATGCAGCCTACTTCCACCAAGCACAGAAGCCATTGGTACTAAATTGGTAGTCACTTTACATGTTGCCAGTTACCAAAGTTGGCCGCTGTCTCTTGGGTAAGTGTAACTTGTGCTGAATTCAGATACCAACACTGACTTGCTCTTTGATCTGCTTCCCCTGTTTGAGGGAGGCTGGGTTACTCGGATTCATTTGTTCATGCTTC
>NW_005841873.1:3743147-3754062 GCF_000455745.1 Alligator sinensis
TAGGGTCACAGAGAAGCGCCGGGCTGACCCCCAAAAGGCTAAGCTGGTGAATTTGTTTCTCCCATTCTTCTTAGAAGTCTGTATATGTGGTAGGATACCAGTACTTGCCCTTTGAATCTAAAGCACCCTCCTGCCCTCAAAATGTGGCATCATTTGTTTGCTCCAAGACTGGCCTCCAGTGACCAGGGTCAAGTGCCAAGGCAATAAGGTTTGGCTCATTATTTTTTTTTCCAGTCGTATTTTATTTGCCAGAATCTGCCCATGGATTATGAAGTCTCACAATCACTGAACCTAGTTTGCCCAGTTTATTACCTCCCGCAGTTGCTTTGATCAAATCCATCTATATTTAGAATGTACTGTAGATTGTAAGAATGTAATATATATTTATAAACATGACAACTGTGAATAAAATTTGCATTTCAGTGGCTTCATTTTTTCCCTACTCTGAGCTCCGCTCTCTCTCTCTCTCTCTCTCTCTCTCTCTCTCCACTGTCAGAACGTTTACCCCGAAAGAGACTGGCAGCTGTACAAAGAATTGTCCTTTGATGAAATGAAAATGCAGGTTTAAGGATCTTGGCACAATCTAATTACAACCTCTTATATCATGTAATGTGGTGCTTTGTGTTGCAGGAAAAGAAATACTAATGTTGACATCTTACGATGAAGTGCACTTGCACCAAGTTGCCCTTTCAAGAGCTGAAGCGATTTGCAAATAAATCACATGTGTATTTCTACTCCAAAAGCTTACTGTGTGAGGTGGGAATGATGTGTGGTTTTGATGTGGCCAGAAAGACACCTACAGCTTCTGAATCACGTTTCAGTTTATGGACACTCCTTCTAAGGCCACTTGGAATAGTATACCTAGGGTTGGAGCAAATGTACCATGAAGATGAGTAGAATAATACTATAGTCATTTCTGGAAGCCTAGATCATTATGGTTAGCAACTCTATACAGGTCAGCTGGAAGAGATTTCTCAGTGTGCAATAGATGAAGGTGCAATTGGTGCAAATCGGTGCAATAGATGAAGGTCTGTATTATTGAAGCCTACAAATGGACTGACTGTCATGGTTCAGGCCTCCCTTTGCTAGAGATGATTTTGCCCCTGGAGATAACCATATCCTTTAGGTTTCCTGATCTGTTCTATGCACAACTTTCAGAAACTCTGCAGAAGCTTCCCCACTTACAGATGCTGTCGTAGGATTGGAGGACCATGGCAAACTGAGTTAACCCCACACGGTCATCATGGACAGCTTTAAGCCTATTCATCGGGAAACACTTGAGCAAAATGTAGTGTCTTGTAGTCATTTTACAAGAAGCTCCCCTGGGCAAGGACTTCCCACCCAGAAGCAGGATGGATTTATTTGAAGCAGGATGGATCCATTTTCACTTGCACGCTTGTGGTCATTAATGGTTTGATTACAAGTCCCATGGTTAAATGCAACGTGCTGCTCGGGACCCAAGACTTCACTAGAGCAGGAGTCTGTCTGTCTTTCTGCATGGGTGGGGAGGGGAGCATGTTAGCATCGGACTGGTGGAGCCTCTTGCATTAAGTGCAGTCAGAGTTAGGATAAATGACTCTTTGACTTGGCGCTGAACGCAGAGCATTCGTGTGGAACGACGTCCTGAGCCAGTCACTGTCAAACATAAATCTCTGTCATGTGGAATAAGAAATGACACTCGAGACAGGAGGGTGTATATTTAAGCTGGACAAGTGAATTTGTGACACAGAGCAGAGCTCCTTCTACTCGTGACTGGGGTGATGGTTGGGGCAGTTTGCAAGGCTTCCTTACATTTGTAGGTCCCCTCAGTGCTTAGGGCGTTAAGGAGTTCCCTCTTTGTCGTCTCTGCCAGTGCAAATAAGAAAGACCTGCCGTGACCTTTTTTACCTCCACACTACATCACTCTGCTCAAACAGATGTAACCAAGGGAGTACCCATACCAGACACACTTCCGCTCTTGTGCCATCGGCATGCCTGGCATGGGTGGAGCGGTGGGGGCATAGCTTGATACGCTGCATAGGCAGTGGTGTAGTAGCATTAATCCCATATTTTGCTCCCATTGTACTCTTCAGCTTAAGTGCCCATGTCCAATATAGTGCTCAGAGTTGTCTGTGCTAGGGTAAGGGATGTCAGGCCACAGGCTGAACAGGCATGCCCTTCACATTCTCCTGCACGAGCACTGAGTGGTTGGTCTTCCTCTGAAACACTAGGCCTGGACCATAGCTGGAAGCAGCATATCACACTTGATGTACCAGCAAACTGATGTGGTAAATCCACAGTCCCTTGTTAGCTACATCTGGGGAACAGGAAAAACTAATAGCAGGCTTCACTAGTAGAGCAAAGCACAAAAACTTTGTTCTAGGCTGGAACAGTAGCTGCCAGCTATAATGCTAAGAGTACTGTCATGCAGATTTATGGCTCTTTGCTTGCTCAGAGATCCCTGCTGCCTCTGACAGCTGTAGCAAGATATTATCCGCAAGGCAGTAATATGCATAATACTTTTTAAAGCACTCTTCTTCTAGAGATTGCCATATTATAGATAGGAACAAAGGTTAAGGAACTTGCCCAAGGGTACGTAGCAAATCAACTGAAGAGCCAAAAATAGCATTCGAGAGCCTGAAGTCTGATGTACCTCATCATCGGTAGCCTGGTGTCTGGTGAACTGTAAGGTTGAGACCCTGTAACACGGAGTAGTTCAATGCATGGGGCTTGGAGCTGTGATGTCATACAGTGAGGAAGTCATGAGCCCGATTTCAATTTATATTAAGGTTCTTCTGCATAATCCTCACTGTGCAAAGCAGCACTTAAGGCAGGGGATACCTGTAACTTATGCACACTGAAAAGTACCATTATGTGAAGGGACCTTGGAGCAGACACCTGTTTTGTCCTGTGCTTGTACAACACCCAGCAGAAAGTGATTCTGGCCTGTGATGGGCACTCAGTGGTTAGCACAATACAAACCCAAATAGCAGAAATGCGCATCAAGACAGAGCAGCCTCCTGACAGAGAGCGCTGAAGTCTTGGGACGGTCTGTGCCTGCCATAAGGTTGTTGGTCACAGCTACAGTTTCACCGACTCCTTCCTCCCTGCGCGCTTAAGCTGCTCTCCCAGGATGTGCGAGTTGTACGTTCCTTTGGCATTGCACTCTGCATTAGCAAAGAAGGATGCAGCAGGAGCCTGGAGGAGGGAGCGGAGATTATTTATCATTTTTGCTTTCCTAATTATCATAACTGTTAATTAATTATGCTACTTGGCTCTTCAGTCTCCACAGTCGTCTCCACACATCCTCCCAGCATCACCCTTAACCACAGAGGCAGCAACATGCCGCTTTGGCAGAAGCATCTGCTCAAATGGAGCTTATCCAGAGAGTGTCTCTTTTTAAATAGCTGAAGAGAGTAGCAAATAGCTCTATTCTCTGAAAGAGGTTTGGAGCCGGCCTGCTGGTGACTGCAGCTCAGCATCACCCCTGCAGCCTGGCTGAAGTTCAGGAGCATCTGGTACCCAAGACAGAGGCACTGGTGCTGTGGTCGGAGGTGAGATTCATTGCTTTCCAGGCCAAGGTAAAAACAGCTTACTGCATCAGCACCTTCTGGTGGCCAGTGCACACATCAGCACTTCCCAGAGTTTAGCTGTAGGCTGATATAAAAGAAACACCACAATTTAGACAAAATGCACTTATTATTGTGGTATTGAAGGCATAGCTGGCAGCTCGTTAGGGACTTGAGAGATTCACCTAAGTTGTGTGTTTATTTAGATGTTTATTTAAAATAAAAATGAGATCTTCAAATCATAATACTTGCAATTATATCTCTCCTGATCACCAGGTAAAAGAAAACCCTCATGGGTTTTGCTTCAGCTGGGTGCATCTACACGAGAGGTCTGTGGAGCAGACTAATTAGCAGTAAATGTCATGCATCTTCATGTCCGCTCCTATTAGGCTGGAGTAAACTAATTCACTCTGCAGCGGGATAGTACTTGTAAATCGGTCAGGATATGAGTACTATCCTGCTGCGGGGCTTTTTACTCTGCAGCAGCACACATGTAGATGCCGACCCAGTTGGCTGGGGTATGGGAATGCATCAGTACAGGGGCTGCATGCTGGCTAGGCCCATGCTGACGCACGCTTGTGCCCCAACCAGCCCCCACACAGCACATTGAGCTGGGAGGGACTAGCCCTGGGATGGCAGGGTGATCCCCAGAGCCCTCTGCCAGCTGGAGCTACTCCAACCTGACTCAACGTGCTGTGGTCGCAGATGTTGGCACTGGATTTATGACCCAGATACCTTGTTCTGGGCAGACCCAAAACTCTCAGACCAACCACCCCCTTTCCATTCGATAATAGGCAGATTTTATCGATACACAATGATGGCAGATAAAAATAATGCAAACAATCCTATATTTACCAGTCCTAGAGCTACACAGAGTCAAGGTAAGTCTGGCCAGTACACAAGCTTCACTCTGATATTTTCTCTTGAATGTTAGATATCAGCAGCTTGGAGGTTGGAGGCCAAGGCCCACCTCCCCCCACCCCAGTGGGGTGGATGAGACAGGCTGGTGGTGTGCCCTCTGTCTATGGCGGCCTCAAGTTCCCCTCTCAGGGACCCTTTGCTGCTCTGAAATACCTTCTTTTGTATCTTTTTCCCTTTCTGATTCTTCATCTCTGGGCATCGCTGATTGGTCTCTCTGTGGTCGTCATACTGTGCATATTCTGTCCTGTCAGCATATTCCCTTGTTTCACAAACCCATCACATGCACACATCCTAATCTTGGCTTTTTCCGGGTCTCCTAATTTGGTCTGTTCCCCAAAACTGGAAATCCCAAGGGCTCTGCAATTGGGCACTGTAACCTGGTGCCACCTTATCTCATGTTATAGAACAGTATGGAACATGACTTCAATTTCCCAGCCTGTGTGTCTGTTTGCTGCTTGCCTGTGTCGGACACAGTGGGGCTTGAAGGCAAAACAGGCTTTTTAGAAATCAGTTAACCCTTGCTGTTGCCCTGAACCATTATTCTAATGCAAATCTACTTTCCCCTACAAGCCAATTCCTAAAAGCAAACCTCGAAATACCATTTTCTAGCCGTCACTGGGTGCACGTTCAATGGCGTGCCCGGGAGCAATAAGTTCCAGAGTTTATTGCTTTAAAATAATTGCACGTGTAGATGTGCCCAGTGACATACAGACAAACAGAAGGATCAATTCTATCTAATCTTCAGTTACTGGGGAAGGATGGGTGAGGGTCTGGTTATGGCACTGGAATAGCACCACAAGCATAAAGGTTCAGTTCACAGCTCTCCCCCTGTCCTTCTTCCTGACCAAAAGCATTTCTGTGCCCTAGTTTCTTACCAGTACAAATATCAGATTTCAGCTGACAGTTTGTGCTCCTCAATCCACTACTGAAATGTTTCAACTGTTGACTGTTTTCGTATGAACCAAATATATTTTCAGCCAAAAAATTCACCTTTTTGACAAAAAGTCAAAATTTGCCACTCAAAAGGTTTTCTTTTTCTAGTGTTGACAGAACTTTCCACAGGGAAAATGAAACCGGTTTCTCTTCTGTTGCCAGCTCCAGCACGCAATTGCAGCACTTGGATTGTATCTGGGGCCTCTGGGCACCACTATAATATCAATTAATAACAACAAAAGCAGCAATAATACAGGCAGCCAAAGGTCAGACTTTAAGATGCTGTGAGTTATAACCTTGCTGGTTGCCACGTGGGGCTAGGAAGGAATTTCTCTCTGCCCCAACCCTTGCTACATGGGTCATGGAGGAGTTTATGTCTTCCTGACAGGCATTAAATGTTAGCTTCAATGAAGGCTGGGATTTTTGACTGGGGTGCACCAGTGCTCCTGCTGGGACTTAAACCTGGAGGTTCCTGGTGAGAGGCTCTTGCCCCTCTGCTCACGTCAGACCATTCACAAATTTGGGGGCAGGAAGGGATTTTACCCCATGATCAGATTGGAATGGACGATGTGGGGGTTTACCTTCTTCAATTTGATTGTGCTCTAAATCAAGGAAGCTGTTGCTTTGATCCCTCTCTTCCTCCACTCCAAGACCGCCCCTTCTGCAGATCCTAAATACTTACTGATTAAGGATAAGCTGCATTAGTCCACCTGTGGGGAGTTCGGAGATGAAGTACATACAAGAACAAGAGTTTTACGGGGGTAACTGACTTTAAAGAAATAATTAACTCAAACTGCAGCCCTGCGCTGCAAAACTATAGAAACTACTTTCACACCTCGTTTAAGTAATGGATGAAGTGTGAATTAAGAGCTGTGCTGAATGAGCATGCTAGAGGCACTTCAGTGCCTCACAGTCTAGGGTCAGCTTCTCTGAAACAATATCCACTGATTCCCATGTGTTTTGAAGGTTTTTTTTGTACCTAGCCAGACCTTTAGCAAGTAGTAGTAGAATCAATAGGCATCCTACTATACCACAACCAAAAGGTGGGCCTTGGGATGCGTCTCTAGGAAGGGGTTGCTTTTCCAATCAGTAAAAAAATTAGTAGGCAATCACTGATCCTCTGGATCATGGTGTACACGGAAGAGGCCTGATAAATCCGCTTGTGGCTGATGAGCCCAATTCAAGAGCAACACAGCTTGTTCCAAGTTTCACAGATCCATATGTCGTCTGCGCTGGAGTCCAAGTTCATGGCGTGCTGCGGTCTTCTTTCTCGCTTTGCTTCCAGCCGCTTCCTGTCAAGCTGCGCCCACTGCCAGATGTTCCCTCCAGATCAGACGGGACTCTGCGCGCTCCTCCCGACTTTCTACGTTGATGTTGAACAACTTTGTATCATTTGTATCGTTCTGAAAGAATTTCACTCAGCAAATGGCTACGAGGCAGAAATTGCTACTTCCTTTTTACATATGGGGTGCTGACATGCATTCAGCAAAGCCATACTGACCCTGGAAAACCATACTGACCCTCTGATTTCTGTGAGGATACTTGTGTGCGTAATGCTAGGCAAACACTTATGTCCTTGGGCTTTTTTAATGGATGGACGCTCCAAAGGACTCGGACGTGGTGAGAATTCTGCTGAGGACGGTGCATGAGTCTCCAAAGAAGAAAATAGAAATAATTGGTTTAGTGCACTGAATATGCAATTAAATGGGCTGAGGAAACCAGGCTCTTGTTACTTTCTTGCTGATCTGGTATGGGGGCTTTATCAACACATTTTTCATTATACAGGTTTCCTGGGTATGACTCTGTGTGAGGGAGCAAATTAAGCAGCCCATGTATGTAATATTAATGGCAGGAGAGGGAGGCTGCCAGTCTGTTTTTGTATACTGCCAGCTCCGGTTAAGAAATTCCCATCCCCTTTTGAGGATGGGTAGTAGATCATATACAACAAGCTACTGTCTAGGCCTCTTAAAAATGCCCTGAGTCCAGAGGGAATACATCCCAACACAAAGCCATGTTTCATCAATACTGCCTAGCAGATCTCAGCTGCTTTCTCCTTGCCCCTTTGTTCACTGACTGTAGCAGCAGAAGCAAACGTACTCCCAGGCAGCTTTTTTCCTTCCTGTACTCAAGGCTGGTCCTCTAACTTTGACTGAAAGAAGGAAACGATACCTGTTACTTGCAGAAAGGCAAAGTGTGCGTGTTCATGCTGTTCCCAAACCTTCCACTTTGTGTGATATAGTTGAGACGGTCAACAACAGTGTTAGAACAAGGCCGCTTTTAAGCATAATCCAGGGCTTCCCTTTGCTTATTAATGTTCAAAATGTCACCCATATGAATTTAATTACAGCTTTCTTCAGCCAGCGTACACCATGGTGTAAAACTAGATCCAAATAGCCATGGCACTCTCCACGGCCAGCCGGAGATCAGGGGACCAGAAAAACAACTGCAAACTCTTCCCGCTCCCATTTTCATTCTGATTTAATGCTACATCTGACAAGACCCAAACCTGCCCTAACCTGTTTCTGTAGTTTGCTTCTGTCCAGGGCATCAGTAACCGCTGCACAAGATCGCACCTGCCTTACTGTTGCAAAGACCTTGCAAACAAAATGCAGGAGAAAAATGCTGTTTTAATGATCAACCAAATTCCAGATATGACCTGAACTGGCAACCGGCCTGAGATGGGTCCACGGACATAGATACCTGCTGAGAGGCTAACAGGCTTAAAGATATTTAGTAGGGTCTGTCTGTATTTCTGTCTGGGGCTGGCAGGTGGGAAAGGAGCATTGTAACACCAGGGATGAAATCGAAGTCCTATCAAATTAGCTGTACTTCATAACCGCAGTGGAGGCCTATTGTATGGGGCACTGGACTGAGAGGCAGGAGGGAGACCTGGTTTCTGACCCTTGCTCTGGGCTGCTGGGGGATCAGTCTGTCTCGCCTGTCCTTTTTAGGGCAGACACCATCTCTGGGTAGGGGTGTGTACAACTCCTTGCACCATTGGGTGTGATCTCAGCTGATTCAGCATCTATGGAAATGGAAACTACAGAAGATTTCTGAACAGAGAGGCAGGGAGGTGATCTGTCAGCAGAGACCATGGCTAGCCTCACCCAGTCCCCTTGGTACCCAGTGATGCCAGTGGGGTTAATCCAGGCTGACCCCAGTGCAAGCAATAAGGAAAAGCAAGTCCTGGGTGGCTTCTTTGGATTTCAAAGAAAAAGGCAACTGTTTTCCAGAAACTGCCATCTCCATCCGTTTCCATAAATAAGCTGACCCCATTTCTTAGTAGCTGTTTTGCAGTGCCGGAGGGGGTAGGGTTGCATCAGCCCAGCGGTTTGCACAGTTAAGGCGGACTCCCTTCCTGAGCCCGCCTTCCTCTCGTGAGCCCTTTGTCCAGCTGACCGCGGACAGCCATTCTCCATCCTGTTGTCTTCCTGCCCGAAATCTAAATCACTCTACTCCTCCGTGCCATCAATAACCTTTTACAGCTCTCTGTCATCATTCATCCCACTCAGACCTAATCAATAGCTTTGCTCTTAGAGTTTGGCATCCCCTTCTGTTCTGTCCCTCCAGCTCCCAAGGTCAAATCAGCCCTTTGTTTTGCATCCTGCCCTTAAACAAACAGCATTAGGCTGCCATGACTTGACTCCAAGCATTTTGTGCCATCAAAAGAGCCTGAGCATTGATTAGCGATAACGCTGCACCTTGCTTTCTACGCAGTCTGGCACGCGGGTTTAAAGCGACACTCAATAATATGTCATTTGCAAGGCCCTTTCATACAGCTGAAGAGGCATTTTCTGCAGACTGCAACTCTGCGCTTAGATAGATTTTTCCCCCGATGCAGCCGTAACACAGTCGTGCCAGTCCCCTTGGTGATTAATGGGACTTTAATCGGCTGTTTTAAATGTATGCATCACCTGATGCAGCGCCGACACGGTGTCAATGGAGTCTATCAAGCCACACAACGCAAGCTAGGCAGCACTAAGCAAGTGTACTTGAGAGGGCTCAGCCTAGAAAGGAATCAAGAAAGAGGATGAGGTTGTTGCAAACACCTGTTAGGCTTGCAACCACTCAGGAAGAGGCAGCTAAGGAAGTTGGTGATTGCTCAGCATTCATCCCAAGGCTGAAAACAGGTGGACTTGGAAAGCTCTAGACCAGGACTATGCCTTACCAAAAGTTACAGGGATGTTCAAGGGCGCCCTCAGCCTCTCCTAATCCTTCCCACCTCAAAATTAAAAGCAAATACATCTCCTACTGAGCCACACTTCTCTATCAAGCCTAGCTCCACCTCCCTCCTCACCTGCTAAGGGCCCTTGCCCCACTTATCTCAGTGACCAATGCCATAAAGAGCTCACCCACCATTTTGAATTCAGTGATGGTGAGCCTGGAGCAGGGAGCTCTTCTGCTGTGGTGCAGGTAAGCCTTTGAAAAGTCCTGGTGGGGAGAGGAGGGACAGAAAAACAGAGATCAAGCTGAGTCAATAGATGCACTTTTATGCTTGCCTCTTGGCTTCCCAGGGGAAGGATAGTGTTTGGTGATCCTGTGAGCTGCCTCCTTTATTTTAGGTGTGTGCTGCACCTCTTTGTCTTATCCCGCGTCTTGGGAAGGCTACGTGCTCCTCGGTTTGTTGCATGAGTCTTGCGCGGTTGTCTTGTCTCTCCGAACAGACCGATGGGCTTTTCCCGGTGATTTATAACTATGGATTAAATGCTCCTTGTGAAAAGTTATGGTTTTAATTGCAGCGGGGTATTAGAAAGGGTCAGCGCTCTGGCATGTTTGATGCTGTAGCAAGAAACAAACCCCAGGTGGGGAGCGCCCCACATGTTGGTATTATCCTGCTGCCTTCAGTGGGGTGAAGGGTGGGAGAGATTACAAGGTGCTTTGGAAGCAAAGTGCTTTCAAAGAGGGAAAAAAAAAAATGGAGACTTGAGATGCCCTGGTTTCTGGCCTGAATTCATTGTGTTGCTTATTACCATGTCCCCCTTCCCCCTTCTTGTGATGCGTTCATTTTCTATACTTTGAAGAGCTAGAAATAGCTTGTCAGATGGAGATAGGTCCTGAGAAGTTTAATTTTCCTAATGCTTGTTGAAAATCCCCGCTCTGAATTTGTAGGAATATTAAGGTTCTTAGCATGATCTGTGCAGCGAGGGAATTTGTGAGTAAAGTGGGCTGTGTGTTAGGAAAGGCTTCGTGGGCAAGCATTGACGGAGGGGAGGAATCTGGCTCCCCTGGAGAGGAGGAAGTCCTGCTGGCCAGGCAGCACCCATGGGGAGTCTGGGGAGAGCTTCTCCCTTCCCAGGCTGTAAATGAATGCACGTGGAGGTTTGTGAAAAAAATAAGAGACAATGTGCACAAGCCAGGCCCTTGGCTGGTATAAACGGGGGCATCTCTGGTGTGGTTGAACTTCTGCATATTTGCACCAGCTGAGGATTCTGGCTGTGCATTGCTCCACCTGCTCACTCATTTCAACTAATCATTGGGTGCTCGGGGGACAAAAAGGGAAGGGAAAGCGAAGG
>NW_005841873.1:3754093-3759460 GCF_000455745.1 Alligator sinensis
CTGGGACAGAAAGGGAGGCAATGGTGTGGGGATGGGGGAGCAATGAGTGAGTGCTTCTGCCTTTCCCATGTATCTCATGCACTCTACATTTGCAAGGAGTGTAGAAGGTCCTGGATCTCCAGGCCTGAAAGCAGCTGACATTGGAAGGCAGCACTGAGCTCCCTACTGCATTAGACTTGCCCATGCACGCGGTAAGCAAAAATTAGGTGGGGTGATGCTCAGTAGCTCCCAAGGCTGAGCTGCAACCCTCCTCTGCTGGCTTCTGGCAGGGGACATGTTCCAGTTCCTGCCCTCTTCTGAGATTTCCCCAATGAAATGGGAGCAGACCCGCAGCCTGCCATTGCCCCCTGCTTCATCGCTAAGCCTGCTAAACCCGGAGCTGTGTGCTCATGCATGGATCTGGCTGGCTCTGCAGCAGCTGATCAACAACGCTGTCCCCAGAGCTGCAGTGTCATCACGGAGGATCCCTTGTGTCCAAACGAGACAAGTAAATAAGCCTAATAAATGTCAGGTCCCGTTAGAGGAGGAGGAATTGATTGGGATCTTTCCAATGGCTGAGCAAGACGAGAGAGATGCTCTTTGCTAGCTGCTCTCCAGTGATGGAGAGGAAAGCAATCTCATTGAAACAGAGCCAGCTGAGAAAGGGGTGACTTGTTTTTGGTTACTTGGGGGCATAGGCCTCTGCAGAATTGGGGCCTACTTTGGCCTCCATCCATGCTGAGCTTTGAAGCCCAAGTATGCCAGCTCTGGGTAGATGGAGGCATCCATCTGAATGGAAATCATGGCAGATTTGGGTCTATGCGTTAGGTTCATTTTATCTACTCCTGGAGCTGGACCTGGACCAATGCACAGCTTGGATCTGTGCAGCACTCTCCAGGTGTGATGCTCTAGTGTGAGGCCACCTCTATTGCATCTTGCTGTGTGTTTTAAAACGAAATGCAGACAGTTTTGTAAGTGGAAGTGATGACTTGATCGAGTGAGTTTCTTCCTCTTGGCTGGCATCCAGTCTCCCTGCAGACAGTCTGCAGTGAGCGATGCAGAAGGCATCCCAGGCTCACAGAAGAGTTAAAATGTATGAACACGCCACAGGTCCATCTTTTCTCATACCCAACATAATCAGAAGCAAAATAGTCCATTGAGATTAGAAAGGCTGAGAGTCACTCTCCTCCCTCCCCCTTCACCTCCTGCCATTCTCTTCCAAAGTTCCTGGACTCAAAGAATTACTGAAGTTAAATATAGCAATTCAGTCTGCCTATTGTTCCCCGCTCTGTAATATGCCGGAGTGGCACCTTTGTATTCACCCATCCATCTCCATCTCCTCCAATGTGCTGCTCGCACAATAGTGATTGTTGTAAAAGGGACCTGGAATGAGCTCTTGCATTATTCACTTCATTTATTTCGATACAATATTCGGAGCCACTTCATTAAATTCTCTGAGACTGTCCTGTCATTTCGCTCTTCTCCTTGCCAATGCCTGGCTCATGCTGATAATATAGCCACAACAATAAGGGGGTGGGGGGAGGGAAGAAGAGGCCGGTTTCCTATAGAAGGGGAATGCTAAGAATTCTTTAACTTGATTTATTGATTGGAGGATCTTTCCTCTTCTGAAAGAGTGCAACCAGCCTGAAACGCCTCCTTTGCGAGCGGGAGCTGTGTATAGTAAATACCTCCGGCAATTAAGTCTTAGACGAGGACACAACTTAGGGCTATCCCTACGGCGTATGGCTCCGCAGAGCAGAGCATATCGAGTCCTATTTTTACCAGCCATGGAGGAAGATGATGGCCTCTTCCTCTTGGCATGTTTTTGTAGTGTGTGAGGCTAGTATTCCTAGTGCTTGAGCTTGTGCTGTGCAAGCCAGCTAATGGGATGCAGCTCCTTTTGCTCATTCGGGACCTGCTACTTTTTTTTGGTGGTGCTGAATTTGTCACTGCTCCCTGAGCCGTCAAAGCTGTCACCCAAGGGAGCAGTGCAAATGGCTCGGAAGGGAAGGAGCAGCCCTTCAGTCCCACAGTTGCACTTTCCAAGGTGGGGGAGAGAGAGAAACAGGAAAATGAAACATCTTTTTCCTCTCCAGGTTATTTCTTTTCAGCACTTCTCCCCTCCTTCCAATACCCTGAGCCTCCTTTAAGTACTGCCGGATAAGGAAGCCCGGTGCTTGCTGTTGGAATGAGTTTTAAGCAGCATTACAAAATGATCAGGTTCTTCTACTTTGGTGTCCCCCCCCCCCCCCCCCCCTCGCTGGAGGAATAGCAGTGCCAGCAGCTCTGCTCAGTAAGTGTTCTAGTAGCCGAATGATTTCTGGCTTTTGCAGCGCTTATTCCTAAAAGGCATATCACCTGGGAGCTTCTGGAGGAGCTTTAAAGATGTGCAGTCCCAAGGGCATTGTGTCATGTAGCCACACCAACAAATGCCCAGCACACTGAACTTCTGAACTCTTTTAGGAGTTCAGAATTTAAGAATTCTTTCACTTGATCAATGATCGGCATGCTTCGCCATCCTACCAAACAATATTTTGCTCAAATACGGACAGGTCTGAACACAGCTCTGATGTAACTATGGTGGCTGGAAGCTTTTACCTGTTGATTTTTTTTAATGATACAACCTCCCTCCCCACCCTTACAGGGGACACAGTTAGAACTGACAATATGTGGCTCGCACCAGTATAGCCAATTCCTCTTTCCGATTGGGAATAAATTTATACCCGTATATTTTTTTATCGCCATTATAGGATTTAGCTGCTTTTGTCTATAAAGGAAGAGTTGGAGTGGTATAACTTGCATGTGTAGACAAGGAATGAAAAGGTCATGCTCCACATCCTACTAATGCATCTTTTAAACTAAAATGGGGTCTGCATACTGCTAAAATGTCATAGTCTTGAACATTGCATCATGGCCAGAATTATAAATGTGAGCAAGTGGAACTGGAACGTATTTGCGCAGCATCGGTAGGAGCACTGGTTACCATCGAATGGATCTGAGCTCACTGCGCTGCCCTCCTGAGTGCTGACGTGGATGTGTTGTCATGAAATGCAGCTGTGCAACACACACACCCAACTCCAAATTAAGCTACAGAAAATATTTGCTGTGAAATTTGCCTTGAGTCCCATTATAGAGCAGTAGTGATGGTAGAAAAGGAGAAAATCAATGAGAGCCGTAAGCAATGAGCTACAGAGATTTCCCCCCTGTGCCTCACCGCTTTATTACCAAGCTGGGGTGCCTTTAATCAGTTCGTGCTGGTGGACACATGAAATGAGGCGGTGCATTTCAGCCTAGTCCTTAGTGGACAAGGGTCTCTATTTTAAATAAGATGGCACCATGGTGTCTGGTGGTAGCTCGCCTCTGGTCTTACCATAAGCATTCAGGATTGAATAGTGTGTCCAAGACCTTGCCAACACATAGAGGCGTTCCAAAGTTGCAGCGTGGGAATAATTCAGTTGGCGTTATGGGGGATAGTTGCATGCTTGAAATGAAGCTTAAGTGCTCTCAGTATTGCAGTTTAAGTGATCTGGTCTTTCCCAGTTGAATCCAAAATACAGCTTAGGCTCATCCCTTCCCTTGCTTTCTTTTCCCCAGAATGGGTGTGTGTTTGGGGAACACATATTGGGTGTTATCAGTAGCACTGGATTAACTAGAAACAACCAGCTGCCCTTTGCCATTGTAGAATCTGCTTGGCTGAGGAGGCGGAATCCACCTCTGAAATGTAAGAGCTCAGGCAGAGGCTGTTCACTGTGCTTAATTCCTTAAATCAATGAAACCATTGCAACGCGAGCAAGAGGTCTGTTCTCCAGCTGTGTAGCTAAAGACACCACAGCGCAAGGTAGGAAGAATGGCTCGGTGCTAGATGCTCTGGGGATGCCACCCACCAGCAAAAGATCGCCGTGCCTGAAAAGAAAGAAGCAACTGAAGCGATGTGTGGAGGTGGAGGGTGCACAAAGGCTTTTAGTCTTACTATTTGCTATTCTTACTGATGCTGCTAATAGCAGCTTAGCATTTGGAGCGCTCTTTTTTTGGCACTGCAGAGAAACTTCTGCCCAATGCAACCCCCAGCAGGTTGTAAGGTGAGCACGCTCCTTCCAGCCCTCTAATGCAGGCGCTCTGCCGCAGCATAAATTTCCCTGCGTGACGGATGAGAGCGCTGCCCAGCCAAAGGCAGCCAAAACTCTTTTTCATTCTAATTGCTCTGCGGCCCATTCCTCCTTCAAAAAGTGCCCGTGCTGAAATATTGCAGTGACCATAAATTTTAGCCGTATTGAAAGGGCAGCACAATTATTTGGCTGTTTAGGTTACATTTGCCCCTAAGTGCAGCGTGCAGTTGATTTCTGAGACCTGTGGGTTGATTCATGCATTGTACTTAGGCAAGGGAATGGGTCAAGTTTTTGGAAACCGGGCATTAGCTGCTGCCTTGCTTCAGAAGCACGTTGTTAATCGCTGCCCTCCTCGGCCGTGATTCGGCAGGCCACGCGGGAGGGATTTTCTGCTTCCCTTGTGAACTGATGCTGAGCTAGATGGCACTGTGGGGTTTTCGCTGGCCCTGGCTGCTTTTGTTTCAGGACAGCTCAGACTGGACAGAGCTTAGAGGAATAATGGGAAAGGAAACCACTCTGATAGACTCCCCTTGAAATGTTTGTCCCCCACCCCCAGCCCTCCCCTCCCTCCTTAGTCATCAAAGCTATAGTTTATCCATCGAAACTACCTGCCAAGCCAGTCGGTGGAAGGGGTCAGTTTCTCAGCCTCTTTAATATACATTAAATCATGTATATACCACACAGCTCCCAGGAACACAGTCCTGACAAAGTCCCCTGGGCTCAGCTTGTCGCGGCCTCGCTGAGAGCCAGCATGGTGCAGCAAGGAAGGAGGGAGAGTGCCATTCGGGAGACCTGTGTTTTTTTTCTCCTACCTTAAGCGTTTAATTGCTGCTGGTCTCTTACAAGTTGCATCCACTCCCTGCTTTCCTGACCACTTGCCTTGCCTTTATAGTGGCAGGGGCTGCCTGCATCTGTACAGCTGGATTGTGACCCCCTTCAGAGCTGTAGATGCTCATAAAATACAAATACCACACAGGGACTTGGCGGGCGTTCTCCTTTACAGAAAACTCTTTATTTGAACCACCTACTTGCGATATTTCATTATTCCTTGCTGCATATTTGGCAAAATCTGACCCACCTGGGTTTCGGGGTCAAAAACAGATAGCGAAGGATTTGCACCTGTTTTGGACACGTCTTGTATTGCTGCCTTTGCTTGGGTCTTCAGCGCTCTGTATCTTCCCTAACCGTAGAAAGAAAGTCACCTGGTGGCTTTTACAGCAATGCCAGAAATGGCTTTATTTCCTTTTTTGTGTTTTTTGGATTTTGGGGGGGGGGGGGGGGG